>NC_141921.1:30538808-30843630 GCF_057802395.1 Ceratotherium simum simum
GCCTGGCTCATTCTGTTGTTTTTTTCAGGTCTCAGTTCAAATGTCACCTAATCAGTGAGGCTTTCCCTGGACCATTCCAAACAAAAAAGCAATCACCAACCAGTACATTCACCAACCATAGCATTTTCCACCCTTTGACATAATATTTACTTGATTGTTTTCTGAATGCACCCACTGGAATGTAAGCGCCATGAGTGTCTTGCTCACTGCTGTATCCCAGCATTTAGCATGGTTCTGAGCACATAGTAGGTATTCAATAAATATCTGTTGAATGAATGGATGAATGACACTCACTATGAGGCCTTAAGCAAATGACTTTCCTCTGGCCCCCATTTGCTCACATCTGTAACCTGAGGGGGCTGAACCGGTCCACTTTTCATCCTCCCTTGCTCCCTCTCTATGGTTCTATTCATAGTCACTCCTCTATCACCTAATTATCCACTACTCTCAGATCTCTGACCCTAGCCCAGAACTTTCCTGAGTCCAGGCTCATATAGCTGCTTACCAGATGGCAACCACTGATTGTTCCACAGACCCTCAAACCCAACGCGTCCCAGACTAAACTTGTTCTCACCTTCCTACTCCTCCTTCCATGAGCTAATGGTACTTTCTTGGGGACTGCCAAAAACCTTCAACGGCTCCCTACGGCCTGCAAGATAAAGCCCAAAGTCCCCATCCTGGTGTGGGAGGCTCAGCTACCCATTCCAGCCGCATGGTCCACCACATCCCCTCAAGTGCCCTGAGCTCAGGCCAATGGGGGCTCCTTTGGCCATAAATAACTGTATCTCTCTGTGGAATGCCTGCTCACCTCCAGCATCCAGCACAGGGCCTAGCACAGAGGACTTTGTGCAAGGAATGAATGAATCACACCTCTGAAACATGTAAAGACCTTTCAGGTTAGATTAGTTGAGTCTCACAGATTAGCTGGCTTTATGAGGTGGTCCTTTCATAGTTCCAGGTGACTGGGCCCTCCAGCAGGTGCCCACGAGGTGGGGAGATTGGAGGGGAGACATGGCCCAGGACAGTCCACCTCTACAGAGGGAAGAGTGCCAGGTAGATGAGGAGGGAAGGGTGACACTGGCAGGGTGGTCCCAGCGACACACTGCAATTGTATCCAAGCCCTGGGGAAGCCCCTTCCTGGGCAGTATCTGCCTAGCTCCTTGGGCTCTCTCCTTTATAATACAATCATATGGCCCAGAGGACAAGCCCAGGCCCTCGAGAATGTACACTGTTCTCTCTTCCCTGCAGAGGGCCCAGCCAAGCTTCCCAGGGGTCAGGGATGCTCAGCCTGGCTGAGGACACCAACTACCTAGTACTAATGATCTTCCTGGTTTACAAAGTACTTTCCAGGCCATGGTCTCACTGGGGTTGCCCCTTATACCTCGGTAAGTGGGCAGGGCAGAGATTGTTGGCTCCATTATATAGAGAAGGAAACTGAGGCTATGAGAGGAGAATTCACTTGCTTGTGTAAGTAACAAGCAGAGGTGAGACTTGAAACCCAGATCTGACCTTAATTGCACGGTCTTTCCAGGTTAGGGTGGCACCGATGATACTTTTGGGAAACAGGGATATGGGAGTTTTCCATCTTTATCCTGCCCTATCACAACATAAACAAACTCCTACAGGTAACTGCGGCTCACCATGGAAGGCAGCCCCACAGGTGATCTTGATACCTGCTCCTCAGGTGTACGTGTGGGTGGGGCACATAGTCTCACATCTCACTGCACTGAAAAGCGCAACAGGCTGGGCAAGCAATGAGCGAAGCCAGGCTGGGAGGGAGCCATGCCAACCAGTCTAAAGGGGCAGCTGCCACTTACTCCAGCTGACAGTCAACATGTAGCAGCTCAGGCCCAGGTTTCAAAAGTGGCCAAATTACCAAACCAAACCAAACCCAAAACAAAAACACCCCACGTCTTGCAGGCCAAACAAAATATGTGTGCAGGCCAAATGCAGCCACTGAATCAATAGGCCATGGCCTCTGGCACAGTTGTGATTTCAGTGGGAAGTCAGACAGGCCAGAGTGTGGATCCTGGCTTTACCGGCAGTAGCTGTGTGATCTTGGGCAGGCCACTTAACCTCTAGCCCTTGGTTTTCTCACCTGTAAAATGGGGCTGATAATAGTGCTCAGCTTCCAGGGCTGCAGGAAGCAGCATATGAGTTATGTACCAAGAATATTTAGCAGAGGGCTTGGAAATGGCAGCTGCTGTCATAGTAACTCCAGCTCTCCCTGGGGCTCAACCCTACCATCACGCTGGATGTTAAGATACAGTGAGTGCCTGTTAAGAGCACTTAAAAATGAGAGGACAAGGACAGGAAAATTAGAGGACAGATGCTGTCCCAAGCAGCACCTGATCACACATAATTCAGCAGCACAGACTCTGGAGCCAGATTAGCTACGAGACTTTTACTTACGCTCCCAGTGCCTCAGTCCCCTCGCTTGGGAAATAGGCATAACGATACCTTCTTCATAGGTCTGTTGGAACAATTAAATGAGTTGATATGCAAAGTGCTTAGAACTCTGTCTGGCCTGTGGAAAGTGCTGTGGTGCTAGCTGCCATTAGCAGCCCCAGCAGCTCTGTTATCATCAGCATCATCAGACGATGTGCATTTAGGCGCCTGCGACCAGACAAAAAAAAAAAAAAGATGAAATTCTGCTATGAAATACATCTGGTTAAGAGAGAAGCCAAGGGGCCGGCCCTGTGGCTTGGTGGTTAAGTGCGCGCGCTGCGATGCTGGTGGCCCGGGTTCGGATCCCGGGTGCGCATCGAGGCACCACTTCTCCGTTCATCCTGAGGCCGAGTCCCACATACAGCAGCTAGAAGGATGTGCAGCTACGACACACAACTATCCACTGGGGCTTTGGGGGGAAAAATAAAATAAAATAAAATAAAAAAAAAAAAGAGAGAAGCCGAAGTGTGACTCTCGATTGAGTTCTCAAACAGGCTGTCCCTGGCATGCTGGGGCTTTTATAGAAACATGAGGGAAGCCAGAAACTTAAAAGGGCTCTGCATATTAAACATAGAACTCTTGCAAAATAAGATGAAAAAGGCAGACAACCCAATTTTTAAAAATGGACAAGAGACTCAAACAGGTATTTTATAAAACAGGGTATCCAAATGGCAATAAACACATGAAGAGGTGCTCAACTTCATTAATCATCAGGGAAATGCACATTAAAACCGCTATGAGGGGCCGGCCCCGTGGCTTAGCGGTTAAGTGCGCGCTCTGCTGCTGGCAGCCCGGGTTCGGATCCTGGGCGCGCACCGACGCACCGCTTCTCCGGCCATGCTGAGGCCGCGTCCCACATACAGCAACTATGAAGGATGTGCAGCTGTGACATACAACTATCTACTGGGGCTTTGGGGGGAAAAAAAAAATTAAAACCACTACGAGATACCATTCCACATCTACCAGAATGGCTATGATTAAAAAGACAGAAAATAGGGGCCGGCCCAGTGGCGTAGTGGTTGGGTTTGCGCCTTCTGCTTCAGTGGCCCAGGGTTCGCTGGTTTGAATCCCGGGCGCAGACTACGCACCATTCATCAAGCCATGCTGTGGCAGCATCCCACATACAAAAAATAGAGGAAGATTGGCACAGATGTTAGCTCAGAGGCAGTCTTCCTCAGCAAAAAGGGGAAGATTGGCAACAGATGTTAGCTCAGGGCCAATCTTCTTCACCAAAAAAAAAGACGACGGAAAATACCAAGTGTTGGCAAGTACCAGAACTCTCGTATGCTTCTGGTGGGAGTGTAAATTAGTAAAACAACTTTGGAAAACTGTTTGGCAATATCTGCTAAAGATGAACAGATGCATACACTATGACCCAGCAATTCCACGGCTAAGGATACATTCAACGTTAAAATGTACATCTGATCACCAAAAGACAAGTACTAGAATGTCACAGCAGCATTATTTGTCATAGTCAAAAACTGCTAACAACCCCATGTCCATTAACAGTAGAATGGGCAATTAAATCGTGGTCTGTTCATACAGTAGAAACTACACAGCAATGAGAATGAATGAACTGCAGCCACACAACAATGTGGATGAATCTCAGAGAGAATGTTGAGTGGCAGAAGCCAGATATAAAAGGGTATGTTTACGGGCAAAACTAATCTAAGCTGTTAGAAGTTAGCTTAGAATGGTTATCCCTGGGGAGGGGGCAGGGCCTGGAAGGGGCACAAGGGGATTTAGGGGAACTGGAAATTCTTCGCTTCTGGATCTGGGTGCTGGTTACGTGGGTGTATTCACTTTTTGAAAATTTATTGACTTGTACATTATGATTTGTGTTTATGCAATACTTCAATAATAAGATAACATTAAAACAAATAGGAGGTCCCAGTGGACCCTGTTCCTGGTTACCCCCTTCCCATCCCTCAGCTCTTATGATATCTCCAGCTTCTAGACCACAGACACTGCCAACATGTAATCAGCCCAGAGAGTCTCCCTCCAAATACCTCAGCAAGAGGAGCTTCCCATTTCCTCATCATCTTCCCTGGGTATTTGGAAAGGGCCAGAAACTTTGGAGACCCATAGACTCCTGGCTTTGGGAAAGAGACAATTTTCTCCCCTAACACCCCCACCAAGTGGCTGTCTGTACTTGGAGCTTGCATATCCCTAGTGGAGGAGACTCACTACTTTTGGAGGCAGCTCCCAGTCTAGAAAGTCCTTCCTTGCTCTGAGCTTTAGGTAACCCACTAGAAACTCACTGCTTCGGCTCTGTCTTCCAAACCTTCTTGGGGGTAACTTTAGTACTCACTTGAGAACAAAAAGGGAAAAGGAAACACATTCACTATCTTACTTCACATACTTAAATATTAGTCTGTTTGCTTTGGCCATTTCAGAAACCAAAACCACTTCAAACATGACCATTAACAGTACATGTGGTAATCAAATTGAAGCTCCAGTTATGAGGTAAAGTTCTTTTTTACAAAAGAATCCCCCCTAATCAATTAGACATCAGACATTGCTATTTTTGCAAACCCTAATGAAATATTTAATTCAGGCAAAGCTCCTAAAAGGATGAAAGCACGATGTGAAAAGTTGGTGAGGATCTTGACAACACACCCTCAGGCCCACCCACCACCACCTGCCACTGTTCACCCATCCCTAGACTGTTACCACCTGACATGACCAATGACTAATGGGGGCAACATGACACTGTGCTCGCAGACACAATGCCATATGAAGTACACTGCACCTCCCATGAGGTATTTTTAACTCCTTGCTCCTAAAAAGAAGTTGAAGCTGAACCCAGTAAGACTTCAGAACACCTTGCAGTATACAGGAAACATAGGCAATGAAGGAACAAACTGATGTCATGAGGGAGCAAACAGACACATCCAGAAGGCAGGACATTCCACAGAACTGATCTCTTCAACAAGTCAGTGGCATAAAAAGGGGAGGTTATCCTCTGGAGGTTACATGGATGTACACATTTAACAAAACTCACTGAATTGTACACTTAAGATCTACTGTATGCAGATTTTATCTCAGTTTTAGAAAAGAGACTTAAGGAATGTAACAAGTGAGTGAAGGTAGGGACTTTGCAGAGATTGTGATTCCAATAAACCAATTGCAAAAAGATATTTTTTGAAAGGACAATAGGGGGAATGTATCTATTGACTGGGTATTATATGAAAGTAGGTAATTGTTAATTTTGTTAGTTGTTACGAAAGAAAATGTTTGCCTTTTTTAGTCATAGATATACAACTAAGATGATGTGAGGTCTAAGAGATGCTTTAAAATACTTTAATTATAGGTATTTAATGGGTTAAGGGTCATAATGTCTGCAACTTCCTTTCAAATGCACTCGTAAAAAATATATCTTTATATATAGAGAGAGACAAAGACAAAAAGAGACAGAAAGAGAGAGAGAGAAAGCAAATGTGGCAGACTGTTAAGATTTGGTGAATCTAGAAGGGAAACGGTTTTCATTGTAGTATTCTTTTAACTTTTCTATGGGTTTGAACTTTTTTCCGCAACAAAAAGTTGTGAAAAATACTTTAGCAACAACAAAAAAGAAAGGAAGGAAGGAAGGAAGAGAGGAAGGGAGGGAGGAAGGAAGGAAGGAAGGAAAAATCTTCACAATTCTTCAATCTGGGTGATGGGTATCTGGGGGTTCATTATACTATTTTTTTAGTTTTGTAAATGTTTGAGAATTTTCATAATAAAAAATTAATTTAAAAAAAGGCACAGCAATGAGGGGGTCCAATGTCCCCCTAACATTTATGTGGCATTTTCCACAGGCCTGCATTGGGCCATGGAGCTTTCCCAGCACAGCACCTCACTTCACCCCATGTCTGCCCTGTAAGGCAGCAGCTCTTGTTACTGTGAGTTCGCAGATGAGGAAACGGCTCAGAGAGGGGAGAGGCTTTCCCAACCTCACACACAGGACTTGGACACAGACAGTTGGATTCTAGAGCCCGTATTCTTCACCCCGACACTGTCTGACTGGAAGCACGCTACAGCATCGTCTCGTCCAGAGAGAAACTCCTGCTAACTCTGCCTTTGGCTTCGATAGACTACAGGGAACTTTTCTCCCTCCGCCTCGTGTAATGATAAAGGCCAAGTCCTATGGTTTGGATCTATACATCTTCTGTAGCACCTGCTGTGTTCGAGCATCATTTCCTCCTGCATCCACTTCCTCTGTCCTAGCAGCCGAACCCACGGCCAGATTCAGCTCCCTGAAGCCCTGCAGCTCCCCACAGTGACCCTGCTGCTGCCTAGCTCAAAAACTCACTCCCCGTCTGCAGCTCCCTACTTGAATTCCTCAGTCAGACATTCTGGCCTCATTCTTCCCTGGCTGTGTGGCCTTGGGCAAGAAGTGACCTCACATCTCTGAGCCTCAGTGTCCTTACCTGTAAAGTGGGGCCAATAACAAGACCTACCTCACAGGGTTGTTGTGAAAATCAATTGAGATAATCTAAGGAAAGAACTTAGCATGGTGCCTGGCACATAGTAGGTACTGAATAAATATTCCTTTTCACAATTTGGCCTCATGTCTCCCTTCCTCCCTTCCTTATATCCATCCACTCGCCTGTCACCCATCCCTAGTTTCCCCTCTGTCTGGCTGGTTGACGACTGCCATTGCCTGAGCCAACCCACGGTTCATGCACTCGGCTGATGGTATGACCCTTTACAGCCCCGCATCCCCATTTGGTGCCTGCTACCCCAGACTTACCCCCTGGGAGTGCAGATACTCCACTGTCTTGCTGATGGTGTGCAGGACAAAGCTGGCTTCCCGCTCCGAGAAGAATTTCTGCCGCAGGATCTTGTCCAGCAGCTCCCCGCCCCGCATCAGCTCTGTCACCAGGTACACGTGTTTGCCATCATCATACACCTGCCAGAGACCTCACCATCAGGCCCCTCCCCTCAATGCCAGGCCTGGGCCCCTTGGTCACCAGCTCACCAGGCCAGGAAGAATGACACAAATCTTGGGCATATGTTCTGCTCTGTGCTTCAGTGGCCTTGGCAGGGCCTTCACCTATCTGGCCCCTGTCCTCCCTGGATGGAGGATGCTGGCACTGGTCCCCTCATGGGCAGGAAAGTTCTCAGGGAATGCCTGAGTCTGAAGTGGAGGGCTCTTGGGTGAAGCCAAACCAGAGGCCCTAAGGGTCCGCCTCCTCCCATGAGCAGAGGAGGATCCAGTCAAAAGAATGTCAGCCCCGAGACAAATCCTAGAGTCGATGCCCCAGTCCCCATCCCCATCTCAAGGACCCCCACTCACATCTTTCAGAGTGATGATGTTGGGGTGCTGCCCGTACCGCAGAAGAATCTCGATCTCTTCTGAGGGATCCCGCTTGCTCTTGTCGATGACCTGAGGAAAGGGGGTGCATGTGGCAGTATCAGTGGATAGTCTCCAGAGCCCCTCTCTGCCACAGAGCCCACACTGCAGGGCCTGGGGGTCTCAGCCACACACCTTTCACCCATCCACAGAGCCTCAGGCACCAACCCTCCCCCACCAAACAGCCAAGGCTACAATGGCCTCCCCCCAAGCCCAGCAGCCTAGGATGAGAGAGAGTCAGGAGGCCCACCTTGACAGCATACTCCATGTTGGTGGCCTTGTGGACACAGCGCTTACACACGGAGTAGGAGCCCACACCAATCGTCTCCTTTACCAAGTAGCCGTCACTAAAAACCAGGTTCTTCCCGTGGAGTTGCTGCAGGAGACCAAGAGGTAGGGCTGACCTTCTGCTCTAGAATGCAGAGGTCATCCCCCAGCACCCAGGACCTTGGCTCAGTGAAGATGGCACCAGAAAAGAGTCAGGAGGCCTTGGGGCCAGCCTGGTGGCGTAGTGGTTAGGTGTGCACACTCCACTGCGGTGGCCCGGGGTTTGGATCCCGGGCGCACACCAACGCACCGCTTGTCAAGCCATGCTATGGTGGCGTCCCATATAAAGTGGAGGAAGATGGGCACGGATGTCAGCCCAGGGCCAGTCTTCCTCAGCAAAAAGAGGAGGATAGGCGACAGATGTTAGCTCAGGGCTCATCTTCCTCACAAAATAAAAATAAAAAAATAAAACCCTCAAAAAAAAAAAAAAAAAGAGAGACAGGACGCCTGCGACAGAATGTTGGCTGGGTGACCTTGGGCAAGAATCTGCCCCTCTCTGGGCCTCAGTTTTCTACTCTATATGATGGGCACACTCGCCAGATCCCAGCCAGGTCAGGGGGTGGTGGAGGGGGCAGGCAACAGAGCTGCAACACACACATCAAGAGGTTTGTGGCTCTGAGAAGCGTGGGTAGGCCTGAGAGGGATGCAGGAGCCCTGAGCTGGGTCCCAGCTCTGCCACTGACTGTGGCCCTGGGCAAGTTGCCTCCCCTTTCCGGGGTGTCACAGCCCACCTCCTGAGGTATCTCAAGGTTCCGAGACATTAACAATAGCAAATGGCTTCTGTGGTGCTTAGTGTGTGGCAGGCACTATTCTGAGCACTTTTCATCAGGTGACCACACACCCCATGGACAGCCCGGGCTTACACCTGCTGTCCTCGCATTCAGTCTGGTTTAACATTTGTCCTGGAAAAGATGTCCCGGTTGGATAATAAATTACATAGTCACCTTAACTTTACACATCTTAACTCACGTAATCCTCACAACAAACCTATGGAGAAAGGTTCTACATCACCCCCGTTTACAGACGAGGAAACTGAGGCACTGGGAAGGTAGGTGTCTCATCCAAAGTCCCTTACCTTGGAAGCTCTGAACCCAGGCAATGAGCTCCAGAGTCTACATTCTTGCCTCTCAATTTTAAACTTCCCATGGAGCCGGGAAAGTGTACAAATGGGAGACGTGTCAGAAGACACAAGCCCCCTGCCACCCATCCCCGTCAGGGACTTGACAGCCACCCCTGGGCACCCCCGTGCATTCATCCAGGCTCTGCAATGTCCCTGGCTCTGTGCCGGGAAATTTATATCTGTGTTGTCATCCCTGTTTTACAAATGGGGAAACTGAGGCTCAAGGAGGTTTGGAGGCCCAACGGGCTTACACAGTGGCAATCAGGGTTTGAACCCAGGCCTGTACAACTCCAGAGCCTGTGTTCTCAGCCGCTCTGCCTTGTGGCTTCTAGATGGAAAAGGACAACTGAGCAGCAGTCTCCTGCCCCTCACCTGTACCACCGAGTGCAGTGGAGCCTGCGTGCTCCGAGGCTTGCCGTCGTCCTCCATCAGGCCAGTGGCCACGAAGCTGAAGCCACGGAACAGCTGATGGGCCCCAGCGCTGGGGGGGATGCCCGGGGAGTCTGCAGGGGCGGGAGGGGGATGTGAGCATGAGGAGGCACCCTTGACCCTGGGGCAACGCAGCAAAGGGAGACCATGGGGCGTCCAGGCCTGCCTCAGCAGCTGGCCGTGGCGGGAGCTTGGTCAGGGCCCTCATTCCAGCCCTCATCTGTTCATGTATGTTTCGACCAGCCCAGCCCTGACACACAAGGAACAGAAAAGACCCCTACATCTGGCATTCAGCGCAGGCCAAGGCACTTCATCCCTTCCTGGAGGCCTCCTTCCCGGCCTCCCTGCCTCAGGTCTGCCCCTTCAGGTTCATCTTCTGCACAGCAGCTAGAGGGATGGTTCCAACCACAAATCTACCCCATGTCCGTACCCCTCAAATGCTCCCCTCTGCCCTCAGGAGAAAGCCCTGGCAATTGAGGTCCTTGTGATCTTAGCCTCCTCTTTCCCCACTCCACAGCTCAGCCATGCTGGACTTCTCAGATGCTTAAAGGAGACTCTGAGCCACTGTACATGCGGTTCCCTCTAATTAGATAATCCACTCCTTGTCCATCCTTTGAGGCTCAGCTTACACGCTCTCTCCTTTGAGAAGCCTTGACTGAGGCTGCTCCTCCAGCCCCTCGCCCCTATTTTTTTTTTTTTTTTTTAAAGATTTTATTTATTTTATTTTTCCCAAAGCCCCAGTGGATAGTTGTGTGTCGTAGCTGCACATCCTTCTAGTTGTTGTATGTGGGACTCGGCCTCAGGATGAACGGAGAAGTGGTGCCTCGATGCGCACCCGGGATCCGAACCCGGGCCACCAGCATCGCAGCGCGCGCACTCAACCACCAAGCCACAGGGCCGGCCCTCCCTCGCCCCTATTAATGCACTTGTCACACTACCCAGTAGCTGTTTTCATATCTCTGCCCCAACTACAGCCTGAGCCATATGAAGGCAGAGCCTGGGTCTGTCTTGTTCACCATCAATGCCCCCATGACTGACACACAGTAGGGACCTGGTACATATTTGTCAGATAAATGAATACAGATGGGACAAAGTGCTCGAACAAGTGCTAAGCTTCCTGTCATCAAGGATATGCAAGCCACAGTGAGAAAAACACTCCCTCTGCTAAAACCTGCCCCTCCAGGAGGCCTTCCAGAACTAACATTTCCTCCCAATATCTGGCTAAAATGCTAGGATTTACCAAGCTTCCTCTCAGAAGGAAGGAAGCTTACTAACCCCAGGGACTGAGTGGGTCTGTGGCTGAGCCCATGTTCCAGATGAGTACACTGAGGCCCAGCGGTCAGCGTAGCCAAAGCTGATTCCCACACTTGCCCCTGACCTGTGGGCGCTGTCACCTCTGCTCTGCCAGACCGTCTCCACCTCGCGTTTTTGCTGGGTCAGATTCTTTAGCCCTGACGTGAGTGTGAGCCTCCTGTGTTTGGTCTTCCCAGTGGGCTGGAAGATGCCTGAGGGTCTTGACTTTTCTATTATGGCCTTAACCACCCACTTAGCCCCACCCCCTCACCCAGACACAAAGAGGCCCATAGAGCCCTGGAGTGGGAGAGTGAGGCAGAATGAGACAGGGACAAAAAGTCAGAGACCCACTCGCCTGTCTGCCCATACACCTGGGCCTGCAAGCCCCTGACCACCCCTAGGTCCCAAGGTGCCCTCGACTCCCCGCTTCCCTCCTATACCAGTCCAAGACAAACCAGACAAGGGACACACCCTTGGGTGTGCGGGACGTGAACTCAGTGTCAAAGTAGAAGGTGTCATCGGGTTGTGCCACGGCCGGCTTGAAGGGTGGCTTGATCTCACGACGGTACAGCTTCTGCAAGGCAGGGTGGGCACTCTGGTCACCACGGCAGCCCCAGAGACCACCAGGAGCCCCATGCAGGAGGAGGTAATGGGCCTGGGGCACAGGCTACACAGACGGGGGCATAATTGCTTGCCCTCGGGAGGCCAGCCCTTGCCTCCAAGGCCGTGCTGTCACCCTCTGCCCCACAGCGGAGGCCACAGTTGGTAGAAGTCCTCTCCCATCACAGCTGAAGCCCTGACTGGGGCCCTGGGGTGGACAGCCGCACTCACATTCCAGTCAATGGTGGAGTAGAAGACATGCCGCTTGATTTCCTCTGCCCCATCAGGGCCGGAGCCTGAAAGAGCCCAGATGACGGGTCTGCCTCAAACAGTCCAACCCCCAGACACCCGCCCTGTCCACCAAGTGGCCTCACTGTGGTCTGGGACCAGTGGCTAGAGCAGTTCACTGGGAGCATGGGGGAGACGGGCTCACCCTGCCCCAAATCCACCCAGCCATCACCCCAAGGCTTATTGCCCACTCAGCGTTTTCCCCTCTCCGGAGCCCCTTATGATCAAGCTCCAGCATACTAATGAGAGAAGGAAGGCGCACAGAGGTTAGGCAACTTGTCCAAGGCCATGTAGTCAGGACAGATGCTGGACTTATTCTGAGATCTGCAGAGGGCCCCCACCTCCCTCCCAACCCAAGCCTCATCTCTGTTGCTCTTATCCCACTGTCCTGGTCAGCCAGACAGGCTCTCACTCCATTCAATCCCAGGGACTTGGACTGGACCTTACAAAGCCAGCCACGGTCCCAGGGAACCCAGGAGCCAAGGAGCCAACACATACTGAGCAGCTACTACACCCCAGGCGCATTCATGTGACTTCATTTAATCAACAGGGCTGAGATCATCGTCTCCCATGGAGATAAGGAGCCAGGGCTCGGGAGATGAAGAACTGCCTTGGTTCACTCAGCTCATAAATGGCACTCATTCGTTCAATAAATATTTATGGAGGGACCACTGTGTGCTGGGCAGTAGGGACCTGACACAGGGCTAGGATTGAGACCTGAGCCTCTGACTTCTGAGTTCATGCTCTTTCTCTTGTGCCAGCAGGCTTGGCAGAGGAGCTGTGTGGGGGCCTCTGTCCTTGTCCCCAGGGGAGTAGGGATGACTCAGTTCCTGCCTTCCCCCTACACACAGGTCACCCCCCTGCCCCAAACACCACACATGGAGCCAGAAAGCAGGGTAGCCAGCGGCATTGTCTGCCCACACCAAGGACAACAGCCCCTTTCAGTCCCAGATGTGGCCCTGTGGCCTAGGCTGCAGCTGTACCCTGCTCCCCTCCCCTGAACTGGGGCTGCTTACCGAGCCGGTTGGCAGGATTCCGCTTGAACAGGGCCCGCAGGAGGCTCTGGGCTTCTGTGCTCAGAAACTGGGGCATGCCTAGCTTCGCCCTGAAACAGCCCCCGGCTCTCATCAGGGCTGAGCCCCGCCCCAGAGGCCCTGTCTCCCTCCCCGCTCTGTCCAGGTCTAGTTTCCAGCTCAGTCCAGACAAGCCATCCACTAACGTACCTCCCAAAGACTTCAGGGATTCCCCTCCCAGAGGCTCTGGTGGATGAAAAGGGGGCCCCAGAAAGCATAATGCTTAACCCAGAAGACGGTCTCATTAATGGGGGAATCAGTGGCAGGTACAGAGTATTACTCGGGCCCCCAGACTGGGGCTAGGTGTTGGGGGAGACCCTAAGGTGTCAGAGAGGGGCTGGTGCTTACTTCAGAATCAATGTCATGGTCTCCTTCCGGTCCTTGCCCTGGAAGGGCAGGGAGCCCGTCAGCATCTCAAACTGCAGAGGACAAGGGTCTATTCAGGCTTTCATCCCTGTCTCCCACGCCCCCCACCTCCTCCCATCCAGGCTACTCAGCTCCGTTCCCAGGATTCTTGCTGGCCTGTTGGAGGTCTACCTGGATCAAGAATTCTGTCTGTCCCTCACCCCTCTGTCAATCAGACCACCAGGAGCAGTACTAGGGGTCCAAGCCTGGGGAGAGGTCCAGTCCCAGACTGGGGGCACCTGAGGTGGGGCCAAGCCCGGAATCCTTCCAAGGAAGGAAACTACAGCTGGGTGGAGGGTGAGGCAAGCTTGGCTGTGAAAGGACAGAAGGAGAGCCTTAGAAACCATCAACCCCCTCATTGTACAGATAGGGAAACTGAGGCCTGAGGCCTGGGCTGGATGCTTTACTCCTGCCTGGACACTCACCATCAACACCCCATAGGACCACCAGTCAGCACTGTGGGTGTGGCCCTGGCGGTTGACAACCTCGGGGGCCATGTACTCCACTGTCCCGCAGAAGGAATAGGCCTTCTTCTCGTGGTCAATGGCCTCCTTGCTCAGGCCGAAGTCTGCAGCAAGGAGAGCAAGAGGACACATCTTCAGGACCTCCTGCCTTCCTTGCTGCCACCCCCTGCCCAGAGGCCTGAAGGCATCACTCCCATGACACTCAGGAGAAAGCTGAGGCCCAACAAGGTTAGGTGATTTGCCCAGAGTTGCACAGTGGGAGGTGGGGTTCAAACCCAGGCTATTCCAAGTCTGGGGCCTGCGCTTCTGACCACATCCAAGTACCTGGCACACCCTCTCAGGAAGAATGGATCCCCTAGCACTGGGCCCAGGACCATCAAGAGCCTGTCCTGCCTTCCCCTGGGACCCAAGGGGGCAGATGCCCTCCACTCACCAGTGAGTTTGATGTGGCCCTCCTCATCTAGAAGGATGCTGTAATGGAGAAATGGGAGTCAGGGCCCCTCAGCTGTAGCTCCTTGGTGGGTTCTGGTGACACCATGGGGGCTATGGGAGTTGGGCCCAGCCCAGAGAAGGTGATCTACCCAGATCCATCTGATGAATGGGTGGATGGAGGGGGTGGTGGCAGTGCCAGGCAGGTGTGTTGCCTACCTTCTTTGCTAATCCTTGAAGCAACTGTGTGGGGTAGGTACTATTATGGCCCCATTTTCACAATGGAGAAACTAAGGCTTGGGGAGCTTGAGTAACTCTCCATGGTCACAGAGCTAATAGATGGTAGAGACAAGATTTGAATTCGAGTCTGCCTAACTCTAAAGCCAGATCTCATTCTACCTCAGCACCTGCTCCTGGCTCCCTAGTTACCATGTGTGGATATTTAAATGTTAAGGAAAATTCTAGAGAAAGCCATATCAAGGAATGACTTTTAAGGGTGGCATTTCAGATGTCACACTGGATTAGCAAAAAAGGTAGGCAACACACCTGCATGGAGGTGCCTGGCCCTTGGTAATGGAAGCATTAGTGATAAGGCAGCCCCCCAAGGTGAGTCTGCTGCTGCCACCACTCTGATCCACCCACCCATTCACAGGGCAACTGGAGAGAGGGGGACTTTCTTGGAGTCACACCCACCCCCGTCAGGGTGGCCCTGTCCTAGAAGAGGCCTCAAGGCCTGCCTCTGCACTCCCTAGGGAGGCCAGGGTGGGGCTGGGGTTTCACTCACTTCTCAGGCTTGAGGTCTCTGTAAATGATGCCCAGGCTGTGCAGGTGGTCCAGGCCCAAAGCCAGCTCAGCCAGGTAAAACTTCACATCCTCCTCCGTGAACATAACCTGCAACAGGCAGGAGGGGGCTTCAGCTGGGGTCGGCTTCTTCTCAAGAACTGGGGCACCGAGCAGTCAGCAGCGCCCTGGTCCTGAGGGTCCAGCTTGAGGAGGACCCTTAGAGACCCCAGTGCCATACACCCTTCTCTTTATAAAAGGGTTTGAGGTATGAAATGACTAATATACAACTCACTATATACTGTGGCATTGTTTGGAAACAGCAAAAGGTTGGAAACAGCCCAAGGGTCAGCTGGAATAAACTGCCTCTCCCTTGCATAATGGAGTGCTATGCAGCCACAAACTAGAACAAGGAGTTTCTCCGTGTTCTGCTATGGATCCATCTCCAAGATATACTGTCTTGAAAAAAGCAAGGTACATAAGAGTATATACAGAACAGCACTTTTTACATAAGAAAGTGGGGATCATGATTCAGAACATATATCAGAACGGTTTGTATTTCCAAAGAAACACGGGAAGCTTAAACAAGAAACTAATAAAAATGTTTACCTATGCGGGGTGGAGGGGGCTGGGGTGGGAGGAAGACTTCTCAATGAATATTTTTCTTTTCAATCATGTAAATGTATTACCTATTCAAACATTAAAATAACACTTAAAAATTTTTTTTAAAGTTTGGTTCTCTTCTAAAGTTTGAATTATACTGATGGCCCCATTTTTATATCTGGCTCAAATTCTCTTAAGTCAGTTCAAAATCCTTTTAGGATTTTGTAGGACATAACATTAAAGCGTCTAGCTTTCTGGGTAGATTTGGGCTTCTTCCTATCCTCACGGCCCTGCTCAAGGCAGCCCTAGAAGAACGGAGGCGGAGAGGTGACAGCCACCCTTAGCTCCCCAGAATTAGGGTGGCATCAAATCCAGGGCCTGACTGTCCTCAACCCATCTTGGGGGAAACTCTCAGAGGCTGTGCCAGGGTGGGGGCTCTGTCCCAGGATGGTTTCCTGGGTCAGGGACTGCTAGGCAGGCCTGTATGGTTCCAGGTCCAGGCCACATTGGACATGTTCTTTATAGGGCCCTGGGATGGGAGGCCTCATGGTCCTTCTTAGCTCCACCCTGGGGCCCTCTAGCAGTGGGGTGTCAGCTTACTTCCTTAGAGAGCCGTGTGAAGAGGTCCCCACCACGCAGGAAGTCCAGAATAAGATAGAGCTTGCCCTCGGTCTGGAAGGCTGGGGAGAAGAGAAAAGGCAGTGGTAGAGCCAGCTGGGCCCTGGGCTCTCCCCACTGCCCCCAGCTCCCTTGGCCTGCCAGGTGGGAAGTAGGGCAACGTACAGGGAAGGCAGCAGCCCATAAGCAAGAGCAAAGGCTGGCAGGTAGGGTGGGAACTCAGGTAGGGTCTGCAGTCTCACCATAGTGCAGCTTCACCACAAATGGGTGGTTTACGTCGGCCAGGATGTCTCTCTCCATCTTGGTCCGAACGCGGTCACGCACTGGCCAGAGATGAAAGACAGTCACCAAGGGTCTAGCCACCCAACACTGCCAACCCCAAGCCCTGGCTAAGAAGGGCTCTCTTTTCTCCACTTGTTACTCACATCTCATGGCAGTGCCCAGGGCTGGGCCCTTGGCGCCTAGCCCATCCCTCTAGCCGCATCTCTCACCTGTCCCATCAAGGGCCATTCAATCCAGCCGGCCTGAGCAATCTATTCCTCTGTGTGCCCTCAGCCTGTGCCCCTGTGACTCCCCCTGGGATGCCTTTACCAGCCCCCTCTCCATCTGGCATAAAACCCCCCATTTCCAGTCTGGGGGCTGGTGAGAACAGTCACTTGGGGAGCTAGTTAGAAAGGCAGATTCCCTGGGCCTAAAAATCAGACTCATGGCACCTCCCACATACTTAATTTTTTTTAAGAATAAAAGTCCCTAGGCAATTCTGATCATCAGCACGTTCTTCTTTGACTCAATTCAGGCCTCACCTCCTCCAAGAAGTCTTCCTTAACCTGCCAAGCTGAGTCACGGCCCTCTCTCCTAACACGCTGTGCTTCCCCCTGCAGAGTACCTTTCACCCTCTATTTTAATTTTTTATTTCTCTCACCAGCCATGGCAGGGACCATGCTGGAGTTAACTATTCCAGTCACTGTTTCCCAAATACACCTCACATTTTCAAACCGTCCCTGTGCTTTTGCTTAGGTAAACAGTTCCTCCTTCCTGGGGTACCCTTCTACCATTTTCAATCTGGAAAGCTCCTAATGCATCCTTCAAGGAACAGTTCAAATGGCTACTCCTTATGTGAGCCTGCTCGCTGTGAGGCTGCCACCCACCCTCCCCAGGGCTCCTGGGTCCCAGTGCCGACTGCACAGCCTCTCAGACTCCCAGGGTCTGCTCAGCCTCTCCCGAACAGCCTGGGAGCCCTTCACAGCAGGGACCAAGCCTTTTCATCTTTCTCCTCCCCCGTGGCTCCCACCATCCCTCCTGAGGAATGACTATCACCCCTATCAGGCCAGCCTTGGGGCACCAAAGCTACATTACCCCCACAGATAGCCATTCATGGGCCATATGACCCCTAATGTCCCCAAAGCCAACCCTTCTGATTCTACCCACCTCACCCCAGCTAGGGCCCACTCCACTTGGTAAGTGGCCGCACTGGTTCCCAGGCTGGTCAAAGAGTCCCTGCCCAGCCCAAAGCCCACTACCAATCACCCTCATGCCCTTTGTAAGTCCTAGAATTCTAGACCTGGGCTTGGGCTCCCTTCTGAACCTCTCTGCCATCCATCTCCGTGGCAATGCCTTGACTCACCCTCTCCTACCCACCCAGCTGCTTCCCCGAGCTCCCTGCCTCTTCCCTCCTGCCCTTCTCCACCCTGAGAGGTCTCCCTCAGGCTCTTCTAGCACTGTGAAGCAACTCTGCTGACAGAAGGCCTCTGCCCATCAATCTGATGCCTCATATTTGAAGGCCTCACCACAAACACACTGCACTCATCCCACCTCCCTCTAGACATTCACCTTCAGCTACGGTCATTGGCACCTGGCTTGCAGGATCCTGTCTTTGCGATCAGTTGGGGTGCGGGGTAAGGGGCGGCTGAGAACAGGCCTGTTTTTCTACCCAGCGCTCCTAGGGATAGAGCGATCTCCTCCATCAGACCCAGGGCCCTTGAGAGCTGGGCTGTCTCCTCAATCCCGTACCCAGCCTGGGCTCTGCATTGGGAGGTGTCCTCCACTCACCTTTCAGCGTTGCCTTCTTTAGTACCTTCATGGCATACAGGTGCCCACTGTCAGGCCGGGTGACCTTCCGCACCAGGAAGACCTGAAAAGGCAGCCAGGGAAAAGCAGAGGAGAAGCTGGGGACGGGGCTGAGGCCATCAGCTCCCATCCTCCAGATCCCAGGCTGACCTCTAACTTCCCTGAGCCCCAAGTTGACCTTTTGCCCTCCTTGGGTACCAAGGTGACCTCTCATCCTTCTCTCAGATCCATCAACCCTTGCCCTCTGATCCTTTGAGCCCCAACGTGACTCCTTAACCCCACCTCTGACACAACCAGTGCTGCCCTCCCAGCTGTGGGCTCAAGACTCACTTTGCCAAAGGATCCCTGGCCCAGAACCTTGAGCAGCTCAAAATGGGATGGGTCGGCCTTCTCAGAGCCAGCCTTGACATGGTGCGTGATGGAGATCTCCTTGAGGATGCCCTCATCCTGATGGAGGGATAGAGATGGTGGGCACAGTTCTCCCATCCAGGCCAGAATTGGGCATGTCCCCGCATCCAAGTCCACTCCCACCGGACCTCAGCAGACAGGGCCCTCCAGGCCCAACCAGACAGCTACCCTGACAGAGCCAGACTCTGGGTTCATCAAGACAAAAGGGCCTCAAAGGCCAGGGAGGGTCAAACTAGCAAGATGCCAGGTCAGGTGAGGCACTGCTCCTATTGCTTCTGCTGCTCTGGCCTGGTCAGGCCCAAAGAGATGCCCAGGCAAGCCGGGCTGAGCCAACCCCAGGCTCTGGCTGAGGCCCACAGACCTGCCCCAGGTCCTCCCTGTGGGGCTCCCCTCCCCCTGCTGCAAAGATTTTGGTTTTGCCACAATAGGAAGTAGGGTTTGTTCTCACACTGGGGAGGCAGAGTGGGGCTTTTGCTCCTGGTCAGGATGGATGATCGGATCCCTCTGGTCAGAAGAACAGGGCTGAGATGCATAAGGACCCAAGAGTCACCTGAGACTCCCCACCAACCCAGTAAGTGCCAGTTTGGGGCAAGTAGGAAGCTAAGGCCAGAGGCTCCATGCCGCCACCCTCTGAAACTTCCTTCATACAAGTCTACTAGAAACCCCTTGCCAGGGCCTAGTTGTTCTAGGACCCCTGTGCTCTCCCTCCAATCTGCCAGGATTGCCCCAGAGCCCTGGTTCCCTCCTCACTTCCCAGGGAAGCAAGTCTGGGCAGAGTCCAGTCACCCAGCAGGGCCAAGCCTGGGCTAAGAGAGCCCAAAGCCAGCTGAGGCCAACCTGGCTGCCCAGACACCTGCTCCAAGGGCCACAGCCAGGCCAGGACCAGACATCTGGACGCACTCACCGAGTCCCGCCTGGGGCCAGAGCCAGGGCCAGGGGCAGGCAGAGAGGTCTGGCTGGTCCTGGGCCGCTGCTTCCTGGGTAGCCAGGGGAGCAGGGCCCAGAGCCGCAGACGGGGCGGCTTGGGATCCTGCTCCATCCGCCCGGCAGGGCCAAGGCACCATGGCAGGAGCAGGCAGCGTCCTGGGCTGCCGCGGAGGTGGCGAGGCCCAAGGCGGATGTGCAGGGTGAAGGCGGGGGTTGGGCCAGGCTCAGGGCCGCCAATCACTCAGGGCCTGTGGTTTCCCAGCTCCAGGCCTACACCCTCACCACGTTCCCTTCCTCTCTCTTCCCCCCTCCCCATTGCCTGAGGGCTGCCCTCTGGCCCTCCCCCTCATCCTCCCTGTGGGCCTGCAAAGGGAAAGCCCCAGGACAACCCAGCTGCTAAGGAGTAGATGGGTACCCAACAGGCAGAGACAGGCACCTAATATGTAGAGGCAGATAAAGAGGGATATCCAACAGGCAGAGGCAGGCCCCCAACAGGTAAAGACAGATGAAGGCAGGCATCCAACAGGCAGAGGTAGGAGGAACACATATCCAACAGGTGGAAACAGATGGGGACATGTATCCAACGAGTGGAGGCAGGAGGGGACTCACACCCAACAGGCAGAGGTAGACAGAGACTCACACCTAACATGCAGAGGCAGATGGGGACACATATCCAACAGGCAAAGATAGATGGGGACATGGACCCAACAGGCAGAGACAGATGGGGACCCAATAGGCACAGGCAGATGCGGGCTTGCATCCAACAGATGGACAGATGGGGACACACACTCAACAGGTGGAGACAGAAGGGGACATGACCCAACAGGCACTCAACATGTCACATGTACCCAACAGGTGAAGACAGGCACTCATCAAGTGGAGACAGAGACAGGCACTCAACAACAGAGGCAGGTGGGCAGCAGACAGAGAAAGCTAGAGTCCGTGAGGCCCAAGTACATGGACAGACACCCAGGGCAGCCACACAGGCAGGAAAGACACACAGATACATAGAAAATCAGACCCTGGACTCAAGGGCAGAGCTCCAGGTTCTTGCTGGTCTGCCTCAGGGTGGGGAAAGAGGTGAGAGGGAATCACTTGCAAACCCCCAGCAGTTGAGAGAACAGCCCAGTCTTTGTGGCAGACCCATCTCTGAGGCCTTCCATTTCTCTGGGATTTTCTTCCCACGCCAGGGCCTGAGGAGGGCCCAGAACTAGGACAGTGGGCTGAGAAGGACATCTCCTGAGTGCAATCTGATGGCTTTCACTCTGATATAAATATCCCAAAAGCTGTTACCCTCATTTCAGGAACAGGAAACTGAGGCCCAGAGGACAGTGACTCACCCAGGCTCAAAGGGAACCAGTGGCAGAGCCGGCTTGAACCCAAGTCCTTCCCCTGGTTACCGCCTGGCCTGGGGTCAGCAGGACTCAAGTGCCAGGAAAGGGTGGGCAGGTAAGTGAGCCAGAGCCATGTCCTGCCCATCCAAGCCCACCCCCTCCCTCAGTACCAGGGTCAGTCTGGGGACTTCCCATTCCAGGTCTTGACCCTCAGAGACACAGCCCCATCTTCAGGGGACCCTGAATAGCCACAACAGCTGCAGCCACCAAAAGCTGCAAGCTAATCAGGCCCCTGAGTGTAACCCCGGGCAGGACACGCAGGAAGCCTGGCTCAGAGAGGGGCTGAGGTGGGTCAAAGCCACACAGCAACCCCTGCCCACCCCACCCTGAGCTCTGAGCCTCCACCTATCTGTCTGCCTCTGACTGAAAACACTCCCTGGGGACAAAGGCAGTCATCCGGAAACCCCAGGGGACAGAGCCACCCCTAAACCCCTTCCTTGCCCAGAGTCATGGTGACAGACGCCACTGGAGGCAGGCCAACCCTCTGCTCACCTTTCTGAGACAGGGAAGTGAGTCTCTCTCAACCCTGGGGAAATCTGCCGGGGTCTGCATGGTGGGGCTCAAGCCGGTGGCCAGAGGGCCCCGTTACTCCCCTTACTTCTGCTTTTTCAGCCTTCCCGGCCCAGAAGGCAGGGTCGCTGACCCCCTCCTTCTCACTTCCCCCTCTGCAGGGAGGAGGGACAGAGATGGGTCAGGCTCCCCTGCCGAGGAAGGGACACCGCAGACCCCAAGCCCATGACTCCAGAGGGGGCCCAGGGACACACCCTTCCTCATCTCCTCTGATCCTAAAGAGAGAAGACCAGAACCCAGAAAGAAGTCACAAGGCGATGAGGCGGTGACACAGTGGGCATCCCAACACCTGCAAAGATTCCCTGAGAGAATGTGGGGATGTCAGCAAGTAAGCAAGGCCACAGTCTCTGACTGCCCCAGCCCAAAGTGTAGACACTCCTTCCCCTGTAGTGACCTTCCCGTAGCTGGGCCCACCCAAAATGGCAGCCCACAGAGCAGGCACCACCACACCCAGCCCTACCCCGAAGAAGCCTGCCAGCCCAGGGCCCTGGGATGGGCAAGGGGGAAGAAGGCCCTAGCAAGGACCTCACAGAGG
Source organism: Ceratotherium simum simum (assembly GCF_057802395.1). Classification (NCBI taxonomy): domain Eukaryota; kingdom Metazoa; phylum Chordata; class Mammalia; order Perissodactyla; family Rhinocerotidae; genus Ceratotherium; species Ceratotherium simum. The sequence goes on from NC_141921.1 coordinate 30,560,925, forward strand.
ACTGAGAGGAGGAGCAGGTAGCCATGGGACAGGGGTTGACCAGGCCCAGCCCCCTTCCACGTGGCCTTGCCATATCACTCACACCCGTACACCACAGGAACTGACACACACACAAATACACACAGGCTGATGATCGGAAACCATTTCCACAGACATCCTCTATGTGGAAACACACGCCCCCACGTACACATGGACTTCCCCTTCATGTCCTCACAGGGCCTCCAATAACAGACTGATGATGGCCTGCCGGGGGTTGTGAAAGATGCCTCCTTAGACTGAGGCCTATTATTGCACCCCAGCTTCTTCAGTCAGGGGTGTGGAGGCTGGGGCAGCCCTTGGAGCCCCAAAGCTCTCTGGTCCAGCGCCAGCTGGACCTCCAACCCTCAAGTCCTTCAGAAGCAAAGGAAGACTCTGTGGCTAGCAGGGTACAGGAAGGGGCAACAGGAAGGAAACAGTCTCAGAGTTGCCTTCGCTGAAGGGTATGTGCAGGGCCTGTGAGGCCTCTGGTGGCAGTGGTGGGGGAGGACAGATATCAGACCACATCCCTTGGTCCCTTGCCCCATTCCCCCCATAGATACTTCCTCTTATTTACTTCCTCCCACAAGGCAGCTGGGAAAGAAGCCCAGAGACCCCCAGCCTGATCCCTGGTCCGTAGGGTCCCCACCCTGGGCCTCCCTCTACCAGCTGCAGCCCAAACCCACCTGCCAACCTCCAGCCCTAACGGACACCAACAGCCCCTTCTCCAGCTGGTAGCATCCGCAGGGCCTCCCAGGCGCTGCCCCCTCTGGTGGGGCAGATGTCCCCAGACGCGTCTCCCAGCACGCCTCTGGGCAGGTGAGGAGGGGTCCACAGTTCCCAAGCATCCTTGACGGGGAAGCTGGCCTCAGGCACTAGGTTAGGACTGGCATGGAGTGGCAGCAAGAAGTGTGCCTCCTAATAATTGAGCATTTATTGCACGAGGCCATTCTTTCCTTCAACCTTTGCTGGTGTGCATTCTGCCAGGCTCTATGTCTTAGCTCCAAGGGAGGTGCTGTCATCCCATTTCAGAGATGAGGAAACTAGACTCAGAGAGAAAGTGACTTGCCCAAGGCCATGTGGCTAGAAAGGGGGAAAACTAAGAGCAAAATCAAAGTCTGTTTGCTTCCAAAGCTTATACTCTCAAGCACTGCATTATCACCCTCTCAGCAAGGCTGGCCAGCCTGCCTCCCCTCTGGACATCACTCACAGCTACTGGGCCCCTGCTCTGTCCCCAGGCCAGGAGCCAGACACTAGGAGGCGCACATGTTAAGGCAGACTGGGGCCCTGTCCTTAGGCAGCTCTTGAAAATAAATACACGATAACAAAACACAACTGTCCCCAGACAGAGCTGCAGTCAAGGTGCTAAGGGTGCCCAGAGCCGGTAACTATCTGCCTGGGGTGAGGGCTGAGAAGACCTTCCAGGGCAGAGGCAGTCCAGCTGGACCCTGAGGATGAACAGGACTTGGCCAGGCAGAAAGGAGGAAAAAAGACACTCCATGTAGAGAGAGACCAGCGTGAAAAAGAGGCTTGAGGCCAAGAGGGCAGGGCGGGAAGTCAAGAACTGGCTACCCACTAGCTGAGTGCTCCCAGGCCAATCTCTTTCCCTGTCTGAGCCTCAGTTTCCTCCTCTGTAAGATAGAGGTTAAAATGAGATGTTTCACTCTAAGAAGGTTGTTTCTGGAAGCAAAATGGGCCACAGAGACAAAGGGACATTGTAAACAGAACTTCTTCCTGGATTAGATGGGCAGTCTTACTGCTTCAGGGTCTCTGCAGGGCAGGCTGAAGGGACAGAGCCCAGCCACAGGGTCCCAGGTGCTGTGAGGGTGGGCTAGCCTGCCCTGGCCAGTCCAAGGGAAGTTCCCCCCAACACCTGAGGCTCCCAAGGCTCCCCCAAGTCCACAGTCACATCCTGCCTGAGCTCCAGCCAGGGGAGCATGAGGGATCCGGGAGGGATCAGGGTTTCATAAACAGGAAGAGAGGAGGGGAGGGGGGAGACGCTCAGCTCTCAAAATAGACCTGCAGGCACTTCAAAGGGGTCCAGCTCCGGAGATAGCTGGGGGAGGGGGCCTGGGGTGCCCAGTCCACTCCCAGGAAGGGAGGAAGGTGAATGGAGCCCCAGCATGCCTGAAGACACCAGGTGTGCCCAGGAGGCTAAAGGGATCTGGGGAGCTCTCATCCTAGGCTGCTGTCCACACTATGGCTGCTAAAACCCAAATCCCCCTTTCTGCCTGAAATGAATAAAATAAACAAGCATTAAACACCAACATTGTGCCTCAAACCTTGTTGGAATCTTTAATTTATACACATCACATTCCCTCCTCTGGGTGGCTCTGAGGGGTGGACTCTATTCTTTCACAGGACAAGCATATGAGCCACAGAGGGGCAAATCCCTCGCCCAAGGGTATAAGGCAAACAAGAAAGAGGGGCAGGATTCTGAACTCAGAACGCCTGACTCCCAGATTCCCCTCCCTGCCTCTTTCTTCTCCCAGATCCCACTGGCTGGGTTCCCCAGAATGTGTTCATCTCATCATGCTACCGAGAGAAATGTGGGCACCTGGAAGGTGGTATATTTCTTTCTCAGTATGGGGCCTGGCACAGAATGGAGGTTATATGTACCCACAGTCATGTTCTTCCCCATCACAGCCCACCCACCACACAGCTTTCTTGTCTCATGCTCCCTGAGGGTGGAGGTGTGGACTTCATTTTGGGGTTCCCCAGTGCCACAGCAGAGTAGACCGAAAGTCTGATGAAGCAAAAGGTAAACCGGACCACTCCCAGCTCATTCCACTGCACAAAGTGATGAGGTTACAACCACAGGCTGAGCGGCCCCTGGTGTGCTGAGCCCAGAAATGGGCACTGGGGATACTGTGATGTTCTGGGGCAAAAGAGAAGATGGATGAGCAGATGCCTAGAAATGGTGTTACTTGGGGTCACAGGGACCCAATGTTTCTCCTCATCAGTACTCAGTGTTCCTTGGGCTGGAAGGACTGTGGGCCCTATGGTCAAGCAAGACTTGACTCCATCACCCACCAGCTATGTGACCTTGGGCCTCAATTTCTCATCTGTAAAATGGGGATAGTAACAATCTCCACCTCCGGGGGCGTTGTGAGAACTATACACAAAGCTCCTGGTGTGATGTCACGTGTAGGTTAAGCTCTTTCTTTTCCTTTTTTTTTCTTTTGTTTTTCTTTCTTTCTCTTCCTTAATGTGGCATTCGAGGTTCCGCTGCCCCATCCATTTCCAGCCTCATCCCCCTTCCCACCTCAGGGTCTTTTGCTCTAGAGCAGGAGTCACAGGCTTCGGATCAAATGATCAAATGTTGGTTACCTGCCTGGGTAAGCCCCTGCCCTCCCCAACCCAGCGCCTCCAGCTCCTGAGGTGAGAAGCTGCACTCACCACCAGCCCTCCCAAAAGCTGCAAGCTCCTCTGTAACCCCCAGAACCTGGGCCCCAAGATCTGAACATCCTGGCTCTTCATGAGGACCTACAGCCCCTTCATTTTGTTACCAGGCAACTAAGGGCAGTTACTTTACGGGAAGAGATTCTCCAGACACGGGGCAGAGACAAACCAAGGGGCCCAGTCCATACACTTAGCCTCGCCTCTGGTGGCCCAAGGTTACCATAGTAACCAACAGAGGAGGGGGTGTGAGCTTACTTCTTTCACCCTGCCCTACCCCAGGGAGCTCAGCTCCCTTATCTTGGGAGGCTGAGTCAAGGCAAACATCAAGACCAGCCCTTGGTCTATCTCAAAGGTCGAGCTTACAGCAGGTCTGGTGCCCAGGCAGACACAGGCCTGGAGGGTGTGGCCACTGGTAGGAAGCTGAGCAATACACGGGACATTCATGCTGCTGGAGCTGAAGTCACTGTGTGCCAGGCAGTTATACCTCATTTGTCCTTCACATCACGCCTGTGAGGTAGGCACTATTATCCCCAATTTACAGATGGTAAAACTGAGACTCACAAGGGAAAAGAGCTTCTGGTCAAATGCTAAGGGTGGAGCCAGGACTTGAACCCAGGTCTGCTTTACCGCCAGAATGCAAGCACTGTCCTGCCTAGGGGGCTTCCAAAGCCCCTCCACAGCCAGCAGCATTGTGACCTCACAGCTCCCCGAGAATCGAGAATTGGGTGTGGTCTTTCCCAACAGAGAGATGAGAAAGCCCAGGCCCAGAGGTGACAAAGGACCCACCCGAGGTCACACAAATGTCACCCAGCCCCTGCTGTTTTTGTCAACGCACAAAACCAGCAACAGGGGCTGAGGGGCTAAAGGGAGGAGCCCTGGGTAAGCAGAGATAGCAGAGGTGAGGGCAGCAGCCTCGGGCTGGGAGGTGGGAGCCCTGAGAAATGGCCTATGTGCCACATGCCAGGCACTGGGCCTTGGTTAGACTTGAGAGGCCACCAGGTTCTCTCCAGCGCCATGTGCCCAGATGATTCCAGGCCCTTGTCAGGCCCAGTTGACCTGAGCCTCTCCCATCACCCCTTCAGCCCTCTCCTAACAGCCAGCCCAGCCTCTACAAGTAAATAAACTGAGGAAGTGTCCTGGCCTGGGTGATGGGAAACCAGACTTCTAGACTGGATTCTGCACCTGACTCTGTCTGGGACACAGTCCCCTCACCTAAGAAATAGGAAAGTTGAGCAAGTGATCTCTATGCACACGGTTACCTCGAGGATTAGGTGGGACCAGAGATTAGGTGAGCTGGGCAAAAGGTTGAGAGGCCAGGGCCCTCACACCCAGGTGGGACAAGGGCAGGCCTCCCTCCTCCTCCACAGCCATGTAGGTAGTCCCCTCCCTACAGTCCCTAGCCCAGGGTGCTAACCCTGGTCCTTACCTTGGATGGCTGAAGTACAGCTTCTTCCCCTGAGGCCTGCCCATTCTGAAAAAGAGAAGGGAGATTGGGGAACATTGTCAGAACTTACCAGTGTGGGACAGAGCAAAGATAGACCCCACAAGGTGCCCCCAGCCTTGGCTGTTCCCAGTGGCTAGGGAGGCCATGGGGGTGGGGGCAGGAGTTCTCGGTGGGTCCCCTCTACCTCCACTTTCCCAGTGAGGGCGCAGGTGTCAAGCTCTCCTGCAATAGCCCCTCACAACTCAGGCAGAGCATTTTCCGACACTCCCTCCCTCATGCTCTCTGCCCAGCAAACACCTCATCTTTGAAGGCTCAGCTCAAATGTCACCCTGTGTGAGAAGGAGAGGGCACGTGTGGCTCCCAGCTCTGCCAGAGACAAACTGTGTGACTTTGTGCCGACTAATCAACTGCAAGAGGCCTCAGTTTCCTGATCTGTAACCCACCTCTCAGAGTTGATGCGAGGGTGGAAGGAGACAAAGTCTGGGAAAGTGTCCAGCCCAGAGATGGTGGCTACTCCAGCCTTGCCCCCGACTGGGACCCCTCCCCTGCCCTTGCCAGGCAGAATCACTGCTGTCCCACTATGCCCCTGCATTCCTTCATTGTCCCACTTGTCACAGTGCAGGGACTATTTACACACAGGCCTGCCCTTCCAAATAAACGGAGTCCTGGGAGGGCAGAGATTAGGGCTTGGTGCTAACAGCTGCTCTCTTCTGAGCCCCTGCCACATGCCAGGCACTGGGCTCGGTGCCTCACACCTGTGGCACCCTTAAATCCTCATGACCTGGGAGGTAGGCCCTGGCCCCATTTGGCAGAGGAAGAAACTGAGGCTCAGAGGGGCCTGGTGATGGCACCTAAGGTCCCACAGCTAGTAAGTGGGCATTCAAAATCTGGTCTCTGATGCCCAAGAGGTGCTCATAAAAGGTCTGCTGAAGAGCAGCCCACACCCCCGCAGGAACTACCTGTAGAGAGGCAGGCATGCAGCCTATCTCGGGGCAGCCCTGCTTTTCCAGCCCCCAGGTTTTGCACCTAGGTGGGCATTATTCACCCTGGGGTATAACAAACCCAGCCCATTCCTTTCCTGTGTGATATGAGGTGAGTAACCTACCCTATCTGGGCCTTGGGAAGCTGAAAGGAGCTGTCCCCACCCCTCCTGGCACAGCAAGAGTGTGGAGAGCCACATGGGGGGCTCCTAACAGCTAGGAAGACCCAGCCTAGGGCAGGTCAGGACTTTGGAGCCAGGCGCTGGGTCCACAGGGCAGCTGTGGCTTTGCTTGGCAGAAGCAGGCACAGCTGTGCTCTGCCCATTACATAATCTCCCTGCCCCTGGAGTGGCTCCCCTGCCGCGCCCAGGATATCCTGTGCCACCCCCCCCAGTTCCTTTAATGACCCTCATCCTCCCCAGGGGCCCATATTCTGCAGGCCCCTCTATGCACATGTACACATACATGCTGTCATCTCTCAGCAGCCTGGGGAGAAGGGCCGAGTTGATCTGGGCCAGGGTGAGGGGAGGAGGCACGATGCATTTGTAGATTGAGTTCCACTTCACCCAGCATTCTAGACACTTGACATAATTCCCACAGAAGGTCACAACAGCCTGCACACCAGCCTTGCCACACACACCTTCACCCCCCTCCCCACCTTCCCCATTTCAAACCTTCATCCTTCCTAAAACTCAACTGTGATCGACCTGAGCAATAGACTCCACTCACTACCGACTGAGAACCTTCTATACACCAGGCCCTAAACCCTTCTATGGCTTCCCACTGCCTGCAGAATAAAGCCCCAGCTCCTTGGCACAGTGTTCAAGGCCGTCATCTCCAACTGCCCAACACAGGTGATTAAGAATGTGGATTCTCGAATCTGACCTTGTGGGTTCAAATTCCGGCTTCTACCACCTGCATGACCCTGAGGTCACTTTATTTCTCACGGCTTCAGTTTCCTTATCTGTGAAATGGGGATAAAAGTAACGTACCTCATCAGGTGGCTGCAAGAAGCAAACAGTGCCTATAAATATATACATCTGGCACGTAATTGGTCCACAAACAACAGCCATTATTATTATTGGGCCCTATTCTCGAGCTAAACCAAACGACCTGAGACCCTGGACAGACCAGCTTGTTTCATATCCCCAAGCATTTCCATGGCAGCTCCTTCCACCAGGAAAATCCCTCCTGCCTTGTCACTTTGACAAACTCCTATTCTCTCAGGACTCAATTCAAATTTCATCTCCTCTGTCCACATAGCCTCAAGTCCTTTCCTCCCTCCTCTGGGCCCCACAGCCCCGAGCAAACCACAGGTTAGCTCAGGAAGGAGCCATGGCTTGTCCATCACCATCCCCTTGGCACCCAGCTCAGGGTCCAGTCTGTCAAACAAAAGCTCAACCCAGCAAAGACAGCAAGGGGGCCAGAGTAGGTTCCATTACTTCCATTTTTCAGATGAGGCTCATAGAATTAAGGGACTTACCTGAGGTCCCTCAGCTCACAGGTAACGACATGGGCCATAATCCAAAGTCACACGGCTGCAAGCCTAAATCCCCAACAAGGGAGGGGAGGAGGCGGTGGGTGTACCCAGAGGTGTGGGCTTACTGAGCAGTATCCTGGATGATTCAGGGAACCCCAAAGGCCCTGTTTGGCTGCCTCCAGTCCCAGGGTCTCCGGGCTGGGTGCCATCCTCACGGAACTCCACGCCTGTAAGAGCTGATGCACAAGGTCTCTAGAGGGGCATGGGCAGCTCTGGAGAAAGGACTAGGAGTGCAAAGAGGACCAGAGGTGACCTGCCCCCTCAGGGTCCTGGGAAGACAGGGTTTGTTTGCCTCTCTGGCCTGACTGCTGCATGGATGGTGGAAAAGACACACTGTACGGCCAGGAAGAGATAGCCACTACTTCTAGCTCTGCCAGCCACTCACTCTGACCTTGGGTCTGTCACATCACTTCTCTGAGCCTCAGTTTTCTCATCTGTACCATGAGGGCAGATGTGTCTTGTTCATAGCTGTACCCTGTTGCTTGGAATTGTACTTATCACGTAATAAGTGCTCAATAAATATTTACTGAATGAATGAATGAATGAAAGGGACAATGACACTGACCCTGCAGAATACTGAACGAAGGATCTTGTCTAAAAAGTCTGGTACAAGAAGGGCCCTTTGACCTCTTAGAGGATAGAGACCCACTCTCCTCTCTCTTCCTGAGAGAGCACTACTCATGGGGACAGCTGCCCAGGGCCCCCAGACCACTGCGTCCCCTCCCCAGAGGTCAGAGATGAGTTCCAACAGGCGTCCTTCCTTCCCACCCAAGCAGCTCTGTCTTCGGAAGAGAGGCCCAGGGCAGCGTCTGGAGAAGCCAGGCAGCAGATGGACAAAGACAGCACGTGCTCCACAGGCAGGAAGCAGCCCCAGGAGCTGGGTTCGCAGTGTTGGCAGTCCTGTATGCTGCTGGAGGCTGGGGGCCAGGTGCCAGGGCCGGCTGGCACCACCAGCACTTGGCAAAAGCTGGACAGGGGCCCTGTGGGACGAGGAGAGTCTGCCAACATCCGGAGCCTCTCTTGGAGTACCTTCTACCCGGGCCAGTTTGACCCAGCCCTTCCCCATCCTTGAGCCTCCTGTCACTTGGTGAAAGGCAGCAAGAGATCTGGGTTCCAATCCTGGCTGTGACATAATTCATAGGCCAGTTCTTTCTGAGTTCAGTTGTCCCTTCTGAAAATGGGGGTTAAATCCCAACCTTGAGATTTGTTTTGAGAGTTATTTTATTTTAACAAAGTAACCTAGGTGAAGCAGGATGGGTAGCACATAGTGAAGCTCTGTACATGGAAGGGCTGGACCTGGGGACAAGGTTTCAGCTTTCAACAGCGCCAGGGAAGGCCCAGGCAGAATCCTCACCCACACTTCCAACAGCTTTACTGCACCTGGGACACACCCTGGGCCAGGCCCTGCCTCCCAGCAGCCCATTTTTGGCTGCGTCATAGGGAGGGCAGGGCAATCCAGATCCCTGGCCTCTGCCAAATGCCCCCACCAGCCCCTTGCCTGCCTCCTTCCTGGTCAGGAGCCGGCGGCAGCGCCTATGCCTACAGGTCAGGCTGCTGTATTGCTTACATGTCACCTGTGCTAAGAACAGCAAGGCCCTGTTCTCCAGTGAGAATAGCCCAACCGGCGCCCTGGCTGCCCCGTGGCTCCTGTTACCCAAACAATAACACCCAGTGGCCTGGCACCTCCATGGAGTGTGGGAGGCAGGGAATGGGCAGCAGTATCCAGGGCTCTGCACCCTCTCAGGCCCAGGAAGCAGAGGCTAGAACCCAGCACTGGCCACTGGAGAAACAGAGGCCCAGAGAGGCTAAGGACTGACTGAGGGTCACACAGTGTTTTCAAGGTGAAGCTCCTGGAGAAATCCTGGACCCCCCTAACCCTAGGAAATAAGCTAGTCTTCTCCTTTCACAGAGTTCAGACACAGGAGTACTCAAAACTGAGTTGAGTTTCCTGTTTAAACCTGGTGCCCTGGTTAAGCTGGCCCCTGCACCAGGATTGCCCAAAGAGAGGCAGGAGGTACTGCCCTGGACTAGGAATAGAGCTCCTGGGAGTCTGCCCTCCCAACTAGTATAACCCAAGGTAGGTCCTTGGATTAAGTCCCTCCCCGGCCTCTCCTATCTACCCTCCTCTAGGGAGGCCTAGGTTGTAGGGGCATGCCAGGGCAAAGGAATCTACCTCTGAGCACCGCCCCCCTTCCTGCAAGGTCCCGGTGCCCCAGTCCTGGGGGGGGGGGGTGCAAGGGGATAGGGGCTGCAGAGGGCAGTGTTCCTCACCTCAAAAAGGGTGAGTCAGCGAGAGAACCTCTGAAAGCTGTGCAGGGCCTGTAAAAACCCCATGGCAGGGATCCCAGAACAATTTACTTCAAATTGCGCCTTCAGGTTGGTTACCTAATCCTGCCGCGCCCACCTTCCAATAGCCAGTGTAGGCCATGGCCGTCCCTTTAAAGGGGCAGCACACCCTGAGTGCTGGGGACCTGTGGTCCTCACTGATCTCAACCTGTGACCCTGAGAGGCAAGGCACGTGGTGACTACCCCAGGTAAGAGAGGGCAGAGGAGGGTACCTAGGCAGGGGCTAGGGGCCCAAAAGAAAATCACCTTGGCTCCCAGGCTCACTGAGGTCTCCACACCCTCCCTGCATACTCCCCACATGCCCTCTGGAAAGGGAGTATCACCTGCCTCCTTCCCAGCATGAGGCTGAGGGGAAAGTTTTCAGGACCAGCGGGTTCACAAGCTTGACCTTGACCCTGGGGGTCAAAGGGCACAGGAAGAGCTGGCCTTCTGCATGCTTAGGGCCTGGCACCACGGAATCCTCAGAGTAGGGCAGGAGCTGCTTCTGGGAGAGGCTAGGCTGGCAGAGGCCAAACTCCCCAAGGGCCCAGCCCTTCTTACGGGAGGAGGAACCAAGGTCCTCCCCCTCTCCAGGAATATCTTCACAAGGTCTAAGGGCTTTTCCCCACTCTCTTCTCCACAGCCTGGGGCAGGGACACAGGCGTCCTCTGGCCCTAGCCTTGGGGCAAAGAAAACCACGAGTTTCAGCCTCAGACGGGTGGTGTCACCCCACATCCCACAACTGCCAAGAGTCAAGAGGGGCAATCCTTCTATGGTCAGCAGCGGAGAAGCGGGGAGCTCTGGGGTAGGGCGCTGGGAGACGTCAAGGAGAAGTGGGGATCCCACGACCCTTGTCTCTTGCAGAATCCCAGACATCTGGCACCCCAGCCCTGCCCGTCTGCGCTAACGGAGGAAGCTCCGACAGCTCCCGGTACGGGTCCGAGGTGTGTGGGGTGAGGAGGTCCAGATCCCAGCGCCCCACGGGATCCCCTCTCCGGGCTAAGGTTCTCGGCGCTTGGCAGAACTGTCCCTCGCGCACACACACTGGGGCAGAGGGGGGTGGAGCCGGAGACGGGGCAAGAGATCGGACGGCACTCGCGCCCTGGCGGGCGCCTGCCAGGCTGCAGCGGCGCCGCGGGCCGCCCCGCCCCTGTGGGGACCCGGGCTCGCCGGCCGCCGGCGCCCGTTCCCCGCCCCGCTCACTCACCTCCGGGTCCAGCGGCACCAGCTCCATGAGCGGCCAGGGTTCCTTGAGCTGGGCGAGCGGCATCGCGCCGCCGCCGGGCCGCCCGCGCTCCTTCTGCGGCCCGGGCCGCGCCGCCTCCCGGGTCCCGGGGTCGCCGGCTCTGCAACCCCGCGCCCCCTCGCCCCGCTCCGAGACCCTCGCGCTCAGGCTGGGCCGTCCGCCGCCGCCGCCGCCGCGGCACTCGCACTTCGGCTCCCTTCGTCACCCGGCGCCGCAGCGCCCATTGGCTACCTGCGAGGGGGCGGGGCCACAGAAGCCCCGCCCCAGCCTCCGCGGCACGGCATTCCCCGCATGGACCCCCGCCCCCGCCGCGCTCCGCTCCGCCCAGGAGAGGCCGTCCTGGCTACTCCCCACCAAGCCTTGTACCCCCGCGCGGACCACGCCAGGGCCAGCGCTCTCCCCGCCTCAGCCCGTTTGGAATCGGTTCCCAGATGTTCCTTCTCCCTCCAGCGGAGAGATCTCCCCTGTTGCCCCTGCCTCCCTCGCGCCCCTCCCCACCCCCCACCCCCGAATGTTCCGGGCCTGAGCCTGTGGCCCACTCATCTCAGGCCCTCACCTCACAGGGCCCTGGGGATCCCCCCTACGGAAGCCAACACTGGGATCCCTTGGGGATCTCAGCGCCCCAGCCCTAGATAGGTTCCAACTCTTCTGTCACCACCATCAGGACCCACAGCGCCCCCAGAGTGATTTCTTAATACGCATTTTTTGCAATCAGTGGTTGAGGGGGCTCCTTTCAAGCGAAGTCTCCCCAGAATCTGTCCAGCTGCAGGCCCAGCGCTGGGCTGATTTGCACCCCTCCCCACCCCCACCCCCGGAAGGTCAGGGACTAGGCTCCCAGGATTGACCGACACGTAGGCTGCACTTGGAGTAAAGGCCAGGGAGAGGGAGCCCCTCTGGAGAGATTCAGCCTCCACCTAAAGAGGTGTTATGGGTCCAGGAGTGGTGAGATTTATTCACACGTGGGGGAGGGGAGGGATGGGCTTGCCGGTTTCATGGGTGGGGAAGAATGGCCAGTTATTTACAAAGCTGTTCTAAGGCAGGGGGATGGAAAGGATTGTTTATCAAAAGCCTTCCACGAAGCAGGCTCCGCCAATATGTGATTTCCTTGAATCCTCACCACCACCTAGTTTACAAATCATGAAGCAGCCTCAGAAAGATGTGGTGACTTACCCAAGGTCACACAGCAAGTCGAGAACATATTAGGGCTTTAAAAAAATCAAAGTGGATGAGGATTTCTCTAAATCCAGATGCTCCCCTTAATCCATGACTTTCCCAGAGTAGCACCTCAGCTGTTGAAGTGAATTGAGTTTTCAGTGGAAAAGACTTTGGAACCAACACATCTGGGTTTGAATCCTGGCTCGGCCGCCTCTTTTAACATTGGGAAACTCATTTCATGTCTCTAAACCTCAGTTTTGTTATCTGTCAAAGGGGAATTATAATCCTAGTCTTTCAGGTATATACTGAGGACTAAATTCTATTTTAATTCAATAAATATTTATGCCTGTGTATTACAAACCAGGCCCACTTCCTGAGCATATATTGTAAACCAGGCCTGCTTCTAGATGCTGAGGATATTGCAATGGACAAAACAAAGCCCTTGCTCTCATGGAATTTATTCAGTCTGGTGTGATTAAATAAATAATTACAGCTAACACTAACATAGCACTTACTATGGACCAGGCACTGTTCTACGCATTTTACCCGTATAAATTCATTTAATCTTCACAACAACATTATGAGGTAGGTGCTGTTATTATCTCCAGTATACAGATAAGGAAACTGAGGACAGAGAAGTTAAACATCTCATTCTCTGGGTCCCTCTGAGGTTACACAACTAGAAAATGGCAGGGCTGAGAGACAGCCCTGGCAGTCTGGGCCCAGACTTTGTCTCTTGTTCGCTGGCTCTCCACCTCCCTGAGGAGAAAAGGTGAGGGCTAAACCAGAGCCTGAACCAGAGATGGCAGCCATTATTAACATCAGTGTTAGTATCACCCAGTTCAGTTGCCTGGAACCAGTTTGCAATGCCCCTACTCTTGCTGCTCGGGGCTAGTGTTGTAATATTTGGACACACTTAGACTAAAAAATTGTTGTTGTGTATGTGAAATTCATATTTAACTGAGTATCCTGTATTTTGATTAGCTAAATCTAGTAATCCGGGGCCGGCCTGGCGGCATAGTGGTTAAGTTCACGTGGTTTGGTTTGCGGGTTTGGATCCCGGGTGTAGACCTACACACCGCTCGTCAAGCCATGCTTTGGTGGCATCCCACATGCAAAGTGGAGGAAGATTGGCACGGATGTTCGCTCAGGGCCAATCTTCCTCACCAAAAAAAAAGAAAAGAAATCTAGTAATCCTACTCAGGGATCAGAACAGATCTCACACAGGTGCCAAATATCTCACACAGCAAGCCAGATTTAAGTTAGACTTAGGAAGAGACGCTGAGACCCAGAGAATGAGGGCAAAGGACTGTGAGAGGGAGATGGGGTGGATGGTCGAGAGTGGAGGAGGTGAGAAGAAAGCAGGAGTAATTTTGCCTTCAGTCTGCCCCTTTCCTGGGTCCCCTGCCTATTCCTTCCCCTTCTTACAGGAAAGGATTCCCTATCAAGTGCCTCATCTCAGCTTAAGGACTGAGTCGTGGTTGTGCTCTCCTATGAATAAATTTCACTTCCTATGTCCCCTCTCTCAAGGGTATTGGAAAGTCAGGGGGTCATGCTGGAAAAGGGAGGGCCCAGAGGACAGGTAGGCCCTGCCTGGGGAGCTTGGGCAGGTCACCTTGCCCATATGTATTGTAGGGATAGCAGTCGCTCAGCACAGAGCTGTAGAAAGCAAACCATAGCCTACAATGCACTGATCCTGCTCCAGCCTCAGCTCACAGTTTTTTCCGTTTCTCTCTAGGCTACAGCCACACTGACTTTCCTTCAGTTCTCCCATTACAGGGCCTTTGCACATGCTGCTCCCTGTGCTTGAAACTGTCTCCCCTCTTCCTCAAGCCAGCTTATCTCCACAATCACTTCCTCCAAGACATCTTCCCTCACCTCCCTGTTATACACACTCACAGCAATGGATACTTCTCCTTAGTGCTTCTAAGGTTGTACCTTTACATGTGTTTATGTGATTATTTGATTAACATCTGGCTCTTGAATTAGATGGTAAGCTCTGAGAGGGCAGTAGTCATGTCTTCTTGGCTATTCATTGTCTTCCTGGCACCTGACACACTGCCTGGCACATAGTAGGTGCTCAAAGAGGCTAAGGGATGTGTCCAACATTACCTTGATATGAAATGGTAAATCCAGGACTCAGACCTAGGCAATCTAACTCCAGGAAATGCTACACTCTGCATAATGGATAAATGCTAGCTATTATTATTATTAATAATAATGGGGTTAGAACAGGCTGTTCTGGGCGGTCACTTGAGGTGTTTGTTAAATGAATGACTCATGAGTGTGAAAGGACTGGACACAAGCGAGGTTATTATTCTGTACCCTGTTGAAGAGATTTTTCTGGCGCGGAGCAGAGGCTGAACTGACAGGGGCTGAGAGTTGGATTTTGGGTCCTTTTACTGCAGCCTGGGCATGTGCTTGCTATAATGTTCAGGAGCACAGGGTCTGGATGGGCCCTGCCCTGGGGAGAGGGTCTGTCATTATCCTTTTGGTAGAGAAGGGTCTTGGCACACGTGTCTCCTGGCAGCAGGTGGAACAGGATGAGGGGAATAATCATAATGATGGTTACCTTTAACAAGTGATTACAAAGTGCCAGAATTTGGCTAAGCATTTAGATAATAATAATCACGAACTGTGAGGGCTTATGGAGAGAGAAATATGTGACCTGCCTGGAGCTGAGTGTTTTACAGGCAAGAGCTCATCAAATCATCCCAACAATACCATGAGACAGAAATTATTGTCCCTATTTTCCAGATGACAAAACCGAGGCTCAGAGAGGGATGGGATTGCTCATGGTCAGACAGCTAGTAAATATTGCAGCTAGGTTGGGAACCCAGGTCTCTCAGACTCAAAAACCAGTTCTCTTAATCACTTCACTACACTGTAAGCCCAGAAGGTGGTACAGGGATACTCAGTGGGTGAACAGGTGAGGGGGTGGAGTCTCCTGTCTGCCTCATCCAGGTCTGAGGGATGGGGGTCGCATCATTCCCCTGCTCAAAACCCTCCTGTGGCTCCCCCATCACACTTCAAACAAAATCCAAAGACTTTGCTGGGCCTGGAAAGTCCTACAGGACCCAGCCCCCTGCTTCCTCTGGCACCTTCTCTCTCACCACTCACTCACTGCCCTCCTGCCACGAGGCACCCTTGCTGCTCACTAACATGCCAGGTATGCTTCCCACCTCAGGCTTTTGCTCCTGCCATGCCCTCCACTTGGAACATTCTTTCTGCAGCTCTCATATTTGCTCCCTCGCTTCATTCACTCTTCTGCTCAAATGTCACCTCTTCAGAGAGGACTGACCCTATCTAAAATAGCTCCCCATCAATGGATCACCTATGTTATTTTTTTTCTTGGCATGCCTCTCTACAAGCAATCATATTGTATATTTACCTGTTTTTTTATTGTTTGTTTCTCCCAATAGAACAAAGCTCCATGAGGCAGGACTTGTCTATTTTGTTTACTGCTATATCCCTGGATACATCTGACATATTTCAAGGCCTCAAAATAAACTTATAAATTGAGCCACACCAACCTGGACTCTAATCCTAGCTCTGCCACTCCCTAGCTGTGTGACTCTGAACATTTCCCTTAACCCCTCTGAGCCCCAGTTTCTGCATCTGTAAACTAGAGGTGGTTATGAGTACTAAGTGAGATCAGGCAATAAATACCTGTGCTGTGCCCAATAGAAATGGTAGGTAACAGTCATAGACTCTCTCTTTTCCCTCCAAATTCTTCCCCCTGCAAAGGAGGGGGAGGGCAGGAGACTGGGAGTTGGGGAGTTCACTGGATGGGTTCTCCATCATTGTGAAATGAAGATGTGAGAAGAGCCTTCAGCTTGAAGGAACTTCCATGACTGTGATCATGAGGCTGGTAAAGAATGAGGCCAAAGGGCTGGCCCCGTGGCTTAGCGGTTAAGTGCGTGCGCTCCACTGCTGGCGGCCTGGGTTCGGATTCCGGGCGCGCACCGACTCACCGCTTCTCCGGCCATGCTGAGGCCGCGTCCCACATACAGCAACTAGAAGGATGTGCAGCTATGACATACAACTATCTACTGGGGCTTTGGGGGGAAAAAAATGGAAGGAAGGAAGGAAGGAGGGAGGGAGGGAGGGAGGGAGGAAGGAAGGAAGGAAGAGGCCAAAGATGGAGGAGTCAGAGAGGAGGAGAACAGGAGTGTGCAGGTAGGACAGTCCCAGGGCTGCTGGAGGATTGGCCAATAGGCTCCTCCACTGACCTAGAGACTGCGGGTGAGGCAGAAGCTTGTTGCTACTGGTTAGAGAGGATGGGAGGTGGCAGGAAAGGTGGATACAGTAGCAGCAGAGAAATGAATGGACTTGGAGGTGGAGGGACAGAAGAGGAAGCAGTTGGTCATCGAGAGATATTTATTGGGCACCAGCTATGTGCCAGGCACTGTTCTGGGCACTGGGGATACAGCAGAGGAGTAGACAGTCTCTGCCCCCTAGGATGAGTGGGTGAGCTATGGCCTGTGGGCCAGATCTGGCCTATTATTTTTGTATGCCTGTGAGCTAAGAATGGTTTTTATATCTTCAAATGATTGAAAAAAATCAAAAGAAGAATATTTCATGACATGTGAAAATTATGTGAAATTCAAATTTCAGTATCCGTAAATAAAGTTTTGTTGGAACACAGCCACGTTCCGTTTACATATAGTCTAGGGCTGCTTTCGCACTGCAACAGCAGAGTTGAGTAGCTGCAACAGAGACCATATGGTCTGAAAAGCCTAAAATGTTTACTGGCTGGCTCTTTAGAAAAAAAGTTTGTCAACCCTGCTCTAGGAACTTACATTCTCTTTGGGGAGACAGTTAAACAAGCCGGTAAGCTAATTTCAGGGTGCTTCTGAGGATGAGAGCCAGCTGGCGTCAACATTTCCTCACACCCTGCTTCTGCCTCAGCCACCTTCCCCTGGAGGGGAAGTGCTCCGTCCAGCTGGGTTACAATGCAGCAGCAGAGGGGCCAGGGTCATTGTGATCAGCCCCCTACCTCCGAGGCAAGAGGATCTAGCCTTTTCCTGAAAGAAAAAAGTCACTCTCGGTGATTTGCAAAGTCCAGTACCCGCTGGATCCCTTTCCCCTCCCAGCTCCTCGATCCAAGAATGACCTCTGTGTGACTTAGAGGAGCATCATCACCTTTGTCATCAAGGCCTGCCACCTATCTACCTGCCATCTGTGTGCTGTGCCTCCCTCTATACAAAAAGTCTTCTCCCACACCACCTCATGGAGCCCTTAGAGGGGGAAGGCGCAGATTGGGGTTATTGTTCCCATTTCACAGATGAGGAAACTGAGACTTAGAGAAGTGACCTGACTTATCCAGAGTCACACAGCTTGAAATAGCTTGCAGAGCCAGAATTAGAAAGTAGTGGAATGTCAGGTAGGGAAGGGCCTCTGACGCTGTCTGAGCCAGAGATTGAAAACCGGTGGCCTGAGGCAGAGGTGAATCAGGTAAGGGTGGTGGCGAATCTTCCATGTGCAAGAAATAAGATTTGCATTGTCTGCGGAGAATTTTAAAACAGTAATGAAACGGTAGGTCTGCTTTGTATTATCACCATGCCCTGGCGATTCTAAACAATGTCGGTAATAAAATCCTCGCTCCTGAAGAGATCTTTTTTTTAATTTTTTTGTGAGGAAGATCAGTCCTAAGCTAACATCCGATGCCAATCCTCCTCTTTTTTTGCTGAGGAAGACTGGCCCTGGGCTAACATCCATGCCCATCTTCCTCTACTTTATATGGGATGCCGCCACAGCATGGCTTGCCAAGCAGTGCGTTGGTGCATGCCCGGGATCCGAACCTGTGAACGCCGGGCCGCTAAAGCAGAGCACTTGCACTTAACTGATTGCGCGACCGGGCTGGCCCCTGAAGAGATCTTTCTGTTGGTCTAAGCTCTAAATAATTGCTGTGATTATTATGAGTTTTAAGAATATATATGTAAGCTTCAAATTAGTACATTTTTATCACCTAACCTTTAATAAATAATGTATTCTAGGGGGTTGGCCCGGTGGTGTAGTGGTTAAGTGTGCACACTCCGCTGGGGTGGCCCAGGGTTTGCAGGTTCAGATCCCGGGCGCACACCGACGCACTGCTTGTCAAGCCATGCTGTGGCGGCGTCCCATATAAAGAAGAGGAAGATGGTCACAGATGTTAGCCCAGGGCCAATCTTCCTGGGCAAAAAGAGGAGGATTGACATGGGACGTTAGCTCAGGGCTGATCTTCCTCACACACACATAAAAGCAAATAATAATAATAATAGTAATATCTTCTACATGGAAGCTAATTTGGAGAACACAATTGGCCTCCAACATACAGCTTCGATTTGAGAGTTCATAGCAGGTTGGAATTATTGGAGCTCCCTTCAGGAGCGTTCACGTCCCCATATCCCTGCTTTTAAACAGCAGATTTGAAATCAACAATGATAGTACAGTGATTGTAAAAACAAAAGAAAAAACTTGAGTTACTGCAATCCTGTCATTCTCCATGCAAATCCTTCTCTGAACCCTGCCAGTTTGCCTCTTTTAAAGGCATTTCTTCGTGTGTGTGTGTGTGTGTTCCTTTTTGTAAAAAATACATTAATGTAACTAAAAACTACTAATCCATTACTTTTTTCCCATTTGTACTGTAATTTTTATTTTATTTTTAAAAATTTTTTATTGGTTTGAGTGTATATATGAAGTTCCAATATAAGAAAAATTTCACTGTCTGTGTTTCTTTTCTGGCCATTAATATTATTTGTTTCATTTCATGATTATTGTTGAAGATAATTCTACCAAGTTAGGGTTAAAAAATGATCTTCTCTGGGTGTCAAATACACTAGGTGTCAAATACATTGGTCTGAAGACAGAATAGGACTCACAGATGATGAGCTTATTATCTTTTCCATCATAATAATTATTATTTTATTGAGCACCTACCTGGTGCCAGGCACTGTTTTCAAGTTTGACACGTATCATCTCATTTTAAATTTTAATAAAGACGGGATCCCACAGGGGTGGAATTACGGTGAGGTGAGTGAGGCTAAGTCATGCCAGTGCAAGGTCAGATTCTGTCTTTATTTAAAATGTTGACATTTTGTTCATTGTGGATATTTTTTGCATTACTTTTGATTTTTTAAAATATTACATTAAAATATTAATTATCTTGATTATTGAGTTTTTTGGTGCCCCCACCTTCAAATTTTGCACCCAAGATGATGCCTCCTTAACCTCACTCTATTAACCTCACCCTAGTCCTGTCCCGGTTCATCTAACCTCCATGAAGTAGGTGCAATAATACCCCCATTTTACAGATAAGACAAGTGAGCCACAGAAAGGCTAAATGTTTTGTTCAAATACACACAGTTATTAAGTGGTAGAGCTGGTACACAAACTTCTCTTACTTTAGAGCCCATGATCTTAACCCTACTTTACATTCATTTTGTTTGGTCCACACAGGTTGTTAAATATCTCAAATAACTTGCCATCACTTTAATTTAAAATTAAAAATACAGCTTTCCAGCTTCTTTAAAAGTCTGGCCACCTGGGCTCACATTCCTGTTCTGTAACCATCAGCAGAGGTCGGAGTGGCCACCTCTCTTAGATATGAGGCAAGCTCATCAGATCGCCACAGTCCCCACCACCCGCTATTGTCTCAACTCCTTGCCTGTATCACTCACTCATGTTCCCTGCCTACTCCAGTGGTGCATTTGGATTTGGACCCTTAATCTGGCCATTTCACAAATGGAGGAATCCAAGCCCTGGAGAGGAAGAGGCTTATCCAATTCACATAGTACCTCTGTGACAAAGCTGGGCTCCAAGCCAGGCCTCACACAGCCCCTCAGTGACAGGAGAGAATCGTGAGTGACCTTACATCTGATGGGAGCTCAGAAAGGGAGTTACCAGACTCAGATCCAAGCTAACTCCCATTTCCTGAGCACCTCCCAATGGCTGGCACCAAGGTGGGCATTTCCATGTCCACATGTCACATGGTACTCCCAACAACCCTGGCAGGTCGGCCTTGACAACCTCTATCCTATGGGTGAGAAGCTGTGGCTCGGGGAAGTTAAGATTTTTCCAGGATCTCACTGCAAGTTTGTGGCAGGTCTGTCTAACTTCAGTTCACTAGCATAAGACCTGAGGAGTCCACCTCCTGCTCCCTCCCTGGGACCCCCTCTCTCACTCTTGCTGGGATTTTCTTGGGCTGAGGCTGGAGTCATTCCTGGCTAAATTTACTCTCTTCCAGGACGATGCTGTCATAGGGCAGCCTGAGAGTGAAGCTGGTGTTGTCAAAACACCTACTTTATGCCGGGCATGTGCTAGATGCTTTTCACAAAGATTATATTCCCTTCTTTGTGTTTATCTGCATCCTCTAAATTTCCCTATGAATAGCAGCAGAGCATTGTCTGATACAGCGCCGGAAGGTGAGAGGATGGCGCAAAAGACGAGGCAATGTTCCACTCTGCTGTACACAAGGTCACTAGGAGTTGGAATTGACTGGAAGGCACTAACAACAACAACTGAATTCCCCACAATGAACACATTTTACTTTTTTTTTTTTTTTTTGTGAGGAGGACCAGCCCTGAGCTAACATCCGATGCCAATCCTCCTCTTTTTTGCTGAGGAAGACTGGCCCTGGGCTAACATCCATGCCCATCTTCCTCTACTTTATATGGGACGCCACCACGGCATGGCTTAACAAGCGGTGTGTTGGTGCGCGCCCGGGATCCAAACCGGTGAACTTCGGGCCGCCGCAGCGGAGCGCGCACTTAACCACTTGCACCACCGGGCTGGCCCCACATTTTACTTGCTATACAAGGAATTGCTTGATCTAGGCCTGGAAATGATTCTACCGAAGGTTTGGGGAAATTGGAGATCAGTAACCCCAATTTGCAGTTAAGGAAACTGAGGCTCCAAAGGATTGCCCAAGGTCACACAGGAAGTGAGTGATGGAGTCAGGATTCTGTCTGCATCCCAGGCCTGTGCTCTTTCCTTCCCACGGCTCTGCCTGCCTTTTTTTTGACACCTTGTTCCACAAAGGAGTTCAGGCAAATGATAAAAACACATAAGAGGAATCAAGCATTTATCCTCGTCCTTTCTTGTATAAACCGTATTTCAGGAAAATCAAATAATGAATGAGGAAAAGTTCTTTATGGAAGAATTCCAGCTAATGAAGGCAAAAAAAAATGACAGAATTATAAAATCACCACTTTGTAACACCTAATGAAATAATGGATCATCAGTGGATGCTAAAACCAATAGATGAAAGGTTGATGGGCAATTTGATAATGAAGAGAGCAGGTCAAGAGCCCTGAACCCACAGATCAGTCAGTTAAAAACGTTTTAACTGAATATTATGTGCCTCCAGATGTGACATAATAAGAAGTACACAGCACCATGGCCAATAAGGTATTCTTGCCAAAAACATTAAACCTGAATCTAATCAAGCCTCTAGATCTAACTTTCAGTTTACTGGAAATACAAGAGACAGAAGAACAAGTTAAATATACCACCAGGAGGCAATCAGCCAAATCTCCTGGGACGTGGGAACTTTTATAGGACAAATGCTCTGCTTTCTTCTACAAATAAATAGCATGAATAAAGAAAGGAAAGAAAACTGGACAGTTACAGATTAAAAGTTACTTAAGAGACATATCAACCAATGAAATGTGTGAACCTTATTTGAATCCTGTTTGGAACAAACCAACTATTAAAGAAATTTGAACTTGAACTAAGTATTAAATGATTTTAGGGAATTTGTATTAATTGTGTTAGGTAGGATAGTTATGTTTGAAGAAGCCCTACTGTTAAAGATATATGCTGAAATAAGTTGGGTGAAATGATATGATGTCTGGGATTTGCTTTATAATGCTCCAGAGGGAGGGAAAAGTGGGGATGTAGATGAAACAAGACTGGCAAAATGTGGATAATTATTGAAGGTGGGTGATAGGTACATGACTATTTATTACCTTCTCTCTACTTTTATGTATGTTTGAAATGTTCCATGAAATCAAAAGTGTTTTAAGGCTAAAAGTAAATAGTTTAAAAAATTGGGACAAAGAGAAAACACAGATCAAGAAGTAGAAAAGTTCCAAGCTTCCTAGCAGCCAAAGCAAAGAGGAAAATGAGTCATGCTAGCCAAGTGTTGAGAAAGGCAGTCTCTTGCCTGCAGTCTTTTGACCCCATTCAACCACGTAAGAATGAGCCTTGGGCCTGGAACACTTTCTAACCAAGAGATAAAGAGTCCACATAGCCTGTGCAGGGCTTATCACCTTGTGTGGGACTATCTTTCCTTGTTTCAGGTGCAGTGAGTACTCTTAACTCTGCCTAAACCATGTGCATCACATGGCATCTAGCCACCTCCACTGCTATATCTCTTCTCCTCCAGGAGGGGACAGGGTCCTTCCACTGCTGCACCAGAAGGGTGAGCATAGGCGAGTTGCTCTGCACTGGCCCTGGGAGAGATCCATTGGCCATGAGGGACAGACACCCACTATTGAAGCTGATCTTGCTTTGTCTCTTCTCTGAGTAAAGCATTGTTCCATCCAGTTCTTGACTGTGTCATGTTTTCCTTGGCGACTCAGATACCAAGATGCAATGGGTAGAAGTGTTTAGAGGTCTCCCCTGGGATTGATAACTGGTGCACAGCACTCTTCTTGACATCAAGAGATTTATATAATTTTATTTATTTATTTATTTTTTCCCCCAAAGCCCCAGTAGATAGTTGTATGTCATAGCTGCACATCCTTCTAGTTGCTGTATGTGGGACGCGGCCTCAGCATGGCAGGAGAAGCGGTGCGTCGGTGCGCGCCCGGGATCCGATCCCGGGCCACCAGCAGCAGAGCACGTGCACTTAACCGCTAAGTCACGGGGCCGGCCCAATATATAATGTTATAAACTAATGTTACCGCAATAAAAAAAAAGAAGTGATTCTGGTGGTGTCAAAATTTCTACTTAGGGGCTGGCCCAGTGGCGCAGGCGGTTAAGTGCGTGCACTCCGCTGCAGCAGCACTGGTTGGTATCCCGGGCGCGCACTGACGCGCTGCTTGGCAAGCCATGCTGTGGTGGCGTCCCATATAAAGTGGAGGAAGATGGGCACGGATATTAGCCCAGGGCCAGTCTTCCTCAGCAAAAAAAAAAAAAAAAAAAAAGAGGAGGATTGGCAGATGTTAGCACAGGGCTGATCTCCTCACAAAAAAAAAAAAATTCTACTTAATAAGGCTTACCAGGTCACTAGCCGGGCAGCCAGTCACCTGTCCTGATTCGGGCTTTAATGAGGGACTTGCAAAAAGGAGAAGTAGAGAGAGGTGGACCTCAGAGGATGAGGGAAATGGAAAAGGACGAGGGAAAGGCAGGGCATTCTAGGTGGAGGTGCGAGTGAGCAAGGGCAGAGAGGCTCCTTCATTTTCATAAAAGAAAAAATATTATACAAAATGTATGTGAACCCGAATAAAGCTGGTCTTTTTTGCTCCCTCCTTGCCCTGAAGAAATTGATTCAACTTCCAAAAGCACTGACAGGAAACAAAAGTCTTGACCAAAGGTCCCTGTAGGATACTGCAAAGTGATAACACAGGGCACCTCACAGCAAGACGGTCTCCAAAAATGCTCCTAAATCTTCTCTCCTCCTCAAAGTTCCCCGCTATCAGAGCAGCTCCCCAAACCTCTCTTTCTTTCTCTTTTTCCCAAATTCCTGACCACCCAATCTCTGCCAGCTCACTCCCCTCCCTTCTCGCACTAGTAGCCGTTCCTGAGTGGAACTGGGAGGAAATTCCTCCAAGTCACTCCACTCTTTTGCTTAGATCTATTCCTCTCCCTCTGCCCTCCTTACAGAGGAAAAGCCATGAATATTTACATGTGAGTATTTTTGTCCTGTTTCATAGAAAAAAAGATTGGAAGGAAATACACCCAAATGTTAACAGTAAGAAGCCAGCAGAGCTTTGGAATCAGATAAAGTCGGGCCCATGTCCTGGCTCTGCCAATTTCTAGCTGTGTGACCCTGGGCAAGCGTCACTGGAGATATTTCTCCAAACCTCAGATTGCTGTTCCTTGAATTACTTAGCCTGGTATCTGGCATGTAGTAAGCGTTCCATAAAGTGTAGTTTACAAAATAAAGGAGTTATCTCTAGCTGGTTGGAATATGGTGAACTTTACTTTGGCTTTATCAATATTTTATTAAAATTTTTTTTACAATAAGCACATATTTGTAATTTAAAATAAAAACATCATAAAGATTATTATAAACATAGGCATAAACTAAATGTTTACCAGTAGAGGACTGAATGAATTATGGGGTACTCATATTCTGGAATATTATGAACTCGTTACAAATGAAGTATCTTTATAAATAACCACACCAAAAAATGTCCACAGTATAACAAGTTGCAAAACGATATGTGTAGTGTGAATCCTTTATATATATTTTTCTATATGTTAAGTATGTAAATAAATTGAAAAAGTGCTGGAAGGATATTCAACACTGTAGCTATCTCAGCAGTGAAGATGAGGGTTTTTCATTTTTTAAATCTATATTTTCGTAAAGTTTAATTTTTTTTAATAAGATGCATGAATTACATTAAAAAATTTTAAGGGGCGGGGGAAACAGGCAGGGAGGGTTTCCTGGTGTGTTTCCCAGGCCCCACAACAGAACAGAGCACGGCAGAAAGCAGGAACTCCAAGGCTCTCAGTCCTATCACTGCGCAGTTGGAGCTCCAACTACTCAGTTGGGAGGGAGGGGTTAACAGTTTCAGAGTCTTCAGCCCTCAAAGCCCCCCACCCCACGTGCTCTTTTGCAAAGACTGCAAAAGGAAAAAACCAGTTAAAGTTGCTCCCTCCTCCGCACCCGTAGGGACGCTTCTAATACCTCCGGTAAGGATAGTCAAGTTTGCTGGAGCCACGAAGAGGGCAGGGGGAAGAAAAGGCCCTGGGGCCTGGAGATCTTTCTAGATGTGGCCTGTGGCCCCAGTCTCCCCCCTCCCCCAATCTTGCTGAAACTGAAGACAAGAAAGGGCTCTAGAGGGATAGCAGGGTTTTGCTAGGTTCTTAGGGTGGGGCCCGCCCTGCTGCGTGTGGAGGAAGGGAGCCGATGAGTCCCCAAACACTTGGGGGGTAAGCCCGAGCAGTTCCTAGAATGTGGGGGAGATGAGTGCGATGACACACCGGGGACCCCTATCAGTCGTCTCTACAAAAACCATCGTCTCCTGATCTAGCCCCCAGATTGAGTCCCAGCATTTCCTGGCTGGTTCCAAGAACCCTGCCCAGAAAGTGGGCGGGGCTCCTGCCTCCCCTCGCCTCTCCCCACTCAGGCCCTTTTGGCGTCTGAGTCCCAAATCCCAGCCCAATCCCAGGGCGAGCCCATTCAGCTCCCAGGTCTATTCGGGCCCGCGCTCCTTCATACGGCCCCCCGGCCCCGGTGCCCGCGCCACCCCCCACCCCGTTTCCGCACAGTTCCCGCTCCCGGCACTCCGCGCGCGCCCCGCGCACCTCCTCGCGCCGCGGGAACCCGGGCCCGTCGGCCCCGCCCCCTGAGGCCCCGCCCCGGCACGTGCGCGCGCGTGGTCTGTCCGCCTGTGGGGGCTGCAGGGCGACCCTTTTCCGCATCAATATCTGGCCCTATCAGCTAGGACCGCGTTCCGAGCGTTGGGGAGAGGGGTTGCGGTGTTCAGAGAAGCTCAGAGGAGATGCAGGCCCGGAGGCGGAAGCGGAGGATGGAGAGGGCCCGAGGTCGGGGCAGTGAGGGCAGCAGAGCTCGAGCCCACGCCCAGCTCCTCTCCTCCAGGCGGGCGCACTTGGGAGCGGGGCGAGACGCTCGGCCTGGGCCCGGCGGGCTCGGAGCCCGACTGTGAGCAGGGGCTGGCCTGGTGCCCGCCAGGTGCACTGCGCGGGACTGGCAGCGGGGCGGGGCGGCCCTGGGAGCGGCTGTCAGGGTGGAGGGCGAGTCGCGTGAGCTGGGAATGTCCGACCTAGGATCGGGAGTCCAGGGCCCAGAGCTCTCTCGGCCTGGATGCTGTGTCCTGTCCTGGCAGGGGTGGGGATCGGGGCACAGGAGGCCATACCGACCCGGCGCTGCCTCCCAGGTGGGGCGCGGAGCTCGTCTCTGCGCCGCCACCGTGTGGCCGGAGGGAGCAGCGCTGTCCGGCCCCCGGAGACGCCTCAGGGCAGGGGGGACCCGGCCCTGGCTACCACGTGGCGGGCCGCCCCCGGCTTTCGAGACCTCGGGCCCACCCCCAACCGGGTTCCAGGAATGGGGTTGAACTTGCCATGGCGACGGCGGATCGGTCGCCGGGCCTTTCTCCGACCGCTGTGAATCCTGCTCAGGACCGCGTGGGACTCTGGTGTGGACACTCAGCAATCTGCCCCCAGCCTGCTCACCGAGTAACGTGGTGTGGATGAGAATGATCCCTCCCAAAAGCAGCCAGCAACCAACCAGCTTTTCCTAAGCACCTACTGTGTGAAAAGCATACAAAAAGGAATAATTAAAATAAAGGCAAGCCCTTTCATATTCATGGCACCCCATTCTCATGAAAATAGTAGGTGACATTCAAGGAGGGCTTACTGTATGCTTGGCACTCACTGAGTACTTTCATATGCATGATTGCATCAAATTCTCACCACAATCCTCTAAGGGTAGGCACTATCATTAGTGTCTAACAGATGAGAAAATTGAGGTGCAGAGAGGTTAAGTAACTTGTCTAAAATCACACAGCTAGCTAAGGATTAAATGTCTAAGCTTTGGCTTTTTTGTGTGTGTGTGTGAGGAACAATGGCCCTGAGCTAACATCTGTTGCCAATCTTCCTCTTGATGCTTGAGGAAGATTGTTCCTGAGCTAATATCTGTGCCAATCTTCCTCCATTTTGTATGTGGGACACCACCACAGCATGACCTGATGAGCAGTGTGTAGGTCCATGCCCCGGATCAGAACCTGCAAACTGTGGCAGTGGAAGGGGGTCACGCAATCTTAACCACTACACCACCAGGCTGGCCCATGGCTTTTTTTTTTTTTTTTTTTTTGAGGAAGATGGGCCCTGAGCTAACATCTGCCAATCCTCCTCTTTTTGCTGAGGAAGACTGGCCCTGGGCTAACATCCATGCCCATCTTCCTCCACTTTATATGGGACCCCGCCACAGCATGGCTTGACAAGCGGTGCCTCGGTGTGCCTCTGGATCCCAACCGGCAAACCCCGGGCCACTGCAGCAGAGCGCGCGCACCCAACCGCTTGTGCCACCGGGCTGGCCTGCCATGGCTTTTTTTAAAAATAGACTTTATTTTTTAGAGCAATTTTAAGGTCACAGCAAAATTGAGTGGCAGGTGCAGATTGTTTCTGTATACCCCCTGCCCCCACACACTCACAGCCTCCCCCACCATCAACATCCCACAGCAGAGTGGTACATTTGTTACAATTAATGAACCTACATTGACACATCATTATTACGCAAGTCCAAACTTTACGTTTGATAAGCCTTGGTTTTTAAACACTATGCCAATCTCCTGCCCTAATCGAAGGCCACGTTCCTGAGGGGGCGGGATATGACTGAGACTTTGAAGGATGTGTAAAATTTCCAAAGCAGGGGGTAGGAAGGGCATTCCAGGCTGAAGAGTTGTATATATAAAGATGCGGAGGGATCTTCGGGGTGCTTGATGAGTTTGTCTTGAGCAGCAGGTCCCAAATTTTAGTCAATAAATTGAGTCTCAGTCTCATGAAGTTTGTCCTAAGCAATAATAGCCATGAAATCATGGGTTTAATATGCAAGTTTTGTTTGAATACTAATTGAAATAAATATGTAACTCTCAAAAATATCTGGTCATATACCACTAAAATCATCCCTAGAGCCCTCAGCGGTAGTCATGCCCTATTCTGGAAAACACTATCATAGGGAATTACTGGAGATGCCGTGGAAAGGTAGGATGAGGCCACTGTTGAGGAAGGGTCATCCATGTCCCAATAAGGGGCTGGCTTCTTTTCATAATTCTCTCTGAGCCCTAGACCTACCAGCATATCGGATCTTATCTTTCCTGGCTGGCAACACTTTGGTGGCTCCTCATTCTCTTCTAGATAAAGAGAAAATGCCTTAATATGGCCTACAAGGTCCTTTGGGATCCTGGAATAGGCCCACCATGGCCCTATCAGGCTGGTGAAGAGAGGGAGACAGGGGACCGGATCTCCTGGAGGAAGTGACATCTGAGCTGAAATCTAACCAATTTATGGGAGAGAACTAGGTGATGGTGGTGAAGAGCTTTTTAGGTAGAAGGAACAGCATGTGCAGAGTTCCTGAGGCAGGAAGGCACAGTGTGCATGCAAACACCTGAAAGAGGCCTGAGGAAGAGTCAGGGAGAGGAGTTTGCAGAGGCCCCATCCTGCCTCTACTCCCTGGAGGCATCACAAGCCCTGTGATCTTAACGCTGTGCCCTGTGGGGAGCCATTGAGAGTTTCAAGTAGGGGGATGACTTCCATTCAATTGTTGAATAACAAATACTTTTTGAGCACCTACTACATGTAGAGTGCTGGGGATTTTATAGTGACAAGACTCTCACGGTCCCTGCCATCAGGAAGCTTAGACTTTTCTTTTTCAAACAAAAGTTTTACAAGCATACCTTGGAGATATTGCGGGTTTGGTTCCAGACCACAGCAGTAAAGCAAATATCGCAATAAAGCAAGTCACATGAATTTTTTGGTTTCCTGGTACATGTAAAAGTTATGTTTACATTGTACTGTAGTCTATTCAGTGTGCAACAGCATTATGTCTAAAAAACAATGTGGATACCTTAATTTAAAAATACTTTATTGCTGGGCCGGCCCTGTGGCTTGGTGGTTAAGTGCGCGCGCTGCGATGCTGGCAGCCCGGGTTCGGATCCCGGGTGCGCATCGAGGCACCACTTCTCTGTCCATCCTGAGGCCGAGTC
Source organism: Ceratotherium simum simum (assembly GCF_057802395.1). Classification (NCBI taxonomy): domain Eukaryota; kingdom Metazoa; phylum Chordata; class Mammalia; order Perissodactyla; family Rhinocerotidae; genus Ceratotherium; species Ceratotherium simum. Next base: position 30,589,912 of record NC_141921.1, read on the forward strand.
CCACATACAGCAACTAGAAGGGTGTACAGCTATGACATACAACTATCTACTGGGGCTTTGGGGGCAAAAAATAAAATAAATAAAATCTTTAAAAAAAAAAAAAAATACTTTATTGCTAAAAAATGCTAACCATCTTCTGAGTCTTCAGCAAGTCATAATCTTTTTGCTGGTGGAGGATCTTGTAAAAAACGCGCTATCTGCAAAGTGCAATAAAACAAGGTATGCCTGTACATACACATAGTTTAAAGAAATAACAAAGTATTATAAGGTTTTCTATGAAAACAGAAGGCAGTCCACCACCCTCTTCCCCCATTTCCACTTTCCCAAAGACACCTATTTTCAACTCTTTTAGCTGACTATATTTTTATTTATCTCCATTATCTCTAACTAACATGTTTGTTTTGCTACTTCTTGATGTTTCAATTTTAAGCACCATCTCTTGATTTTTTACTACGGAAGATAAAGTTTTAACTCTCTTTCCCCATCATCTGCCCCACCATACACATAACCCCCACCTCCCCAAACTGCCAACATGATTTTGGTTAGTTCAATAGTCATTGTTTATATTATTATATGTAAACTATGATTCCTTTTCCTTTCCTGTACAACTTTTTGTTTTCCCCAGAGTTAATAATTGTCCTGTTTTGTCACTTGCTTAGTTTTTATGTATTCTACTCTCTGCAGTTATCTAAATCTTTTCTCAAGATGTTCATGCAAATCAGGTATCTCAGGTTGGTGTCTCTGAAAGCGGACATGGAGGTGGAGATGTTTATTAGGGATCAACACCTGTGAAGGGAAGTGGGCTGAAGCAGGACTGGGCAGAGGGAGAAGGTGAACTGCAGTGAGGCCTGGCAAAGACTCCATCAACCTGGCAGAGAGCTCTGGAGCAAGTATTGCCTGTCGGAGTGTCCTGAGCCCAGCTGAGATGGCCAGGCCTTTGTACGCTGCCTGGCTCAGTCACCCAGTGTGGCTGCCCCAGGGAAGGATCTGATCTTGGGCGAGGCACCTCTCTGCATCTGAGGCCGACCCTGAAGGAGCTGACAGCTGGAGGTGGGCTGCTGTCCAACGTCCCTGAAGCTGGGAGCAAGCTCTTCCTCGATGGGGGCTCTGGAGGCATGTCTCCATGACTACCACATCATATATTCTGTCAATTCCATCTTCTTGAAGACATTTTTCTGGGAGTCTTCCTTCTGCTTCAGTCTGGAGTGTTTGCCCTTTACACCTGGTGAACTTATTCTGGGCAGGGAAAGATCCAGATTTTTGTGTGTGTGTGTATGTGAGGAAGACTGGCCCTGAGCTAACATCTGTTGCCAATCCTCCTCTTTTTGCTGAGGAAGATTGTCACTGAGCTAACATCTGTGCCCATCTTCCTCTACTGTATATATGGGACACTGCCACGCATGGCTTGATGAGCTGTGTGTGGGTCCGTGCCCGGGATCCAAACCTGCGAACCCCGGGCCGCCAAAGCAGAGCGCTTGAACTTAACCACTATGCCACTGGGCTGGCCCTAAGATCCAGATTTTGTAGGGTTTAAAGTTTATACAATCTGGGGGTCCTTTAAAAATAAGAATACAAAATTAGGTATAATTTATTTTGATTGATAAAAGAAATTAATAAATTCCTGGAGCTTCAGGAGACCCTTGGAGACTTAGGACCTTTTCTTCTGAGACCTCATTAGGGAACCTCGCAGAAACGCTTTCTGCTGGCTTCTCCTGCCCACCTAGAACCTCTACAACTCCCCGCACTCACAGGGCCCATGGAAGCGCAGGGACCTGAAGCTCTAGAAGTTTCTCGGTGAGCCTGCCTCTGATCCGGGGATCTTCTTCTCCATCATCCTAGGGTTTCCCCTCACCTCGCTCCTACACTGGATTTCTCTGGGGTTGCTTCTTTCTTTACTCCATCCTTTTGGTGCAGCACCTACGCCAGTAGTTTCTTGGGAAAGAGGGTGTGGGAGGTGACATTTCTGAGACCTTGTGTGTCTGCAAATATCTTCCTTCTACCTTCACCCTTAATAATTGGCTGGTACAGAATATATGAAAACCTCTTAGAACAGTGCCTGGCACATAGTGAGTGCTATTGGAGTTTTGCTATCACTATTATATAGAATTCTAGTTAGAGATTATTTTTTGTGTGTATGTTGTTACTGAGAAGTCCGAGGGCATCCTGATTCCTGGTTCTTTGCATGGAATCTCTTTTGTACTTTGGAAGCTGTAGGATCTTCTCTTTGTCCCCTGGATTCTAACATTTCACAATGATGCCCTTGGTACGGGTCTATTTTCATCCAAGGCGCTGAGCACTTAGGGACCTCTTTCAATGTGGAAACGTATGTCCTTCAGTTCTGGGAATTTTCTTCAATTTTTAAGTGATGACTCCTCCCCTCCGTTTTTTATGCTCTCGCTTTCTGTCATTTCTATTGTTCAGATGTTGAGTGTCCTGGACCAGTCAGTCCTCTAATTTTCTTTTTCTCTCCTCTTTTCCATCTCTTTTTCTCGTCGTTTTACTTTCTGGAGGATTTCCTCAGATTTTATCTTCCAGCCCTTCTCCTGAATTTTTAATTTGCAAGGGTTTTTTGTTGTTGATGATGTTTTTTTGTCTTAAAAATAACATCCCGTTCTTGCATCACGGCCGCAATGTGTTCTCTTCTCTCTCTGAAGATGTTCACAGTAGCTCCTTCCTCTTTGCCTGATCAGATTACCTTTGAGAAAACTTTTTCTGATCCCTTTGCTTAGAGAGCAAAGCCCTGGCTGTCAGCTTTCTGGGGGACAAGCTGGGAAACAGGGCTGGTGGGTGTCTCAGCATTCTCAGTGTATATGTTCACATCATCGCTTGATTTGGGGAGGACACCCCTGCCCTCCACTGCCTGCACTTTCCCATTCCAGTGCTCCCGTCTCATCCTCTCTGGAAAATAAACCTCCAGTCTTCTTCCGGGACTGGGGAAGGGACCTGGGGACCTAATAATTCTGACCTTGAAACAGCTTCCAACCTCTCCTCCTTATTCCATACCTCCTTCACCCCCCAATTAAACAGGCACCTGGCCTTTCTGGGGAGTCTGTGATCTAAATTGGGTTGGTTCTCCTTCGCCACATCCAGCTTCGGCTGAGGTTTTCTTGGGTTTGCTGTGTAGTACCACCTGACCATCTGTTTTCCAGCTTCCAAATGCTGTGCTCTTGTCTCCTCCCTCCTTGTCTTGGAAGGTTTGTGCCTTAAACAGAATCTCTTTACTGTACGTTTAGTGGGGTTTTGGGAGGGAGTGAAATTCGATGCATCTGTTCAATCTGCCATAATTTTAGGAGCTTCCATTTTTACCTAAATCAGTAAACAGCTTAACAATTACAGACTGTGAGAGCTACAGAGGAAGCAAACATGGGACCAAGACAAGAACAACAGGCAGATTTAAGAAACACAGATTTGTATCTTTAAAATATGCACCTTGCTGCTGTGTAGAGAAGAGACCGTACAGGAACATATGGGGAGTTGGAGACAGTGAGGAAGCCACTGTAGTGATCAAGGTGAATGTGGGGTGGGTTGGAAAGATGATGGCTATAGAGCTGGAAGGAGCCATTTAGCACCTAGACAGACTGCAGCCTCCAAGAGGGCAGGCACCATGTCTGTTTTGTTCCCTGTGATGTGTGTACCCAGAGCTTAACGATGTTCCCGGGGGCTGGCCCCGTGGCGCAGCGGTTAAGCGCGCGCGCTCCGCTGCAGCGGCCCAGGGTTCGCTGGTTCGGATCCCGGGCGTGCACTGACGCACCACTTGTCGAGCCACGCTGTGGCAGCGTCCCATATAAAGTAGAGGAAGATGGGCACGGATGTTAGCTCAGGGCCAGTCTTCCTAAGAAAAAAAGAGGAGGATTGGCGTCAGATGTTAGCTCAGAGCTGATCTTCCTCACAGAAAAAAAAAAAAAACACAACAATGTTCCTGGTTAATAGAGACACTTGATAGAATGTTTGTGAATGGACGTGGTGGGTGAGGGAGGGAGGAGACGAAGACAACCTGCAGGTTTCTCCTACTATTGTGGACCTCCAAGGCCAACTAAAGGCTGTGGAGTGTGCTGCCAAAGGGAGCCACAGAAGGTCTGGGAGCAGGGGTGACCAGGAGAGAGCAGGTCTTCACCTGCACACAGGGCCTGCATCACCATGCCCCTCCCCCTTCCAGCCTGTCCTCTATCACACTCTCTCCACTCTGGCTGCTCCAGCAAGTCCCTCTGCCTGACACGCCCTCTCCCCAGCCCCACTCCACACTCCCATCCTGGCCTCAAGAGGCCACAGTCTGATTCTTACATCATGTGCTTTTTATGCAGAACTCTTACCTCAGTTTGCAATTGTGCGGCCATTGGTGAGATCCTGTGTTTAATGTCAGATTCCCCCATAGAGTGTGAGCTTCATGAGGGAGGGAACCTGCCTGTTTTGCTTGCCCTTGTATCCCAAGCACCTGGGACCAGGCCTGGCATACGGAAGGGGGCACAATACATTTAAAAATTTTTTTTTATTTTTTGTTGAGATATAATCAACATATAACTTTGTTAGTTTTAAGTGTACAACAGAATGATTCGATATTTGTATGTATTACGAAATGATTACCACAATAGGTTTAGTTAATATCCATCACCATGCATAGTTACAAATTTTTTTCTTGTGATGAGAACTTTTACCATTTATTCTCTTAGCAACTTGCAAATATACAGTACAGTACTGTTAGCTATGGTCACTTGCTGTACCAATAGTTGTTGAAGGAACCAGAGGAAAGTAGATGTCATCTCACAGAGGTGGTGGGACGGAGAAGAGGTCGAGGGGAGACCATGGAGGAAGCATGACAGGGACCTGGGAGGGAGAGGGTACAGCCTGAGCACAGGCAAGGGGCAGAAGTCCTGAGAGAGGAAGTAAGAAGTCTCAGGGGCCGGCCCGGTGGCGCAAGCGGTTAAGTGCACGCGCTCTGCTGTGGTGGCCCGGGGTTCGCCAGTTCGCATCCCGGGCGCGCACTGACGCACTGCTTGGCAAGCCATGCTGTGGTGGTGTCCCATATAAAGTGGAGGAAGATGGGCACAGATGTTAGCCCAGGGCCAGGCTTCCTCAGCAAAAAAGAGGAGGATTGGTATCGGATGTTAGCTCAGGGCTGGTCTTCCTCACAAAAAAAAAAAAGAAGTCTCAGTGCTGGTGGGCTTCAGTTCAGTGAAACTGACCCTGAGCCTTTGCTTGGTGCTGGGTCCTGGGCCTGCCCCCAAGCTCTGCAGACTCATGTGCATGTCTGTAACTCCAGTCTTGGTGAGATAAACTATGGACTCTGCTATGGGCAGAGCACACCTGGTGAGGGCATCAGGGATGGCTTCCTGGAGGAGGATGCTCTGGAGATGGACTTTGAAAGCTGAGAGGGACTTGGCCAGGAGGAGGAGAGTGATTCAAAGGCCTCCAAGGTTCTAAGCCTGGGTGAGTGGTTGAACACTGGGGGCACAGGCAGAGGCAGGGGCCTTGGGTTTTGGATACACTGATCAGCATCCAGGATCTTGGAGGATGGACAGGGACCTGTAAGGAGAGGTGGGTGTGACATGCATCTCAGGCTCACTTTTTCCTCTGCTGGGCCCTGATTGCTCCCTCACGCAGCACTGCCACCTCACCACTACGCACTCCAGCCTGGGTTCCAGGCCACTGAGACCAGGCTGTGTCCCGGCCCCATTCCTCACCTCACTCCCAGCCTTCCTGCAGCCTCTCCCCAACCTGAGCCTGCCCTCATCTTCCACCCAAGAACCTCTTTCCCTCACATCACCTCCCCTAGGAAGTCCTCTAGGATTCTTTGTGCTGGGCTCTTTCACAGACCTCTCTCACCCCCCTGCACTTGGTCACATACCCCACATTGTAGAGATGGGAAAACTGAGGCTCACAGAGATGAAGTGACTGCCCACAATCATAGAGCTGATTAGGGAGTTAAATCTGGGTCGGTGGACTCTGAAGCCCACTCTCACTGCACCACAAAGGCTAAGCCGGCTGGCAGGGAGCCTGGGGGATCAAGGCTGCTCCTCCTAGCCAAAGCTCTCCTCTGGGTGCCCTAGGGGGTTGCACATTGTACTGAACAGGGGAGGTAGGAGCTTGAGGGACAATATAGCACAGTGGTTAGAAGCAGAGACTTGGGAACCAGAGTGCTCAGGTTCAAGTTAGCTCCCTATACCCCAATTTACCCTTCTGCAAAATGGGATGATAACAGTACTTCCCTTATGGGGTTATTGTGGGAATTAAATGAAACACATAAAAAGCTGTATATAAGCGTTGTTTGTTGTTGCTTCCTTTCCTGAAGCCCCTCTGCTCAGTCAGGGACCACTGTTTCTCTGACTCTGGTCAGTGGTGGGCTCCAGGGAGTGGGGGTTCCTCTCTGCTCTAGCCTGGGGGACTGAAGATAGGAGGAAGTATAATTTCCTACCATCACCATTTTATAGATGAGGAAGCCAGGCCTCAGAGAGGAGAGGTCATTTGCCCAAGGTCACACAGTCAGCGACAGAGCCAGTATTAGAACCTGGGCCTACCCAGACCCTGGGCCTGGCATCTTCCCACTGCACAAGCTGCCTCCCCAGCATGTTGTTGACCCCTCTGTGGGAAGGATGGGAACGTTTCTTTTACTAGAAGACCCAGGATGCTCTTTTCCCAGGTCTAAGGTATACACAAAACCCCTGTATCCAGGAGTGAGGCTCATTCCTCTACCCCATCTCCTGTGCTTGGCTGGAGCTCAGCTGGCCACTGCAGCTCAGGAGCTAGTGCCAGACCCTCCCCACCCCGATCCCAGTGGACCCTGGGGATGGCCAGAGTTGGGGAGTCTGGGCACAGAAGGCAGGCCCGGCTGATAAGGGAAGTGGACCATGGGCTCTGGAACCAAGCAGCCCTGGGTTTGAATTCAGCTCTGCCACCAGTTTACTGGGTGACTTTGGCTACATCACTTCACCTCCCCGAGCCCTGTGTTATTCAGCTGTAAAATGGGTGGAATAAAACCTCTTTTTACGGTTCTTGCGAGGTTGTTGCCTTGAGGTTGGTGCCTAGTATGTGCCCAGTACACATCTGTTGAGTGACCAACCGACTGACCAGATGCATGTAAAAGTTAGTTAGCACAGGGACTGACCCAGGAAGGCAGCTTCTGACCACGGCTCCTTGGTACCTGGCCCTCCCCTGGGCTGCCCCTTAAATGCAGCCTCCCCTCTAGTCCTTCTGTCCTGCCCCACAATTGGTCCTCAGCCTGCTAGGTCACCCCTGATCAGGCACTGCTGCCCTCCCCATCCCCCGTTTATGGTCTCTTTAACGCTTTCCAGCCAAGCCCATCCCCCAGCTTCCAAACATGTCCCTCACTGTCCCATCTCTGGTCCTGCTTGACCTCAGACCTGAAGATTATCTCTTTCAACATCTTTTTTTTGCTGAGGAAGCTTGGCCCTGAGCGAATATCGGTGCCCATCTGCCTCTATTTTGTATGTGGGATGCCACCACAGCATGGCTTGATGAGCAGTGCATAGGTCCAAGCCTGGGATCTGGGCCTGCAAACCTGGGGCCGCCGAAGTGGACCGCACGAACTTAACCACTACACCACCAGGCCGGCCCCTCTTTCAATCTCTTATATTCGCCCTCAACCACAGTTTACTTGTTCTCATAACATTTATTGTTTGGTTCCTGTATGGCATCCAACAACAGTAGAGGCCTGGTTGGATAAATTATAACATGAATACTGTACAATACTGGATATCCATGGTTGCAGAGCAGTTATGAACTTAACCTTGATGGATTCAAATGCTTGAATTCAAATCCCAGCTCGACCCCTCATTAGCTCTGTGACTTTGGGGAAATTATTTAACTTTTCTATGCCTCAGTTTCCTCATCTACAAAATGGGATAACGATAGTATCTACGTGGTAAAGTTGTTGTAAAAAATTAGCCACCTAGAATGGATGCTCTGTAGGGGCAAGGATTTTGGTCTGTTTTGTTCACTGCTGTATCCCCCGTGCCCAGCCCAGTGCCTGGTACATATAAGCTGTTCAATAAGTATTTGTTTGAACAAATCTGTGGAATAATAAGGTACTGCACCTGAAGTAGCACTATCCAATAGAAATATAATGCAAGCCACACATATGACTTTAAGATTTCTAGTAGTCATCTTAAAAAAGGTGAAATTAATTTTAATAATACATATTTTAATGTAATATATCCAAAATATCATTACAATAAGAAATCAATATAAAAATTATTAATGAGATATTTTCCATTCTTTTTCTCCTACTAAGTCTTCAAAATCTGGTGTATATTTTACCCATATACCACATTTCAGCTATACAACAATATCTTAAGCAATGTAACAAAGTAAAACATAGTCCTACCACAAAATAAAGTTGTATTTAACAGAAATATTTTTATTTTTAAATTTAATTAAAATTAAAATTTAGTTCCTCAGTAGCACCAGCCACACTTCAAGGGCTCGGGAGCCACATGTGGTTAGTGGCTCCCACGTTGGGAGAGCACAGACATAAAGGGCTTGGCACGAGTGAAGTTCTCAGTGAAGTTCAGCTGTTATCGCTGGTGATCTGGAAGACGGCTGTGCTTCCTGGTGACTAAAACCAGCACGTCGCTGAGCACTGTGTACAGCATGACTTCACTTGTGCAAAGAAAAACCCCGCCCCCATCTGTTGATACATGTTCAATATGTCAGCCAGATGTAAGCAGAAGCCGCCTCGCCGTGAGAGCTCCAGGCCCTCTCCACGAGTGCAGCAGGGAAAAATGACATGGACAACCACAGACACCTCCTAAGGAGGGTGGCCAGGACAATGGAAGGCCTTTGTGTTAGCTCTGTGAACCGTACGATAGGAGAGCTGGGGAGCTGGATTGCTCGGGTAAAGGAGGGAGAATTCGAATTTCCCAAGTCAGGGGAGGACAGGTGAGGGACAAGATGGTGAAACGCAGGGGGCAAAGGGCCAGGGAGCATTTCTTGTTGACGGGATGGCCGAAAGGACTTCCAACCTATCACAGAGATGACACTGCAAATGGTTTGCTGTGTGGGGTACAGTGTGAATACTTCAGGGACCCCCAAACCCTTTGTGAGGTGTACTCAACTGACCAACGTCTGTGTGCACGAGTTTAGGGTAGAATCCAGAAAGGGGCTGAGCTTCTCATCTGGGTCAGAGAAGAGAGACAGCAAAGGCAGAGCCAAGGGCTGGAGACTGGACACATAAGGGTTCCCTCTCTTTCCTCCCACATCTTTCTTGAGACTCAAAGAAATCTGGAAGTGACTTGTGACTTCCCACAGTTCAGGGAGGGGAGGTCTGAGCCCATCTCAGCAGCAAGGGAGGCCTCAGAAGATATCTGGACCTCTCTGTTGGTAAAGACCCAGAAAAAAACCTGGGAGGGTCCACACCAACCTGGTGGTAGCTGCCTCTGGAAGGACAGTGGGTTTGGAGAGGTGAAGAGGATTTTCACGTCTGCTGTATGTCTGTGTTGCTTGAATTGTCTCAAAAAATATTTTTATAGTGAGCGGGTAATACTTTTATGTTTAGAAGGAAAAGAAAACACTCCCTTCTTTACCTCCCTCCCAAGCCCACACATGGCTAGTGTGGAAAATTGAACGTTCCAGCAGGTAAGTAGGAATAAGAAACAAAAGTTGTTATTAACTCACTGCCCAGCAGTGACTGCTGTCTCTTCAGTCGCTGCTGAAACTCTGGGGAAATGTCCAGGCTCTGGGCTGGCCCTCTGTAGTGCAGGCCCTGGTAGGGCCTCGCCATTTTGCCCCAGCCCCAGAGTAGCTGAAGGTCAGAGTAGCCAAAAAGGTTACTTTAGGGGGCCAGCCTGGTGGCAGGTGACCCCGTGGCATGGTGGTTAAGTTCGCATGCTCCACTTTGGCAGCCCAGGGTTTGTGGGTTCAGATACTGGGCATGGACATACACACCGCTCATCAAGCCATGCTGTGATGGCATCCCACATACAAAGAGAGGAAGATTGGCACAGATGTTAGCTCAAGGCCAATCCTCCTCACACACACACACACACAAAGGTTGCTTTAGGGCTCAGGGGCTGTGAGGAGTCTTGGCCCCTGTGCCTGGGGGGTCCTGGTGGAAAATGGGGCCCTTCCTTTGGCATAGGGCCCACTGCAGGCCTTGGGAATGTCTGGGCTCAATTTGGGGGCTGTTCTGGGAAAATGGGAGCCCCACCTGTGGCACTGGGGACACTTTCTTGTGGCATGGAGGTGGAGGTTTGAGCCCATCAGGTCAGGAATTTGGTCCACTCACTGTGAGCAGGTTCCTTAACCATCCTGGGCTTCAGTGTTCTTTTTTGTGAAATGTTGTAAGGGTTAAATGAGATAACTTATGCCATATACTTAGCACAGAGTGACCTTAGTAAGAATAAAAACATTCCAAAAACTAGTCTTTGCTCAGCTAAATTCCTCAGCCCTGGTGAAGAAGGTGAGAGGAGATGACATTTTTTTCTGTTAAACTAGGGGGTGGGAGATGGGGTCCCAACGGCCTGTGTTCTCTCTGGTAGGAGCAGCGAGTTCCTGGAGACCCTGTCCTGGCGCAGTGGCACCAGCAGGGAAGCAGGACACTTTGTTTCAGTGGCAGAAAATCGTGGGTGTTGGGGGGCAGGTGGCAGCTGTAATGTCTGCGGAATATCAGGGGGACCAGATCAGTGTGGAGGCAGGTGTGCATTCTAGTCTCCACTCTGCCCTCGGCATGGCCCAGGGCACACTCACGGGAATCAGAATAGTGTGGAGGATTCTAGCGCAGCCTTCGGGCTCAGACCACCCAAGTTCAAGGCAAGTTTAGTTACTTGCCAACTATGAGATTTTGGGTAAGTACTTAACTCTCCTGGTGCCTCAATTCTCCCATCTGTAAAATGGGAACAACGATATTACTATGTTGTGAGAGTTAAATGAGACAATTCAAGTGAAGCGTTTGGGAGGGTACCAGTCTTACAGTGAGAGCTCAGTAAGGATGCCGAGTTGTCAGTATTTCCTGTCTGCATCATGAGAGTGGCAGGGGATCCTTGGGGTTCTTTCTGGTTTTAAAAGTTATCATCTTTCAAGTGTCTGACCTAGACCTCTCAGAGGGCAGTTTAAGACCAGTCTCTCCCATTCAGTTCTCCCTGCAGCCCTGAAGAATGACAAAGCTTTTGAATGACAAAGCTTGAGAAAAACATTCTCTACTCCCTGCGTTTTTGTGGGAAAATGAAGGGGATGTTTCTGCTATGGTCAGTCAATAATGTTCCAACCTTCTAGTCCAGAGCCCAGGCCAGGGTGATAGTTTATATTCCCATTTTCAAGCCCAACTCATTCATTCACATAGCAAATGCTATCTGAGCCATGGTTCTATCTGAGCAGAACAGTCATGGTTCATGGGGTGGGCTCTGGAGCCAGACGGCGTGGGCTGGACTCCAGGCTATGCCACTATAGCACATGTGACCTCAAAAGGCCTCAACCTCTCCAAGACCCAGTGTCTTCATCTGTAAAATGGAGACGTTAATTCCCACTTCTCAAGTTAGTATGAGCATAAAACAAAACAATCTATTGGCTCTGACGGTTTTCAGCTGTAACAGATTACCAGACAAAAACAATAAAGGCATTTTATTACCTCACAGAAGTATCTGGAGTTTGGTAACTTGAAAGATGGGTTGGCAGCTCAGTGCTATCTCAGGGTATTTCTGCTCTGCCACTCTCAGTGTTTCAGCAACATTTGGCCTTCTGATCACAATGTGGTTGCTGCAGCTCCAGCTTCACATCCTCATACACCACCACTCAAGCAGAGAGTAAGGGGGCAAACAGTAACACATCTTTCTTCTCTAGAAACTCTTTTCCTCAAGAAAATCTTTCTCAGACTTTAGTGGGCACAGCAATCACCTGAACAGCTTTTAAAACGACAAGAGTCCTGGGCCCCTTCTCCAGAGATTCGGACTCTGTGGGTTTGGGGCAGGACTCAAGAACTACATTGCTAACAAGTTCACAGGTATGCTGAGGCACTGCCCCAAATAGAATTAATGGTGGCTTGGACTGAGCTTGTGTCTTACCCTGGTGTTAACTTTGGTCCTTGAGAAAGAAGAGGCTGAGGAAAGGGTTAAAGTGCTCCTACTTTACTTGGAGATGCAAGCCCAGAGAGAGAGGGTGAGGAAGGGCAGGAAAGATGCAAAGCAATGAGATTTGATGCATTATATACTGGCTACTGCTTCCCAACAGGCTGCAAAGAGACACAGTAGGTCACTCAGCAGGTGTATTTACTTGGCACAAGAGACTCTTCTGGAAGGGCTGAAAGCAGGAACCTTGGAGAGAGGAAGGAGGCAGTTATCAGTCCAGTTCCCTCCCTTTCCATCTCCCGTTTCCTGTTTTTGAACGTTTACCTCTGGGGAGCGAATGTCTCCATAGTTCTGGACTGAATCAACCAGCCACTTGGCTGCCTTTTAGGAAGCCGGATCTCATGCCTTAGGAGTGGTTTTCATCCGCGTCTGAAAGTGGAGGGGTGACGTGGTGCACGTGGGGTCCAAACGAGAGGGCTGAAGAGGCAGTTGAGGAATCACAGGGAACTTAACGGGTTTGTGTCCACGCAGGCAGTATAGGGCAGACAGTGGTAACTGAGTGGGTCCAAAGATTTTAAAAATTGAACCAATAGTATTTACTGATGGACTGATTATGGAGCGTGAGAGACAGGGAGAAATGAAGGTTCTGGTGGATGATATTGCCATTTACTTAGACGGGGAAAGCTTATGGGGAAATTACTTTGTTAGGAAAATTAATAAGTTTTTTGCCGTTAGATTGGTGAAGTCTATTAAGTGGTCTAAGACTGGATCTGAGGGGAGGGGTTCTGTCTAGAGGTAAGAACTTGAGTCACTGTCTCATAGATATTTCAAGTAGGAATACTGGTTGTAGACACCTAAGAAAACAGGTTGGTTGAGAAGAGAAGGGAAATAAAGCAGAAACTGACTCTGGCAAGATGTACACCATTGGCTGCCCGCTTAACAGGTGGCGGGGAGAGTCTCCTGTGGGATGTGGGATGAGGAGAGAACGGGGGGAGACAAAGTGGCGATGGAGAAGAGACTTCGAGTTTTGCTGTAAAGGGAAGCAGAAAAATGGGGTGGTGGCTCAAGAGGGCCAAGGGAGGATGCTTTTTTTGTGTGTGAGGAAGATCAGCCCTGACAATCTTTTTTTTTGCTGAGGAAGACTGGCCCTGGGCTAACATCTGTGCCCATCTTCCTTCACTTTATATGGGATGCCGCCACAGCATGGCTTGACAAGCAGTGCATTGGTGCACACGCACGATCCGAACCCGGGCTGCCAGCAGCGGAGCACGTGCACTTAACCACTGTGCCACGGGGCCAGCCCAAGGGAGGATGCTTTTAAGGCTTAGCGTGTTTGCAGGCGAGAATGATCCAGTAGAGAAGAAATGCATAAAAGGCAAGAGGGGAAGGGGACATCTGCACAGGTTTATTCTTCGAGGAGCTGAGAGGGATGGATCTGGATCACAAGTCGCAGGCTTGGACTCAGAGATGAGAGGGGCTCCCCTCAACAGTCGAGTGCACACTACATTGCAGGTAGGTAGTGGAGGAGGTGGGATAAGATGAGGTACCTCTTTTCTGACTGCATCTTCTATGATTATGAAGTTTAAAGGGAAGTCCTTGAAGAGGGTGCTGGAAATGGGAGATGAGGTGAAAGTGTGAAATACGTTATCTGAGAGAGGAAGTGTGAATATTTGAGAGAAACGTAATAGGAGAGTCTGGCAGTGCCGAAGGTCCGTTTGAAATGCAGTCATAACCATGAAATGAGTTGGCTCAGCACGGTGGTGGGTGCAGGTGCCAGCTAAGTGCCAGGTGAGTGTGATGGAGAGAAGAAAGGGAGCTGAGCATGGTTTTAGTGCTGGACAATGGAATCTAGGCTGAATAAGAAGGGAAGTGAAGAGAGGAGGTGACTGGTGGGGAAAGGCGAAAAAGAGGTAGGGTCAACGGACTAGAGGTCTCAGGGAAGTTGGAGGAGAATAAGATTATTACATAAAGGCATTACTATAATGTTAACTATTAAATGAAAACACACACCTTTCTAAATACCAAAAACAAACAGCTAAAAAAAAAACTAAAAGAGAGGGACTGGCCCCATGGTGTAGTAGTTAAAGTTTGGCACACTCTGCTCTGGTGGCCCAGGTTTGCAGATTTGTATCCTGGGTGTGGACCTACACCGCTCATCAGCCATGCTGTGGCGGCAACCCACAGACAAAAAACAGAGGAAGACTGGCACAGATGTTAGCTTAGGGTTAATCTTCCTCAAGCAAAAAAAGAGGAAGATTGGCAACAGATGTTAGGTCAGGCCCCAGTCTCCCTCAACAAAAAACAAAAACAAAAAACTAAAAGAGAAAAAATACACACTACGTAAGAAAGACCATATAAAAAGACTTGCAATACATGTAAATATAACATAAAACAATATGATGGAATTAAGGCCAAACATTACTTATCATTTTATGCTGCTGTAAAAACACTGAGGCATCTCTAGAATATATCTCCAGAATATATTGTTACGTGAATGAGCAAGGTGGAAAAAAGTATAGTATGCTATCTTTATATAAGAAAGGGAGAATATAACAATTTCTTTTTTTGTTTTGTGAGGAAGATCAGCCCTGTGCTAACATCTGCCAATCCTCCTTTTTTTGCTGAGGAAGACTGGCCCTGGGCTAACATCTGTGCCCAGCCTCCTCCACTTTATATGGGACGCCACCAAGTCCCATGGCCTGCCAAGTGGTGCGTCGGTGCGCGCCCAGGATCCGAACTGGCGCACCCTGGGCTGCCGCAGCAGAGCGTGCGCATTTAACCGCTTGCGCCACCGGGCCAGCCCCCTAACATAATTTCTTTAAATTAAAAAAAAAAACCAACAACAGAAAGATTAACTAAAATAAAAATGGTCACTAAGTGGGAAGAGAGGGAATAAGGCAGAGGACACAGGAATAGAAACTAGACTTCTCTGACTCTATCTTATTTTGCAGATTAGACTTGGAGCTCTGTAAATATTTTACATAACTAAAATTAAAAGAAATTCCCAAAAATGGGAAAATAAATAAAACAGCTTAAGGTAAATGTGTATACAGTTAGTAGTTAAGACACACAGAGAGGAACTATACTAAGTTTAAAACAGTGTAAATTGTTCGTGCCTCATAGGAAATACTCCAAGAACAAAAAGAACTACAAACAAAACCTTAAATGCCTTTGTTATTCTGATACTGTTGTGTAACATGGGATAAAACAATTGAGTAACTGTGATATTCTAATCTTATAATTCAGGATACAAATGAGAATGGGATTCTCAGTGTTGAGGAAAAAATACACAGATGTAGTTAAGAAAAATCTCTCAAGTCTTGAATTTGAATACAAAGTATCAATGTGTTTTACCTTAAAAAAGATGTTTTATCTTAAAAAGAAAATGTCCTAGCTCTGTGCACCAAAAAGGCCTAGAAACAATAACACAGTAGCAGTGGGCATTCTAGAGCCTAGATTTTGGTTTTGCAATGCCATTCACCACTAAAAGGAACTAGGATTTTTGTTTTTGTTTTCCTAGAAATAGCTGACTCCAGGTTTGGAGCAGGAAATGTACAAGATAAGTCTGGAACATTCTATCATACTAGATAGCAAGGAGGTTACCAAATACTATCAAAAGGGTTGTATCAAAATCAGAAGCCAACTTGAAGAGGCCCTCACTGGACAAAAATAAGGACAATGTGAATATCACTAAGTTTAATAAGTGCAATGTACTGAAACACATAGTATGTTTAAGTGATCATGATACTAAAAAACAACTCACTGGTCACTTTTGGAGGATGCTCGTAAACTAACTCATTACTTTGAAAACTGGCATAAGATTTGAGCATTTATCCTCTTTCCCTATAAACTTTAACTTTAGATAACTAAATAGCAGATGAGTGAACGTATCTCTTTATAGTGGTATTTCAGGTATTACACGAAGAAGGAATGGCAGAATTAGAATATCACCATTTTGCAACCCTGGATGAATTAACGGATCTAGGCATTGAGCTTCGATGGCTGCAACATATAAAAACAGACAACCAGACAT
Organism: Ceratotherium simum simum; assembly: GCF_057802395.1. Classification (NCBI taxonomy): domain Eukaryota; kingdom Metazoa; phylum Chordata; class Mammalia; order Perissodactyla; family Rhinocerotidae; genus Ceratotherium; species Ceratotherium simum. Next base: position 30,605,956 of record NC_141921.1, read on the forward strand.
GATGCGTCTCCTGAGGAAAGCATACAACACTATCTATGAGGTTTTCTTGCCACTAAATCTTAATCCAGTCACACCTCTAGATCTATTCCTAATTAACAAGAAATACAAACGACAGACAAACCTGTTAAATGACACCATAGAGATATAATAGCAAAATCCAGGCTGGGAAACAAGAGATAGACAGCAACCTATAGGCTCAAACAGATTCCATGAAATATGCCAACCAATTGTAACATCGACTCTGGATTCTCATTCGAACAAATAAATTACTAAAAAAAAAAAAAAAAAAAAAAAAGACACTTAGGCAATTAAAAATTTGAGAACTTAAGTATTTCACAATATTAATGAATTAACGTTAATTTTTTGGTATGAAAACGGTATCGTGATGTTCTTAAAATAAGCCCATGTCCTTTAAAGATATATAGTGAAATATTTATGCATAAAATGCTATGGTGTCAGGTCATCGTGAGGAGGAGAAGTAGACAGTGGTATAAATGAAACAAGATTGGCCATGAGTTGATAATTCCTGAGTATATGTGAGAGGTACATGGGGTTCTTGATGTTATTCTACTTTTGCACATATTTGAAATTTTCCATGAAAAAAAAAATTAAAAAAATTTTTTTCCAAAGTAGTCATCATGATTTAGGCACTCATTGGAAATGTGTGATGAGGAGGAGGGAGGGTGGTATTGAGGTAACTTTCAGGTTTCTTGCTTGAGGGACAGAATGGGTAGTGGTGCTTTTATCAGATCTAGGAAAAGCAAGGGAGGTGGGTTTGTGAACAACATGAGATCCGTTTCGGTCATGCTGAATTTGGGATTCTTGTATTATCCAGGTGGGATTGCACAGGAGGTGCAAATACTTAACTCAGGAGAGATGTGGGCAAGAGATGAAAATGTGAGTCACTGGATGATGTCACAAGGAAGAACTGTAAAGGGTATCTCAAAGGGGTTCGAGGAGTGGTCATAGAGAGAACTAGACAAACAAGGTCTTAGAAACTGGAAGGCCTAGAAAGAGGTGTAAAACAGTTTTTAGGAGGATGGAATGCTTGGACTCCTACCTCACACCATATACAAACATTAACTCAAAATGGTTCAAAGACCTAAATTTAAGAGCTAAAATTATTTAAAACTCTTAGGAGACATAGGTGTAAATCTTTATGACCTTGGACTAGGCAATGAATTTAGATATGACACCAAAAGCACAAGCTAAAATTAAATAAATTGGACCTCATCAAAATTAAAAACTGTTGTGTGTCAAAGGACTTCACATCAAGCAAGTGAAGAAAACTCAGAATGGGAGAAAATACTTGCATATCATGTATTTGATAAGGATCTAGTATCCAGAATATACAAAGAACTCCACCTCAACAATAAAAAAATAACCCAATTAAAAAATGGGCAAAGGATTTGAATAGACATTTAAAAAAAAAAAAATCCAAACACACAAATGGCCAATAAGCATATGAAAAGATGCTCAACATCCTAGTCACTAGGGAAAAGCAAATCAATACCACAATAACATATCACTCCATACCCACTAGCATGCTTATAATAAAAAAGAGAAAAAAGGGAAAATATGTGTTGACAAGGATATGGAGAAATTTGGAACGCTCCTACACTGCTGGTGGTAACGCAAAATGGGTGTAGCCACTGCGGAAAAGTGACCTGGCAGTTCCTCAAAAAGTTAAACACAGAGATACCATATGACCTAGCAATTCCATTATATACCCAAAAGAACTGAAAACGTGCATCCATATAAAAACTTGTGTCCCATACTCATAATAGTATTCATAATACTCATAATAGCCAAAAAGTGGAAACCCAAATGTCTATCAACTGATGAATAAAATGTGGTATATCCATACAATGAAAAGGAACGAAGTACATGCTACATGGATGACCCTTGCAAACATTACGCTAAGTGCAAGAAGGCAGTCACAAGACCGCATATTATGACTCCATTTAGATGGAATGTCCATTTAGATGGAATGTCCAGAGTAGACCAACCTATAGAGACAGAAAGGGGATTAGTGGTTGCCTAGGGCTGGGGGAAGGAGGGATTGGAGAGCAACTGCCAACAGGTATTTTTGGAGTGATAAAAATATTCTGGACTTAGTCGTGATTGTTGCACAACCTTGTCAATATACTAAAAACCACTGGACTGTATGCTTTCTAATGGAGAACTTGATGGTGTGTGAATTATATCTCAATTTTAAAAAAGGTGAGGGGCTTGTGCTCAGCAGTGTCAAATGCTGCAATGAAGCCAGGTAAGGCAAGGCCTCGAGAGACCATGGGATCTGAGAGTAGCATTAAGATTGTCCACTCAGGGCTGGCCCCGTGGCTTAGTGGTTAGGTGCGCGTGCTACGCTGCTGGCGGCCTGGGTTCGGATCCCGGGCACACACCGACGCGCCGCTTCTCCGGCCATGCTGAGGCCGCGTCCCACATACAGCAACTAGAAGGACGTGCAGCTATGACACACAGCTATCTACTGGGGCTTTGGGGGAAAAATAAATAAATAAAATTATTAAAAAAAAAAAAAATTGTCCACTCAACAGCCCTTTTCCTCTTCTGTCATCATCTATCCCTCCCCTACTTAATTCCAATTAATTCTGGCTGAATCCTAAACAGATCCTATGGTTCCATCCCTCTTGCCATGATTGGTTTAAAAGTGGGCAGGTGATCTAGTTCTGCTCAATGAAACTCAGGCTGCTGTGCGGCTTCTAGGAAATAATCATTCTTAAGGAGAATAAAAAGGTCTTCTACCTCTAGACATTGGTGTGTCAAGCTGAGGCCTGGAGCAGCTGACTTGGAGGTGAGGCAGTTGGACAACATGCTGAGGGCAACAAAGTCAGAAAGAACCACCTAGGTTCTTAGAATCACCGGACCACAGGACTTCTCTTAGGGAGATAAATCCTCCTGTTGTTTTAGCCTTTTGATTTTACTATTTTTTTTTTACTTAGAGCCCAAAGGACTCTAACATGGGTCACTGGTAACTCTTCCTGAGATGGGTGAGCAGAATGAGCTCAGGGACAGGCCTGAGGGGAAGGGAATCCATTTTTCTATTATCTTACTATGTTTAGGTCAGGGCTGGCACCGGGCATGCTATTACAGCCGTCTCAAATGTCCCTATCATGTTTTGATGTCTGGTTTCTTGTTTAAGCCCAGGCACTTGCATGGTCCACAACCAGTCAAATCAGTAAATATTTTCCAGGAAGGAAAAAAAGTTCAAGCTCACCCTACTCAGCCTAATTTTCAGATAATAGAAAGAGAGGATTGCTACTGAGTTTAACCTCAGCCAACCACTTCACATCTGCTTCTTAACTATAAAATGGGACTAACGCCTACAAGGGATTCACTCAAAGATTAAATAGCAGCATATGGCCAAGCTCCTAGCACAGTCCATGGCTCAACACGTTTTCCTGAATCTGACCTCAGACAAATATTGATAACGGAACTCCAACCGTGGCTTTCTCAAATTCTGCAACTTCTGCACCAATACCAAGCTGCTGCCCCCTACCCCTAACAGCTGTACTGGTTTCCACTCTGGAAGATGTCACCTGAGTAAAAATTAAGAATCTACAACCTAGAACTATTTCAGCAAAAATAAAGGCAGATGACTGGAAATTGCCTAAGTGGACAAATTTTACTGTATCCACAAGGTGCCCCCAAATAGGAATGTAAGTCACAAAGTACTTCTGACTCAAGTTAGGGTCTAAATCCTGACTTTGTGTCACTGGATGTACACACAACCGCTACTTGAGATGTACACATAACTTTGAAAAAGTTTCTTCATCTGAGCCCATTTCCCCATCCAGAGAAAGGGTGTTAACACTTGGATTACACAACTGTCCCCAAACCGAAGGCCAGAGATAATACACAAAATTATCAAGGAAGAGCTTCACTAATATGATAGCTCTATCTTCTGGACTAAGGGGATAAACAAACCAATATAACGTATTTTTTTGTAGTCTCCAATTTACTTTATTCCCCTCAAACAGAGGTGACCTACAAGAGCAAATTCAAATTGCGAGCACCAGTTTATTACACTACAAGTTCTATTTCCTAACATAACTTCTTGCTATTTCACCAGGGTCTCCAAACTAAAGCAATCCAAAGAGTCCCCATTAATGTGTTTTTGGACCTGAAGTAGTTCACCAGCAAGGACGAGAATTTAATCAATTCACAGAAGATTTGCAGGTCTGCTTAAGAGCAGAATGCCATCTGTCTAACATACCTTATGGCCAACTGTGTACAGACAGAAACACTTTCTCCTGACACAAGACTATAGTTGGATCTATTAGCTAATTTTACAGGTTTTAAACGTAAATGAAGTAAAGAGGCTCTTCTGCTGTCAACTACCAGGCCAAAACCTCAGGTCTAACGAAAATCTGCATTTAAACATATATTTCAGGTAAAGCTGCATGACAAGCACAGAAACTACTTCTCTGCTCCCAGTCTCTCACCACTAGTCTACTTACTCCTGGGATCTTTCCTAGCTCTACCTAGCACTGTGTTCTACGGACTGCCTACAAATCAAGGACTGACTGTACATGGAGCCTCTACACCTCACACACTAGAATGCATCCTATCCCAAGAGACTTGGAGAAACTTGGCTCCCCAACTCCTGGGAAAAGATTAGAGGCAGCATTCCAAGCCAAACTGTATCCAGCTTTATTAAAGATACTTTTCATAAACAATCATGGTATTTCAGGCAGGACATGGGCAGACAATCGTTAACAGTATACAACAACTTTCAAACTCCCTTCTTCAATGGACTACCAAAATCAGAAAGCCACTATAAAACCCAACGAAGTCTTCATCTGATGCTCTGAACAGGGAAAGTTTAGAGTGAGGGTTGACATTTCACATTTAGTATGTTGTTTAACAACTTTTCACAAGCCGACCCTGACTTTCAGGAAATGAAATGAAAATGGCAGAATTATCAATCTGAAGATCCACAATCTAAAAACGGAACCACTGCTCTTTTGAGGGATACCATCTCAATGGTGACACTGGAAGTCCAGATTGCATGACATACTGGTAACCAATTTTTTTGGATCAAGTCTCAAGAGGTCTCTGGGTTTAAGGGAGTCAGGTCTATGCTGAAGGCGGAGAGGGTGAAGAGGACATAAAAACGAATTTTAGTTTTTCCACACCACCAGGCGTTTGTACCAAGGTGGCTCATGTGTGTCAACATCAAGAGAACTCTCCTCCTGGGAACCAAGAGGAAGGTCTCTCAAAACTAGAAGGGAAAGATCTTTTCTCCCCCATGTCAATCCACCTTTGGAGACATTCTATTAGTGACATATGCCCTTCCCCCAAAAACAACAATGAAGTGTTCTGTGTGCTAACAACATAGCTTAAAAAAAAAAGTAAAACAAAATTCTGCATTTTTATAAAACTTGATAAAAAATAGTATTTCAAACTGTACAGTCACCAGAAGTACACAGTTATCAAAAATGCACACACTTCACTTGGCATCTCCAGCACCTTCAGCTTTCTGTGCCTAAAAGAAAAACAAACAGATTAAAACAATGTATAGATTTTGAAACTAACTTCATTCATATTCCATCTACAGCATTACTTTGTCCACAGGCCAAAGTTCAGGTTTTAGGCACTTCAACACTGAGACTCAGTACTTCTTTGGAAACTGAATTTCTAGGTAACTGCATTAAGTCACTTCCCCTCTGGACCTTACTGCAAAACTGGGGAAGGCGACAGACCAGCATAGAAGATCTGAGGTTACTCCCAGCTTAAAAACTCTATGCTGTAGTATCAGTGTGAGACCTAATGACAGGACAAGGATCTCACCCACTGCCCTTTGTAATCAGATGGCAGACTTCAAACATCCAGGATTTACATTAACAGGAAAACCATAAGCAAACTCTAGACTGAAAGGCATACTTGGAGTGATGTAGATGCAGGAAAAAGGCAATAAACCCCCTTGGGATCAGTAATTAGTGGAACGAGCAGACTTAAAAAAAAATGAAGCAGCAGTTGTACCTGGTCTGTTTTGGCATCTCCATTTTCTGCAGGGTTATTCCCATCCTTGCCAGCATCAGCTTTCCCCTTTTTCCCTTTGGGTACCTTCTCTCCCTTCTAAAAGGGGGGGAGGAAAAAAAAAAAAAAAAAAAGCTGTTTCTCCTCATTTCATATTACCAGGGTATGGTCTGCAAAGTTCTGCACAAGGTAGGATTGTCTATGGAAGATAAAACACACATACACAAACTATGAACCCTCCCTCATTGATAAAAACAACTGATCAAAACTAGGCCAAATTATCTATACTTTGCTATGGTCTTCGGTATACAAAAACTTTTATCTGACTATAAATGATAGAAGAATAAGACAGCTTCAACACTTAGGTGTTTAATAACCAAGTGCAGAGTTTTCTGTGAATTGCTGATAGAGTTCTTGATTAGGAAACCATATTACAAACGTCAGGGATAAGGCAAGCTATGAATACAATGTAGAATATCCATTAATGGAGTCACCATTACACTGAATTAAGATAAATGACAGTGCTCATATTGTAAACATGACCAATTCCAACGTTATTTTAAGGCCCAATCTATTAACTTTGTCATATCTCAACTTTACGCCAACAGGTGAAGTCGTTATGTAGCAGGTCTCCGGTCAGTGACATGGGAAACTGCTCAGCCTTATGTTACTCCTAGAAGCCAGTCTGTCTCCTAGTCCCGCTCACCTTTGCAGGGGCCTTTTTAGGCTTGGGCTCTGGCTTTGGAGGAGCAGGTTTCTTTTATTCAGGAGAGAGAGAAAAACATCATTAGTATGAGGGACCAAAGAAAACCCAAACCAAACCACAGTACCACTGGCACGGAGGTTCCTATTTTGTAAAGTTTTTGTGGCTGGTTTTCCACTAGAATTTCCTATCTTCAGAAACCCACTCAAAACATTCTGAAGTGGCCCACTTTGGCTATAGCCAAAGAATATCAGAACCAGTAAATCTCAAATGGGTCAGAGTCCACAATAGATTAGGTCATTCTAAACCAGCCACTGATCATAATTCATGGGAAGCAAAAGGAATTGTTTTTCAATGCTTTTTAGTTTCAAGAATATGAAAATTCAAAAGCAGACACACTTACAGCAGATAACCTTGCAGATCTTCTCTGTGGCTATTAAAAAAAAAGTGAGAAAGTTAGAACTAGGACAGCTGAACCATTTAAGAAAAAAACAGAAATTTTGGTGCCAATTTATTCTAGATATAGGGAGTAAAGAGAGCTTACTTGGGCAAATTCAGGACTAGACCAATGGTTAATTACCACCAAAGGAGCCCAACGGTTTGTAAGACTCCGAAAGGAGAGAGAAAAAATTAGACTTACTTCGTCCTTCACCTTGGCTTTATCTCCTTTAGCATCCCCTTCAGCCTATTAAAAACAAACAAAAACTAAGGAAGTTGCATCTTCTGAGGCAATTCTTAATGATTCACTAAGCTTAACCCTAAGGAATTAAGGAGTCATAAGGGAAAAAACTGAAGGGGAAATCTTGCACACAACTTTTCTGGAACATACACATCATCAGTTCTTAGCACTCCCAGCTCCTATGCAAATACCCGAAGTGCTTAGAAAGCTGTGGGAGTGCTCATTTGTCTAATTGTCTAAGCCTCACGCCCGCTCTGGCCCAAAGCGCGCACGGAGGCTGGGAGTCTCCGCCGAGCGGCCCCGGGAAGCGCGCGCTAAGCCGCAGCGAGCAGCGCTGCCTGCGCCAGGCAGAAGCAACAGCTGCAGATGGTGCAAACAAACCCCTCCGGAGGCGGGGCCCGAGCGCCGTTGCCATGGCAGCCGTCGAGGGCGGGAGGCGGGAGGCGCGCGCAGCCGGGGGAACTCGTGGGCGACAGAGGCGCGCACCAGCGCGAGTCTCGTGCGCGGGGGCAGTGGGCGGAGGCGGAGCCACACCGTGAAGCCCCGCCCCAGGAACGGCCCCGCCCCCTCACGGCGGCAGTTTTTTTTTTGGCGGCAGCGCGTTCCCCCGCCCGCCAACCCCGAGCGCCGCCTTCCCGCCCTTTCGGGTTTGAATTGCCCGCTCGCGGGGAGGGGAGGGGGCATGCAGATGGGGGAGGGGGCGCGGGGCGGGCACGTCGAGCCCGAGGGGAGCGGAATAAACAGCCGCCAACATGGCTCCTCCCGCCGCGGCCGCCGCTCCTCCAATATGGCCTCTGGCGCCCGCGGGCAGCCGAACCGCATAGGGTTAGCCCGGGGCCGCCTGACACCACCTGGAACACCCGCGCCGAGCGGCTGAGCCTGCTCCAGCCCGGCACCGATCCTCGCGCCCGAAAGCCGGGGGAGCGACGGCGGCACCAGTAGCGGTGGTGGCAGCGGCAGTGGCGGCCCAGCGCCTGGGGCCTTCGCGCCACGTACCTTTCTCTTGGGCATGGTGGCGACGGCGGCGGGACGTTGGCGCTGGACGCGGGGATGCAGCGGCGCGCGGGCTTTGGTCGGCCCGGGGGTCGCTCTCGCCTCCTCCTCTTCACACTGCTCGGGCTCCGGGGGGTTTATAAAGTTTTTATAGCGCTGGGAGCCCCGGACCGGTTAGAACCGGATTTCACCTCCCGCCGCCGCTCATTGGCCCAGCTGGGGTCACGTGGGCGGGGTTTAAACTCACCTCCTCTGGAGGGAGTGAGGAGGGGGGTATGGGGGGAGGGTGCGCAAGACGGCGGCGCGCCTGGGGGTGGGGGCGCAGTGGGGCAGGCGCGCATCGAAGGCAATAAATGAGGTAGGGTGTGCGACTCGGCTGGCTCTGGGTTTCGGCTCCCGCCAAAGAGCTGGCTTTTGCAAACTACCAAGTTCCTTCCACCTTATGCAACCGGGCTACCCACTTCTCCAAGCCGTGCGACACTTAGGGCGCATCTCGGCCGCTTTCCTTCCTGTTCCTGCGGGGGCCCCAGAAGAAGGGTTTGCAAGGCCTGGTCGCACCGCCCTTCTCCGCCGGAGGCAGGAGAAAGCGCGCGGCTTGGAGGCACAGGCTGCAGTTCCCAGGGCCAAGGCTGACGCTGAAGTGGGGAAAGAGCGGGGAAGCCAGCTTGGCGCAGCCGGACGTGCGTCCTTCCAAGCTGCCACTCTGAGGAAGCCTTTCGTGCACCTCACTTGGAAGGCAGGCCACTCGAGGTGGGGTGGGGGCTCGAGGGGGAGACTTTACACGCAGAGGTGCCTTTCGGGTGCCGCGGGGCAGGTAGGAGCTGTCCTTTCAGCACCCTTTGCTCAGCCGCCTCCCCAAATGCCAACGAAGCCCCCCCAAAGCCTGTTAGGTGGCTCCCTTAGGTCTCTGTATCCCCAGACCTCAGGACACCGCCACAGGATGGAGCGGCCGTCAAGAAGGTCTACCGGCATTCCCCTCCCCCTACGCTCCACCCGCTTCGGAGACTTCAAGCTCAGCTGCCCCCACCCGATGCGGCCACCAAGCCTGGGCGCTGCAAACGCAGCTGGCGAAATCCCTCCTTCCACACGGGCAGCCTGGCTTCCTTTCACTTGCGCGAGGAAAAGGAGGTGGAGGGAAGCGTCCGGGGATTAGGAAACAAGCAGAGGAACAGGTGTTGCGATGGCAAAAGGGCTCTCCCAGTGGTTTCCCCACCCCACACGCCCCACAAGCTAGGGATCCTGGAGGTAGCCAAGCACACCTGAAGGAGGGTAGACAGTTGCAGCAGCAAAACAGATGTTCTTACGTTGCACTGTTAGCAAACAAGTTTTACACCTAAGAAAGAATTCTTAAAATTCTCTTTGACACCCAGGAGAACACAAAAACACGATAAATATCCTCAAGTCGGGGTTGGCTCACAGGTGGGAAGATATTTAGATAGGTCCCACCCAGTTTCTTGAGGCAAGGGTTGAAGCTGGGTTGTACAAATCATATCAATAGAAAGCGACCACAGTAAGTTCAGCTATTTGTAGCCCCTGCTCCTGGGTGGCCTGCAGTGGCCCCTCAGCCTCTGTCCACCCCTACAGGGCCTCCTGGGGCAGCCCCTCCCCACCCCACCCCACTGTGTACCTTTCCCAGAACACATGACCTCAGGCCAAAGAGAGATACCAGCCCCATTAATCACCTCTGCTGTACCCCAATCATATTAGGGAAAGTCAGACACAGAACGGAGACAGGACTCAACAGCCATGCTCACAGGGCAGATTCCGTTTGCTGCCTCCAGCCCCTCATTCCCGCCTTAATTGTAGGGCTCTGCATTATAGCCACATAATTCATGCCTCCCTAATTAAGGCTGTCAACAGCCCCATTGAAAAGCTGGAAAATGTACAGCACCTGCTCTCTGGGAACGCTTTGCCAGGGATTGGTAGTGGGGAGTGCCAGGTGTGTGTGGGGGCTTGCCAAAGTGCACACTGATTGGCTTCTCAATCGCAGTGTCTGGCATTTATGCTTGATTCTGGGAACAGGGATGATGGCCAAGGTATCTCTTGTGCCAGGTATTCAGGCACAGGAAGGGGAAGAGGAGACTGGAGTATAAGCAAGTTAGGGATTTAAAGAGTATGCTCTTACTACTGCTTGCAAGACCCTACCTCTCCCCTAGAGGGAGGTGCTGGGAAAGTCTGCAGAAAGTAAAATGCGAAGACCAAACAGTAGCATTTGGTTGGTATTCCCAGCCGGCACTTGCTGCTCAGGGACACCTGAAGCACAGAACTGCTCAGACAGACAGCCCATCAAAGGCACTAATCCTCTCAGCAGCTCTGCAGCGAGGCCTGGCAGGGAGAGGTAAGGGAAAGGACATGGCCCTTGATTTGGCCCTCTTCCTGCTGGGCAGCCTTGGCCCTCACAAGCTGAGACTTTGCCACGCTGAGAAGAAATTGTTTCAGGGCCCCCTTAGAGGGCCAGGTCAAAAAGCTGAGAGAAGCAGCCTCAAAGATTGAGGAGGTGGGAAGGAGTCTGAGATGATGAGGTGGGGAGGCCGAGTCAGCTGGGAGAAGCACTTGTTTCTGTGCTCCTGGTCCTGATGTGTTCCAGGGAAGGAGGCCTGTGCTGGATTAGATTCACCAGGGCCTACAGGCCCTTCAGTTTCCCTGTACCCATGGAGGGGACCAGTTTCACTGGGGAGTGGAACCTGGCCCCTTGCCCTGCAAGAGGAGCAGGAAAGCTTGTGTGGGCTGAGTCGACAATAGGTAATTGGATTGTAATCACCCGCCTGGCTTCTGAGCGCCATTGGGGGCGCTGAGCCTTTCAGTGAGCAATCAGCACTGCGTGGTGGGAGGGAGTAGAGATTCAATAGCAAATCCCAGGTGGAGAGCCAAGGGGGAGGAGCTGCAGATGGGCACATTTTCTTTCTGTGTCTCCCTCCCCTTCCTTGCCCAAATAATGCTGGCTGCCTATTAGCTATTTACCAGCAGATCCAAGGTGGAGCCAAATCTTTTGTGAAAGTTGGGTGGAAGGCTAAGATAGATGAGTACAGGGCGAGGGTTTTGGGGAGGGCTCTTCCCCTCAATTCTGTGTGTTGAAGGATGTGCTGGTGGAAAAAGAAAGTGCAGCTAGGAGCACAAGTAGAGGTGGCAAAGGCGGAAGGAGCAGGCAGCAGAAGAGCTGGGACCCCCTGCTCTCTGAACCTATTGGTGACCAGAGCTGGGTTTAGTGTACTTGTGGGAGACTCTCACCTCAACCCTCTCTAGGGGCCGCTGTCCCAGGCAACCAAAAGGTATCTATGGCCAGCAGACCTGGCCTCTGGGGTTCCCCTGCCAAGCAAAGGGAACACAATTCATCAGGAGGGAGGTGCCTTTCACCAAGAAAAGAAAGAGGAGTGGGGCCCCGGAGGCAAAGGGCAGGGCAAAGTGACAGGACGCCAGCCTCCCTCAGGCTGATGCAGTGCCCAGACGTGCCAGCCAGTCAGCCTGCTTGAGTTCCAAGGCCTTCAGGAAGCCTTGGACCCGTTCTTCCCGTCTGGCTGAGAGTTTGTGCAAGCGTGTCCGTCGGAGCTGGGCATCCCCACTGGCCTGGAGCCCCTCTCGCAGCAGCTGCTCTGTCACTGCAGCCTGGTCCCTCTCCAGCTGCTGCCTCTTCCGCTCCTCTGCATACATGTCTCGGGCCTTCTGCTAAGAAAAATGGAGATTGGGGTGGGGAGATCATTTTTAGGTGTGGGTGGAACGGGGATGGAGGAGGTAGGGGGTAGGGCACAGGGTGGGCCAAATTAAGTGGAACAGTGGGGAGCTTGTACCAGATTTGGAAAGGTTTGGGGTAGGTGTGCGATGGGTGATGCCCATGTTGTAGAGACAGGGCAGTGGCAGTTCTGGCTCCATCTTGGTTTGTTTTGGGTGGGAGCCATCTGTGTTTCTTGAAATTCTTCTCAGGTTTGCACTTGGAAGGGAACCAGGCAAATGTGGGTCTGACTTCTGGTTCCCCCACCAACTAGCTTTGTGGCTTTGGGCAAATCCTCTCCTAACCTCATTTCTTCATCTGTAAAGTGGGGGTTGTGCCTACCTTGAAGAGTGGTTTTAAGGATTAGAGATAATATATGCAAAACCCTCTCTAGCAGGCTCTCAAAAAGAAACAGCATGGGCTGGGTTAGCAGTTAAGTGCGCGCGCTCCGCTACTGGCAGCCCGGGTTCGGATCCCGGGCGCGCACTGACCCACCGCTTCTCTGGCCATGCTGGGGCCGCGTCCCACGTACGGCAGCTGGAAGGATGTGCAGCTATGACATACAACTATCTACTGGGGCTTTGGGGGAAAAAAAAAGGAGGAGGATTGGCGATGGATGTTGGCTCAGAGCCGGTCTCCCTTGGCAAGGAGAGGAGGATTGGCATGGATGTTAGCTCAGGGCTGATCTTCCTCACAAAAAAATAAATAAATAAATAAAACTGTTTAAATAAATAATAATAATAAAAAAACCCCCAGCAATTTTACAAGTCATTACTATCTATTCTCTGCTGCAAGGAAGGTCCTATTCCTGCCTGGGGCATGCCCATCAGGTCATTTCCTTTGGTTTCCCAAGTCACTCTAAGGGTGCCATCCTCCCAACTCCCTAAGCAATTTTTCAGAATTTGGCTCCAGACTTGCCTCCTTTATGGAGACCAGCCTGATTCTTCTAGCAAATGACCCTACCATGAACATTCTGAGAAGCAGGTTCAGCTCTCTTAAGCCATTTACTGCATTCTGCCTAGTAGAATAGGTATTAGTGTCCATAGTCTACTTTTTATGTTAGAAAACAAGCCCTTGAATACTTGATAGAGCCCTCAGAGCTCCTGGAACCAGCTCTGACACTAGGTAGGTGACCACACTCACAGGCAGCACTTCTCACACCCTGTGTGTGTCTCCAAACCATGAACGCCTAGAGGGCAGAGACTGTGTGGGTTTCCTCTCTGGAACCTGGGGCACCCTGTACATGTGAAATACTCAATCGACTGACCATGTGATCCCAGGAGAGCAAGGAGGATGCTCCTGGCACAGGAGAGTGGAAATCCCTTTGGAGCAGAACGAAGGCCTTGCTGTGCCTCACTGATGCACTCTGCTCCTGCCACTCTAACTGGCCACAGAGCCTTTGTCCCAGAGCTCTCCTGCCAACTCTATTCCATGTGTGAGAATCTATGCTTTGCTGCTGACTTGGCATCCTATACCCTGATGACTCTTATCACATTCTACCTTGTATTAGGTATTTGTGTACATGTCTGTGTCTTAGCCTGCAGATCGCTGGATTGCTCTGTCTTCATCTTTTAAGGAATATCTTACATGTGCACAAGCACTTGACCCTCACAACAGAGCTAGGGAGGTACTTTCTACCTGTTGGAGACAGACATGGAGGTCAAAGCAGGAAAGTGGATTTGCAAAGGTCTCTCAGCAATAAAGGTTTACTGCATGAATAAAGATGACAAATGAAATTCCGGAATATCCCTCCTCTAGGCTCATGAATGATCCCAGGCATTCAAGGGTACTCTTCTGCTATGATAATGAGCTCACACATGGAGCTATGAAGACCAACACAGGCTTGAGCAGTTGCTGCTAAGGCTCTCCATGTTGCCAGAAGGGCTTCTTCCTGGCCTTGGTCAGGAGGAACCCTGGGTCCTATGAACAAGACCTTATAGGGCATGGAGATGCACAGGATATAGTCTCAGCAATCTACATGCTTACAGGCTGATTAGGACACAGATCTGTATACAAAGTCCCATAATACAAGGTAGAATGTAGTAAGAGTCATCAGGGAAGCAAGAGAAAGGGCCACGTAGCTCAGAGGAGAGAGAAATTACGGTTGATGAAGGCCAAGGAGCAGTGAAACCTCATGGACAGGCAATATTTGAGCTGGGCTTTAACCAGTGGGGGAGGATTTGAATAAAGGTGGGGTATATGGGGAGAGGAGAATATCAGGCAGTGGAAATAACGGGCAAAGACATATGAAATTGATTGAAGACCTTGATCAGGCCACAGTGAGTCCTTCTGGAGCACTGGGGTTTGAAAAGTTCCTGTCCAAAGGACTCCCTCACCTCTCTAGGCCTATTTCTTACTGTGCAACATGGGGATGATAGTATCCACCTCACTGGGTGGTTTAAGGAAAAATGAGACAAGGAATGCCCAGCCTGGTGCCTGGTTACTAAAGGTTAGCTATTCTTCTATCACCACCGCTGTGGCTAGGGCTAAGTAGGCTAAATTCTGGAAAAACAGAAAGGATGGGGACACTCAGCCACAGAGGGAGGAAATACAGAGCTAGTTAAAGTTGCTCCGTGAAGCTCAGGCTTCTTCCAAATGGCAGCCCCAGACTGAGTGTAGGCAGGGAGGCTGCAGCCAAGGCAGAGCCTGGCCCCTATGTGCCAGAAATCAGCGAATCACTTTTAGGATGACGGAGTCAAGGGAGCTCCTAAGGACCATCTGCTCCAGCCTCCTCACTTTAGACAAGGACACTGAAGCTGAGGCAGGAAGGGGACTTGGCCTAGGTCACACAGTGGGTTGAAGTTCCCTTGGTTTCTCCACTAAGGTGGCTTCTTGAGAGTCTACGGGAAATGTGTCTTGTGCCTCTGGATAAGCTATACTTTCTAGGGGTGGAGGGGGGAAACAGTGGCCTGCATCTGGATGCCTGTCTGTGCAGCCTCCACATGGTCTGGATCTACCTTCTCATATCAGAGGTGTTCTAAGTCTTCTCAGGTACTCAGCTTCAGAAAATCCAGGCTAACTGAAGTCCTAATGGTCAATTCCTCTCTTCCTGATCATTCTGTCTACTCTCCCTATATACTCTCCCTATATAATGACCAATCAGGGGTGAGGGTGTTAATACTTTCCTTAGACACTTCTTGTACAGACCTATGTGGTCTTGGTGCAAGGGCTCCATGGAGCTTGCTTGGAGAAATGGGGCTCTAACCTATTAATCTAAACCTTTCCTGGGCATTAAGCCTCTCTGCTCTTGTTCTCTCCTCAGCAGAATTAGGGAACAAGATGTAATAGCCCTTCTAACGCATAAATCCTCAAGTCCTCTACTACCTTGC
Organism: Ceratotherium simum simum; assembly: GCF_057802395.1. NCBI lineage: Eukaryota > Metazoa > Chordata > Mammalia > Perissodactyla > Rhinocerotidae > Ceratotherium > Ceratotherium simum. The sequence goes on from NC_141921.1 coordinate 30,621,369, forward strand.
TGGGGCCTGGAGAGAGGCTGCAGGTCTAGGGCTTCAAAACATTCATTAGCCAACGAAGAGTTCTCCCGTAAGGCCCCATGTGCTATGATCAACATGCTCAGGTCAACAGCATGAGCGATGCATATCTGAGGGATGCCTGAGACAGAGAGAGCACCTCCGGCTGGAAACATGATGTTCCAAAGTGCCCCCAGAGTCTCCCTGCTGGGGGAATTGTACTGGGGACAGGATGAGCAGAGTGCTACATGTCCATGGCTTTTCTGGAGACAGGAGAAGTCTGATGAAGAGCCCAGAGACACATGTGGGAAACAATACTGGCCACCATTCTCTGAAAATTAACTCTGTTCCAGCACCATGCTCAAGTGCTTTCCATGTATTAGCTTACCGAACCCTTATCAAAAACCTGTGAGGCAGGTATTATTATATTATTATATTATATTATTACTCCTCTCATTTTACAGATGAGGACAATGATACTCTGAAGGGTTAAGTAAGTGCCCAGTCAGTCACACAGCCAGTAGGCAGCGCCATGATTCAAAGGAAGGGATGTCTGAGACAACAGCTCAAGCTTCTAACTTCTCCTGAGAAGGCCGTGACTACCTGAAGAGCACTAGAAATAAAATGGTTGATTGATCTAGCCTGGTGTTTAATCTCTGACAAATGCATCAAAGGAAGTTTAGTGGGAACATGTAGCTTCTCCCTCTATAATATCATCGTCACAGATTTGGTGGACCAAACACTTACCACTGTGGTCTCTGTCAGTGACCCCCTCCTGGACCAACCATCCATGTAGCTTGTAACTGAGGACCAGTGGCTTGCACTGCTGCCTGCCCCTGCCCTGCCCTGATCTTCTATCTGTCCTCCTGCATCAGTCAAGATTCCCTCCCTTCGCCAGCCCCCATTCTCTAAGACTGATGGGTGACCACCTGGAGACTGTCATGGTCCCTTCAGATACCAAGGTCTAGCCCCAAACAACTTATAGCTGAGTCCCCGCTTCCCTTAGCATCTACCCGCTGCCCTCATCCCACTGAGCTACTCTAGGCCCAGAACCGAGCTCCCTGTCTTCTGCTCTGGCTTTCTGCAGGAACAGGGGCACACTGGGCTGGGCTTAAAGACAGAGCAGCTCAGATTTTAACAATGGGAATTCAGAAGATGGGCCAAGAGCACAGACACAGAGGTAGCAAACTGAAGGGTATGGGAATAAGGAACTGGGAAGGGTCTAGTTTGGTCATGATACAGGGCTCGTAAAAGGGAGACATTGGAAAGATCAGCTCTGGTCTGAGGCCGGACTGGCGAGGATATTGTTAGTCTGTAGTCTACCCTTAGTGCTTTGGCTGAGGTGCTAGGATTTCTAGAAACAGAGCTTTGAGGGCTCCTGGGTAGAGAAAGCCTGGCCAGGACTCCCAGGGGGCCTACTGAAGAAGCATTCAAGACTGTCAATATCTCTGCTATAACTTTGGTTTCCTTACTCTAAAAATGGGGGCAATAACAATAGTATCTACCTTATAGCTCTACATAGAATTTATGTAAAGGATGCCTGACAGGTGGTAAAAGCTCAATAGACATTTGCAATTATGATTCATAGGTACAAAAATGGAACTTTTTTTTTTTCTTTTGTGAGGCAGATCGGCCCTGAGCTAACATCTGCCAATCCTCCTCTTTTTGCTGAGGAAGACTGGCCCTGGGCTAACATCCATGCCCATCTTCCTCCACTTTATACGGGATGCCGCCACAGCATGGTTTGACAAGTGGTGTGTCAGTGCGCGCCTGGGATCTGAACCAGTGAACCCTGGGCCGCTGCAGCGGAGCACGCGCACTTAACTGCTTGCGCCACCGGGCTGGCCCCCAAAAATGGAACTCTTAATAGTTGTCCTCACACTTGTCCCACCTCATCCCAGGAAACAGCAGAACCACCCATCCAACTGCCCAGGCCAAAACCTAATGTCTTGGTTCCTAATAACATTAATATCTGTAGTCATTGGTTTTATCCTCCAGGATGCATAAAGGAGTTTCAGAATTACACCATTAACATTACCACTAACAATAAACCTCTTAAGTAATGTTTAAGTTTACTTTCCAGTTTGTATTATTTTTAAAGATTTTATTTATTTTATTTTTCCCCCCAAAGCCCCAGTGGATAGTTGTGTGTCGTAGCTGCACATCCTTCTAGTTGCTGTATGTGGGACTCAGCCTCAGGATGAACGGAGAAGTGGTGCCTCGATGCGCACCCGGGATCCGAACCCGGGCCACCAGCATCGCAGCGCGCGCACTTAACCACCAAGCCACAGGGCCGGCCCGTCCAGTTTGTATTATTTTTAGACTATATCCCACTAAAGAAATATAATCAGAGAACTGTGTTCAGCTAACTTGAATTAACTCCTTTCTCTGGGGGTTATATTATCGACTTAAAGTTAGATTCATTTGTTTCTGTTTTAACATTTGTTTTTCCCCCATCTTAGTCCATTCAGTCCTCCCCTTCCCTACAGCCACCACCCCACCTTGAGGAACAGCCTCTCACCTGGACTAATATAGGAGTTTGGTCTCTAACTCCTGCCCTCTGAAAATCCTGAGTGATTTTTGCAAAATATAAATCAGATTCTGTCATTCTGCTGATCAAAATTCTTCAGATGTGTCACCATGCCCTACAAGGCCCCAGACAATCAGAGGCTTTGCTCCTATGCAGCCTCGTCTTGTACTCTTCTCCTTCAGGCATGCTGGTCTCTTCTTTTGTTCTTCCAAGACCCAAACTTGATAAACAAGTATCCCTGCACTTGCTGCTCCTTTTTCGGAGAATTCTTTTCCCCCAGATTTTCATATGTCTGGCTACTTCTCATTTTTTATATCATAGCTGAAAAATCACCTCCTCAGAGAGGACTTCCTTGACTGCCCTACTCGGTACCTCTCGCTCTCTTCATTACTTTCTAGCACATCACTTTATTTTCTTCATTGCTTTATAACAATCTGAAACTATTTATTTGTTTACTTGTTCATTATCTAGCTCCTCAAGTAAGAACATAAACTCCATGAAGGTAGAGATCTCGTCTGACCAGCTAACTGCTGAATCTCCTGTGCCTAATATAGTGTCTGACTCATGCTAGGTACTCAGTAAATATTTATGGAATGAAAGAAGGCCATGGGGGAAAGTATCTGAGAAACCTGAAATTACTATAAAAGGCTTCTGAGCAGCCAAATTAGAGATAAGAATATCCATACACAAACGCTTATGCACCAATATCCTCTGGGCTTCATGCAGAGCCACTTTACTCTGACTTTACAGACATAATTCCAACAAATTTGATTGACTGGTTTCCTTGCCTGTAGCTGATTTAAAACAGTAAACAGGAAGAGAAGGGAAGGTGGGATGCTGTCAAAATTAGCCAGGAAATTTAGTAAGAAATGAGCGGGAAGACACAAAAAATATGCAAGAGATCCTAAAGCCAAGTATTTTGGGACGAGCTTAGAGCAAACAGTCCCACCCATCAAGGGCATTGCTGTACAGTGAAGTGCTTAAAGAAGGCAGTTACTATTATCATTAGAATGTGATTTTTCTAATCATCACCTTAATAGCAAGTGCCTGGTATATAGTAGGTGTCAATACATTTTGTACAAGACACATTTCAGAAAGTTTTATATCGAAAAAGGACAAAAAAGTTTTAGTTCTTAAAGGGGGGCCTTTGGTCATGTGGAAAAATGTGATATTCATTCCTCATGGATGGTGGATAATTGAGACTTTGCTGTTTTTCCTTTTACTTGAACACAACTTCCTTTTTCAATTTCCTCATATTCTGAGACTAAATGATCAAGCACATGACCAAACCTTCACGGTTTGATTGACATATTCCAGGATTTCTGGACTTGAGATTCCTGGTCAGATTTCAGGGGTTATATGAAGTCCCTGGAAGTAGTCTATGTGTTTCAGTGATAAGTGCAATTCTCTGCAGAATGCCAAGTGTTAGAATAATCTGTGCAATTTTTCTAGGTAGATAGTCTATGGCTTTCATCAGAATCTTCAACAGGTCCTCGATGCCAAGGGGACTGAGAAGCCCTGACTTGTATCATTATTTCCTCTTGGCCAATATCTCTCCAGACTCAAGAAGCAGCACCAACTTTGGGTTTAAAATACTGTGGCCTTGGGACAGTTACTCTGCCCCTGTTTCCATATCTGAAAAATGAGACACCAAACTTGCTGGACTGTTGGAAGGGTTAAATAAGAAAAACTTACATGAAAACACCTAAGTGCCTTAGGAGACCCTAAGCTGCCACCACCACACACACCGCCATTATTCTTGAGTCCTAATCAGATGCAGGTGACTCTACCTCCTAATGCAACCTGTTTCAAGATGTGGTGATCAAAATTGAAAGTAGAACTTCAAGTCTTGGCAGAGCATAGTTTTATACAATAGAAAGACAGTGCTATTTTGTTCTTAATCCCTTCTGGAAGAGGCTTGGATTTTGTACACTTCCACTTCTACAATCTTTTATTAGGTTAATACCGTCAGAGAATAATGGCCAATCTCTCTGAGAAGCCTTTCCTGGGTTTCCATAGTAAAGAGATTCAAGTCTTGTACCTTGAATCCCAGTTCTGTCTCTTTTTGGTTATGTGTCCTTAACCAAATAATTTCTATTTATTCACTTATACAGATGGGGCTAATAATACCTACCTCATTGGGTTCTTGGGAGCATTAAATGAGATAGTGCATATAAAATGTCCACAGTGCCTGACACATAGTAAATACTCAGTAAGTGGTAGCTACTATCATCATCATTAACAAGCTTATTAGCAAGTGCCGGGTATATATAGTAGGTGGTAAATCAACGCTGACCTCTTTTTCTATCCTATCTCATCAGGCCGGCACTGAACTCTTACCTGAAGCATGCTATGGTTCATCTGGAACTGCAGGATGGCCTCACAGAGGTTCCAAAATGTGTATTCTGGCCACAGAACGGGTTGGAACACCAGGCAGGAGTGGGAGGTCTGGGAAAGGTGAAGAGGAAGAGGGTATGGTTTAGTAACACGTTGCTGGAACACAACCCTGGGTAGGCTCCTCCTTTGGAGCAGGCTGAGCAGGACCCAGAAGTCCAGAGATGAGATGGAAAGGCACCCTGAGCTGCAGCTGCTGCTGCCAGCCCTGATTCACTCCCTAGTAGGGGGAGGGGTCATCTGAGGCAGTTAGATCACCTGCCTGTAACAAGGCAGAACTAAACCGAGACTAGATCAACATTTCCACCAGGATTTTTCTAAGAGCCAATTTTAGGACTATGAAATAACATCTGGATTATGTTATTGGCTCCTGGCCCTTAGAGGTCATCTGGGAGACACACTGTCTGATAAAAGTCAGCAATGAACAAATGGTAGCTGCCATTGTTATTTTTAAGTAGCAGAGTATGGCACAGTGGTTAAGAGCATGGGCTCTGGGGCCAGACTGCCTGGCTTTGAATTTTCGCTCCAGCATTTACCATCTGTTTGACCTGAGGCAAATTACTTAACTGCTCTGGGCCTCAGTTTCCTCAACTGTAAGATTAGGTAATAAGAACACCTAGTTTTTAGAGTATTATGAAAATTAAACAAGATAATGTATATAAACAGTCAGAGGACAGAGTTGGGTCCACTTTAATAATAATCACTGATGTAAGAATCTCTTTTGGAACATTCTTGACAGCCATTGCTTGATACCTTTAGTAGTAAGGAATTCAGTGCCTCAACAAGGATAACTTTAGTTGTCAGATAGCTTGTTATGCTAAACCAATGTCACCTTCCCTGGAACTTCCACCAAGGTCTCAGGTCTTTTCTCTGGAATGAGTTTGTTTCTTCTTCAAACTGACATTCTTTCAAATATTTGAAGGCTAGATTAGAGCTGCCTGTTATCTGTTCCTAAGGTTGTAATGACTTGTTCAGTTTGTCTTTGCCAACAAACTATAAATTTTAAGACAGTAGGGATTATTTCTAACTTGGTCACTGCCATATTCCCACCACAGAGGAGGAACTCAGTTTTTTTTCCGAGAGAATAAACTGTCACCATGCTTCCCTTTTCCAGAGCACTATCCTTCACTCACTCCTTACAGGACATGAGTTCTAGATTCCTTGCCATCCAAGTTGGCCTCTTCTGGTAAGTTCTCTAGTTTACCAATGTAGTCTCTTAAAACTCAGTGCTCAGAAGTAAACCTTCCAGGCATGATCTGACCCGCAGAGTGGGCCACTGAAGCATAAACTGCACATTATACTTCTTTGATTAGAGCCAAAGACTGAAAGTATCTTTAGTAGCAAAATCTTGTTAGTTCACTTTTAAGACTATGGTCTATTAAAATTTCTGGAACTTTATCACGTGAATTGCTTCCAAGCTGAGTCTCTACCTCCAACCTCTCCTTGAACAAGGATTTCCCCCAGTCATGTGCTACCCAGGGGCCAAGTTAACAGATAATGGAGATTTTCAAGCAAAGACAAACTTATTTGGATATGAGCTTTAGGAAGACTACCCTCACTGGGATACCTGAGCTGAGAGGCAATGGCAGGCCCCTAAGAAAGAGTCTGCATATAGGTTATATCCCTTGTGGACTGTGCATAGATGCGGCCCTCTATTCTGGAGGAGAGACTGGTAACTGCAAGGCAAGGGTTGAGCCCAGAGGTGCTAGGGTACCTGGCAGGTTATCAGGGCAGGAACTTACGCTCAGGGACACAAGGCAGAAGTCCAGGTCCTTGAACAGGGGCACAAGTGAAGTTTTCACCACAGCTGGATAGCTTTGATTTTTCCTCTAGGCACTTTAGACAGCAAGAACCACACAGGTTCGCAAAGCCAGGGACAGATGAGGAAGGGACAGCAAACGTTACCAGGCACAGTCTGGAGACATTTCTCCAGATTTTAGCTTCCCAACATCCACCCCCAAGTTTTCTGGTGCCAGCATGGCTGGGAGTGGGGAAGAGCTCCTCTAATCCATTCTGCGGGTGCAGTCGCAGTTTTCAGGGTGACAAAGAGAGCAGTGGTTAGAAACTACTTACCTGCCAGAGCAGGAAGTCGCTGAGCCTCACTTCCCCAGAAGTTCGTATCAAGATGTCAGGATGAGGAGAGTGGTTGGTATAGAGGCATTTATCGAGCAGAGACTCAGAGACATCACTAAGGTGAGTGGGGAAGAGACGAAGATAAGCACACGTCTCTTTGGATTATTCTCATGGTGAACTTCCTTACATAAAGCTTCCCAGTTTATAGAACGCCATCAAATACATTAGCCAATATGACCTGGTATGCAGAAGGCCGTCAACAAATGCTTGATAAATTAATGAATGATTTTAATTCTCACAACTACATGAGGTACTTTTATCCTCACGTTATAGATAAGGTAACTGAGGCTCACAAAAGATGAGTAATTTGCCCAAAGTCATTCAGCTGCAGGCCTAATACCAGATGCACCCACTACAATATGTGTTGTCCTTCACTTAAAACACCTTGTTTTTTTTTATTTTATTTTATTTTTTTTGTGAGGAAGATCAGCCTTGAGCTAACATCCGTGCTAATCCTCCTCTTTTTGCTGAGGAAGACCGGCTCTGAGCTAACATCTATTGCCAATCCTCCTTGTTTTTTTTTTTTTTCCCCTCCCAAAGCCCCAGTCTTTGTCATAGCTGCACATCCTTCTAGTTGCTGTATGTGGGATGCGGCCTCAGCACGGCTGGAGAAGCGGTGCGTCAGTGCGCGCCCGGGATCTGAACCCAGGTCGCCAGTAGTGGAGCGCGCGCACTTAACCGCTAAGCCACGGGGCTGGCCCAAAACATCTTGTTTTTAAATGCATATGCCCTATGACCCTGCAATCTGATGAAATACTATGGATCTGTTTCTTTTTTTTTTTTTTTTTAAAGATTTTATTTATTTTATTTTTTCCCCCCAAAGCCCCAGTGGATAGTTGTATGTCGTAGCTGCACATCCTTCTAGTTGCTGTATGCGGGACTCGGCCTCAGGATGAACGGAGAAGTGGTGCCTCGATGCGCACCCGGGATCCGAACCCGGGCCACCAGCATCGCAGCGCGTGCACTTAACCACCAAGCCACAGGGCCGGCCCTATGCATCTGTTTCTAATAAAGATAAATCTAAATGCACTGATTTGGAAAGATGTCTAAGATCTAATATTAAATGAGAAAAGCAAGTTTCAGAAAACATACAGTGTGGAAAATACACACACTCTCAAACACTCACACATGTGAACATATGTATATATAAACAAAGAACAAAGTCTAGAAAGGCACACACCATACAACTCACAGTTATTACCTCTGGAAGGTTGGATAAGAAGGAAAGACTAGCTCTTTTTACTTTACATATTTCTGTTATTGTTTGAATTTATTATACAGAACATTTTTTAAACCTTAAATTTAAGTCATATGGACCCTGAAACGCTGCAAAAAATCCACATTACTTAGGATTTAAAAAAACAGCAAAATGATCAGCCCTCCTGTTTTTGGTAAGAGCTACTTTCCCAAGCAGACAGATACTCAGACAGGAGTCAGAACGGAGGAAGAATGGGGACTGGCAGCATTTATCTGAAGTAAAACTTTCCTGTCCATGGAAGGAAAGTATTTGTAAGGCTGGTGTCTGTCGATTCCAAGAACACTGTTTACCTTTCCTATCAAGTACCCAGAGGCAGAATTTTGAATCTCCAAATGGTAAGAACTGCATCTTGGGAAGGGTCTAGAAGACAAAATTTCTTGGTGGAATATTCTTCTAGAAGCATAGTAAAAAGAGCAGAGAGATCTGGGCTGAGTGTTCAAAATAAGACTCTACACTTTCTAGCTGTGTGCCTTTGAGTAAGTTACTCCATGTCTCAGTCATCTTTTTGCAAACCACAGAGGGAGCTTTCTTTTCTCTACCATCACATGGGAAACAACATTCACTTATGACTGGGCAATAGAAAGGGTTGTGGTTCAGATTCCCCCCTGATAATCTGACAGTCTTGTCTCGGCAGCATGCTCTTAATTCTCTAATTGAGAAATGTGAGACCCTGTACAGTCAACATATTTTCTCAGCTTTCTTATCTTTGAAATGTGCACATTTGTCCTATCTATTTATAGGTTATTCTAAGGGTCAAATCAAATGAAACAACAGATTTGAGTGTACCTTGGGAACTATAAACAAAAAAGAACAAACATTATTTCTAGTCCCACCACTTTGCTAAGTGACTTCAGATTGCCACTTAATTTCTGAGTTTCAAATGTGTCTGCAAGAAGTTTGTTCTACCTACTTCTGGCAGTGGGCAGAATTCTTATCAAAAAGTAGGTAACTCTAAGGAGGGAAAGATAAAACTGACAAAATGAAAACTGAACATCTGTGCTTTGGCCAGCTAAAATCCACCACTAAACAGCACTAGCTGTCTACATCAAGACTTTTAAGAAATAATTTCTATGAAATAAAAGTAAAATACTAATTTTCACCTAAAATTATAGTTTACACTAAAAAAAAATCTTGGCAGGGGCCGGCCCCATAGCATAGCTGTTAAGTGCACGCGCTCCGCTGCTGGCGGCCCGGGGTTTGGATCCTGGGCACGCACTGACGCACCTCTTGTTAGGCCATGCTGTGGCAGCGTCCCATATAAAGTAGAGGAAGATAGGCACAGATGTTAGCCCAGGGCCAGTCTTCCTCAGCAAAAAGAGGAGGATAGGCATGGATGTTAGCTCAGGACTGATCTTCCTCACACACACACACAAAAAATCTTGGCAAGAATAAGGTGAAATGGACACATCCAGACCCAGATCCTGAGGAAATAATCCAAAATGCAGACAAGAGTTAAGCTCATAGGTTTCACTGTATCATTATTTGTAATAATAACAAATTGGAAACAGCCTAATAACCAACAAATAGCAGAATAAATAAATTAAAGCAAGATATATTCTGCAGCCATTAAAAATAATGATATGAAGAATTATTAAAAACATGGGACATGGAAGAGTGCTCATATTATAATATTAAGTGAACAAAGCATGATTCAGGTTGTAAACTATTCATAGTGCAATTTCTTCTGTTATAAATATTTATGTCATATTTGGATTTGTGTTCTAAAAAGATGACTCTGGCTGACTCCCAACCATAGCTGATCATTACTTTTGTCAGCATCAGCTCTGTGCCCTGCACATCCATTACTGCACTCCACAGCACCATGGATTACTTATTTGTGTATTTGATCAGATTGTGAGCTGCTTGGGGACAAGCCCCTTGACACACTCATCTCTGTACTCCTGCTCTTCCAGCACAGGACCTTCCTGGGACAGAGCAAGACTCAATACGCATTTGAATAAATGCATGAATGAATCATTGAAAACAATCTCAGAAATAAACACATATTGGTTTTCTGAAATGTGAGGAGCTTAGAGGCTAAAAAAAGCATTTGACAATGTACTTTCAAACAACCTAGAGGCCAAAAACAGGTAACAGATATTGTTACAACTTGATGGGAAAAATCAATAGTTAATTAAACACACACACACACACATACATAAACACAAAAGAAGAGCTAGAAGAAAATACTTACAACGCTACCAAGGGTTTTGCTGAGGGTGGGATCTTGAGAGATTCAAATGTTCATCTTTATACATCCAGTAGTTTGCAAATTTTCTCTAATGAATATGTATGACCTTTATAATTATAAAAGTATGTGTGCATTGGGGGGGTTGTATTCTTTCTAAAAGAAGTATTTTTGTTTGGGATAAGGAAAAAGTTCTGGAAATAGTGGTGATGATTATACAACACTGAGAATATACTTTATGCCACTAAATTGTACACTTAAAAATGGTTAAAATAGTAAAATTTATGTTATATATGTCTTATCACATAAGCCAGCCCGAGTGGTCTAGTGGTTAAAATTTGGCCACTGGGGCCTGGGTTAGTTTCCCGGTCAGGGAACCACATCACCCATCTGTTGGTTGTCATACTGTGGTGGCTGCATGTTGCTGTGATGCTGAAAGCTACGCCACCAGTATTTCAAATACCAGCGGGGTCACCCATGGTGGAGAGGTTGCAGTGGAGCTTCCGGACTAGGAAGAAGGACCTGGCCATCCACTTCCAAAAAAACTGGCTATGAAAACCCTATGAATAGCAGCGGAGTATTGTCTGATATAGCGCTGGAAGATGAGAGGCTGGCCCAGAAAGACTGGGCAGGGTTCCCCTCTGCTGTACACAGAGGCGCTAGGAGACAGAATCAACTCAACGGCACTAACAACAAATATAAAAATTTCAAGAAAAAGTAGAAAATCTTCTGGAAGGATATGGGCACAAGTATTCAACAAGATAATGGCTCCTTCTTAATAGACTATGTATTTCAGGAAATGGCCAACCTAAAATTAAATCAATTTAAAACCAACAATGGAGATATGGCAACAGCTTCTGGAAGGGAGACTTGGCAACAGTGACTATCAACAAGACAGTGAATAGCCTGGCATCAGGAAAAAGGAAGAAGAGTAAGAACGTGTTAGTGTGTTCCCAGTACCATTCGAGAAAGGCAGACCCTTTCTAGAAGGTACAAAGATAAGGTACAGAGACAGAAATGTGCCCAGTGATAACAACACGGCACATTTCTCTCGTATTTATTTTTTTAATTTTTATTTTTTTGCTGAGGAAGATGTGCCCTGAGCTAACATCTGTGCCAATCTTCCTCTATTTTGTATGTGGGTCACCACCACAGCATGGCTGCCGACGAGTGGTGTAGATCTGTGCCTGGGACCCGAACCCCGGCCACTGAAGTAGAGCGTGCCAAACTTAACCACTAGGCCATGGGGCTGGCCCTCTAGCATTTAATTTATAAAGAAGATGGTGAAGAACACAAGCTTTGGAGGTAGACGGACCTAAGCTGGAGTCCAAGCTGTTCCACTTAGTTGTGTATGTGACTTTGGGCAGGTCAATTAACCTTTTAAAAACTCATTTAATTGGTCTTATAAAACAGGGCAAATAATATTCACTATCTTATATGAAAATTAAATGAGAATATATGTGATAAACTCTTAGCCTAGTGCCTGCTTCATAAGATCCAATAAATATTAGTTATTAAGTTTTATTTTTATACCTCCTTATTTTTCATTTCAACCTTCCTATATGGCAGTCAGTATACCATAGTGAATGAGAGCACAGGCTCTAGAGCCAGGTTGAAATCCTGGCCCCAGGCTTTGCCAACTATGTGAACTTGGACAAGCTACTTAACTTCTCTGTGTCTCAGTATTCTCATCTTTAAAATGGGGATAAAAACAGTATCCATCATTGGGTCTGTCTAAGGATTAAATGAAATAATGTACATAGAGTACTTAGCAAATGCCTGGCAAAGAATAAATGCTCAGTAAACATTAGCAATTATTAATCTTAACACTATTGTTTTAAGAGGAAGACAGAGGCCTACAGGGGGTCAAGTGACCTGCTCAAGGTGATTCAGTGAAAGAGAGTTTATTAAATATCCTTTATTGGGCTGGCCCCGTGGCTTAGCGGTTAAGTGTGCGCTCTCTGATGCTGGTGGCCCAGGTTCGGATCCTGGGCGCGCACCGACGCACCGCTTCTCCGGCCACATGGCCGCGTCCCACATACAGCAACTGGAAGGATGTGCAACTATGACATACAACTATCTACTGGGGCTTTGGGAGGAAAATAAATAAATAAATCTAAAAAAAAAAAAAATTTAAAAATAAATATCCTTTATGCTCAACCTAATCCCTTTTCTATAATTCCAGACTCAAAAAACAATCTATTAATACAATTGTTAGAAAAAAATAAACCACGAAGAAAGGAAAATTAGGAGTTGGATGGTGGTGATAAGAGAACAGAAAAATTCCAGCTACTGGATGGGTAGAACCTAATTGTAATTAACTCATTGGCTCCCTGTTATAAATGCATATATGTCTAAATTTGAATAATGTAAAGAGCACCACCTCAGGCCCTGATTAGCCCACTCTGAGCTGAACACTAAGCTTCCTGAGCTTGTGGGTTGAGACATCAGCCTCCTTACCCTGGTGACCCTGCCCAGCCCATGCCATGTCTGCATGACTGACCCCACAAAGGCATGTTACTAAACCATGCAGGGCAGAGAAAATGGATATGGGAAAACTTGCTGGGCAAGAAGCAGAAGGTAAACGTCAGTGGTTATTGCAATGTGGTATGAGCATAAAGCACGCTGACCTAGGAGTCAAGATCAGAGTTCTAGTCAGGAATGCATATTAAATCTGCTCGCTAAATAGCTTTCTTTCTTTCTAGCATGAACATTTGTCCCTTACTATTTTTAGTATATTATTTCATTCCTACAAAGATTAAATGAAACATTAATTGTAAAGCACAATAACATAATGAACAACTATGAAATCACCCCCCAAGCCAAGAATCAGAAAAGAGCAATAACTTACATCTACTCATACATCCCTCATCTACTTATATATCTCATCTTCCTGCCTGGCTCCGACCCCACCAACTTAACCAGTATCTTAACTTTTTCCCCAACAGTTAATTTTCAAGCCACATCTTAACTGACCTCTCTACAGCATTTGACACTTGCTCCCACAGTGCCCATGTCCGTCCTGGCCTACACCAACAAATTCCCTCTTTTCTTAGCTTCTGTAACACTGACTGCCTGGTTTTCTTCCTACCTTTCTGGTTGTTCAGTCTATTTTTTCCTTAAGGTTCATTCTCCTCTACCCAGCCAGTAAAACTTAGTTTCTCAAAACTCCAACCCAGGCCCTCTCTTCTTCTCATTCTTGACTCCCCTCAGCTTCCTCATGCCTTCTCTTTGCTTCACTTACTACCTACACACAGATGACCTCCACCCTGAAGTCTCCGGTCCCCACCTCTCCTCTCAACTGTTGACCTGACATCTATGTTCAACATCTACCGTATATCCCAAACCAAACTCCTGACCTTCTTCCTCAAATTAGATTCTCTCAGGGTTCCCTGGCACAGTGAAAGGCGCCACCATCCACTGTTTTATAAGTCAAAAACCCTGGAGTCACCCTTAACACATCCTTTTCCCAGGGCCAGTCCATCAAGTCCTCTCGATTTTATCTACTTCATAGCTCTCAATGCAGTCTGTTCAATCTATTCCACCACCATAATCCAAGCTTCCTTCCAGGTACTTTACTTGAATTACTCCAACAGTCTTTCTGCAACCAATAAGCTCCTGGCACCACTGCCTCCTTCCCCAGTTACTACTTATTCTTCCTTTTTAGGGCACTTATCATTTCCTTGGGGGAGCCTTCCCTACTAGGTCTAGTCCTCTTATTATAAATTCTTGTTGTACCATGCACCAATGCCTTTATAGCATTTATCACCATTATAATTTTATGCTAATTTGTATAATCTTGATTAATGTCTGTTTTCCTTACCAGAGTTCCAAGAGAGCAGGAAATATATATTTCTATTCTTACCACTGTATCCCCTATGTACAGCAATGTGCCTGGCCTTCAGTTGGCACTTAAAAAATATTTGTTGAATGAATGAATAAACTATGTGGCACAGAAAGATCACCGAGCTGTTGGCAAAGAGAGGGATTCATAAAATAGCCTTAAAAACTTTCCCTTTTTCTTCTTATCTAATTCCATTCTCATTGAGCAACTTCTTGATTTTTAATTTAGTTTCTAGGTAAACTGAATTATACCCAAGAAGGGAATCAGAAAAATTCCTGAGTCCCAAGATCTCATATAGAGGTAAGGGACAGGAACTCTGGAATCACACAGCTTTAGATACGAGTCCCAGCTCCAGCACTTATGAGCAGAATGACCTTGGGAAAGTCACTTCAATGCTGGGTTCAGTTTTCTCATCTATGAAATGGAGAAAAGACTTGAATCTCTCACAAATGAGATTAATAATTTAATAAAATACAGAACATAACACACTGCCTGGGTTATTTTTGCTACTATTATTTTACTATTGCTATTATTAGTGTACTAATATTATTACCAAAGGTTACACTAATAACAACATGAGAAGGAGTGAGTAGATACCTGGCTTCTAAAGAACAGTTTTCCTTTTGAAAAATACCTGAATCTTGCATGAAACTCTAATATGAGAGACCTAAAGGACTATACCCCCAACAAGCTGCAGTCTTGAAAAATCATTCTTGGAAAAACATGCCACAGGGCCAGGAGGACATCATTTTTTATTGAATGCCACAGCCTTGCTACCTGCTATGCTGTTTTCTTGGGGCTTCTTGGTGTGCGGTGAATTTCTTCAGAGAAATTCTGAAGCAGGCTATAATAAGCCAATCCTAAGCTCTAAGCGTGGGGGATCATCCCGCCAAATCTTTCCATATGCATCCCTGATTTGACTTCAAGTCAAGACCAAGTACATGGCTTAGGAGGGGCTTTATGGTTTGGCACACGCTTGTTTTCCCTATCAGTTACCACGTTAACAGCTAGGGATACCTGGGGTCCAGCAGGCCTTGCTCCACTCCCCAGGCCATCTCTCTCACAGCATTGCTGATCTCGTGACGGGACGTGTATGCAAAGCAGACATTCAGGAAACACCTGAGAAGAGGAGAAGAGAATAATGTACCAAAGGAGGACAGGGACGAAGGACCGGCGTCACTGATTACAGAGCACCCCACCCCTTCGCTGGAAGAACAAACACACACCAAATGTTAACCACAGAAACCTCTGAAAGGTGAGATCATCAATTTTTTGTGTTTTCCAGGTTTTCTTGGAATAAACATGTTATTAGTTTTGTAATAACATGAACACTAAATGACCCTTATTACCCTCCTAACCTTCTCCCCTTCTACTACCAACCAGCTTTCAGAGGACGTGAATCCACTGTGATATTAGCACGAGCAAAGGAGAAGAGGAAGGAAATTTGATGCAAAACGCATCTACTGTCAAACATATATTATATTCCAAAGCCACACAAAATGAAGTTTGGACCATTGAACTCTGTTCCTTTGCAGATGCATGACCTCCCAAGGTCATCCTACTCAGGTTAAAGGAGTGGGACAGAAAAGAATTTCTTAAAGGATCTGTCTTCAGAGACAGAGATAAGGCCTGCTTCATTCCCACTCCATACCCTGTCAAGTAAAAAAAAAAAAAAAAAAAACAAGGGGCTGGCCCGGTGGCGCAAGCGATTAAGGGCAGCCCGGGGTTCGCCGGTTCGGATCCCGGGCGCGCACCGACGCACTGCTTGTCAGGCCATGCTGTGGCGGCATCCCATATAAAGTGGAGGAAGATGGGCATGGATGTTAGCCCAGGGCCAGTCTTCCTCAGCAAAAAGGAGGAGGATTGGCAGATGTTAGCTCAGGGCTGATCTTCCTCACAAAACAAAACAAAGTATGTGTGTGTGTGTGTGCGTGTGTATACACACATATTTCTTTACAGGGGGAGGTAGGCACATGAAGGAGGACGAGAAACTGTATGTGTGACTATACACACATATAATAGGGTATTGCAGAACCATCTCTGGTCTGCCCTGCAGCTGGAGGAAGTCTCTAAGCATCCCACACCACCCCTTCATTGCCTCTTGTACAAAATGCAGACCAAGGAAGGCCCAGGATGTCTCCCTAAAGCTAGCAGGGAGTCAAAGATGGATATAGGTCCTTAAGAGGAAATTTGAAAACTTACTTGTTGTAATTCTTGGTGGCCTGCACAGCTTGTGCAATCAGCTCCTGGAGATCCAAGGGCAACAAATGCAGATCACCCAGGACCCGGATGCATACCCCATGCTTCTGCAGTTTCTCCCTGAGCCGGGGAAAGGAGACGGAGCACCTACTGAGCTGGAGAGCTGATAACACTTAACTACCAGTTTGTGAGCGCTTTCCTGTGTGTCAGGCACTGCTCTACGTGTATTAGTGCACTGCATTCCCTCAACAACTCTGAAAGGAGTTCACTACAATCCTCATTCTACAGGGGGAAACTGAGGCTCAGACAGGGACTGCCCAAGGTCACAGCCATAAGTGCTGAGTCAGAACTGAAACCCAGGTCCATCTGACCTGAGAACGCAAACTCTTCACCACACATTTCACCACCTCATGGGTCCTTGTGGGCAAGCTGCATTTTACGTATTCTGTGCTGTTTGTCCCATGTTGACAAATGAATAAACATTATTGGTTACTTTTGTATCTTCTGGTGAAATATGATAATAATGGCGACATGTAACATTAATTATATGTTTACTAAGTGCCAGACATTGGTCTAAGTACTTTACCTGCATCAACACACTCCATCCTTACACCAACCTTTGAGGCAAACACCATTATCATTCCCCTTTTACAGACGAGGAAACTGAGGCACAGGGAGGTTAGGTAATTTGGTCAAGATCAGACAGTTGGTGAACGGAAAGCCAGAATTTGAACCCAGGGAGTCTGGTTCCAGAGCTGTCCCTTTAATCATGACATTATACGGCTTCCATACAGTAACCCCCAAACCCTGCACAGTGAGCATGGATTCACTGTTACCCAACCAGCTTCTCTCACCTGAGAATGCTATGGAGAAACTGAACAACTAATGTTTGGAAACTGGGACCTTAATAACAAGAAGTATACTGTAGGGTAGGGGTATCCAGTAGGTCCTGAGAACTCTGAGCCAGAGCTGAAGGCCATATCCACAGCCTATCCACTCTATAACCCTCAACCATATTTCTTCAAGGGTGAAGCAAGACCTAACCAACCGCTTATTTTTGAGAACCTGCTGGAGCTACAATAGACAAAGTATACTTAAATCAAGGCAAAATTTGAATAAGAATATCTAGATTCAAGTCCTAGTGCCACCACTTACTAGCTGACCTTATATAACCACTCCGTCTTTCTGAGCCTCAGTTTTCGTCCCCCTGTAACCTGGGGGTGATAACCATCCTTGCCATTCTATCTGCACTGGCTTGTGTTGAGTGAGATAAAATAGGTGAAAGTGCTTATTCTCAGACATCAGGCTCGTGACTGAAGTGAAGTCTACACAGAAAGAACTGCAAAAGCCCTGGCAAGCAGCCAGGAGATCTGGGTTCCCAACCTGGCACTGCCACTAGCTTGTTGTACGACCATGGGCAAGCCTTTCTCTTTTCTTCAATAGGGTTTAGTTTCCCAACTGATGAAACTGACTCGGCCAGTGGTTTTCCGACCTTCTTTCAACCAAAGAATTCTTTCTTCAAATCAAATCTTAAACAGAAGCCCAATATATAAAATAGATAAATGCAAACCAGCACCCTATACCCCATTCCCTCTGGGTTCTTTGCATGCCCACTCCTCAGAACTCTGTGGTTCTGTGGCACATTGTTGGAAAACCACTGCTAAGGTTTCTTCTTGCTCTGTCCAGGACTTTGTAACATAAGACCGTTTTCTCTACTACTGACTGATGAGAGCAATCTCAATAGCACCTCTACTGCCATGCATTTTGATCTTTCAGTAACTGTAAGATTACTCCCTGTTTCCTAGAGTACAGTGTAGTAGACAACAGCTCAGCTCTGTAGTCCTAAAGATCCTGCCTTGGCTTTGCCTGTCTGATAGCTGTGTGACCCAGGATACACACCTAAGTTTCTCTGGTTTTTATTTTCCTCCTCTCTACAACTGAGATATCTTTCTCACAGGATAATGTAACTATTAAATGAGAATACATGTTAGGCTCAGGGCCTGGCACATAGTATAAGCACTGTAAAAAGGTAAGATTAGTGTGAGTTACAGAAGAATTTGAACGCCTGCAATGTGCACCCATGCCTCCATCCCCAGCCTCTTAAGTGTGAACTTGGAGCCATAGGGCTTTGCTGGGGACCAGGAAGCAATGTCTGTGGCCCAGAGTCTCACCAACCTAATATGGACAGACAGAAGCCTGGTTACCCTCCCCACCACCCTGACCACACAGGGACAGAACCACTCTAGGCCCAGCTCCACCGGAGCTCTAGGGTCTCTGCTCTCTCATCTTCCTGGTCTTGGTGTGGGGAGGAGCTGGGCAGAGAATGGTTGTAATGAAGACTTTTGGGCAGTACTGACTGGAGAGTGTTCCACACTTTGAAGTAAACAATTTCCATCAAACTTCTTCTTTGTCTCCTTCTGGCTTTGCTCCCTAAGTTAAGCTTAACCTTAGTGACAGCTAAGAATGGTACTGACTCTTCCCCATAAAGGCCTCTTACACATCCTCCCATCCCTTCCAAGAGAATATGCAGAGGAGTATAGTAACTTTTTAGGGATGACTACACAACAGAAAATGACTTCCTCATCATTTCTCTCTCTCTACTCCCCTGGTCACAGTTTATTGGTCCTGAGATAGAAATTTGCTCTAAGGTGGGCCAATTAAGGGATTTAGTTAATTCTGGGCTGCTCTCTTGAAGCAGAGAAAGCTGGTCTGCAGAGAGAAGGCAGTAAATGTATGAAGGGGCTCTACCTAATGGATTTCAACTCCTGGTTTCAGTTTTGTTTGACGCTGGCTGTACTTGTCCTTGAATTCTGTGCAATACCTCTATATCCTCAAAATAAATGCTCCCCTTTAAAAAAAAAAAAAGGGAAACTAGCTTGCCATATTTGCCAACAGAGATCTGACTAACATTAAAAGCATTTAGAGTTCCTTCAGTAAGCCTCAGGGAAGAGAGTTGAGGGTTAGGGTAAGGCTGGAGGAGGTGAAGATCGCACTCTCCCCTCTGACGGCATCTTACTGTTCTTCCATCAAGCGGCTGAACTTCTGCCGGGCCAGATCCATGAGCCCGTCAACCTCACTCTTGGAGCGTTTGAAGTTCTCAATGCTGAACGCGTAGACCGTCACCTCTAGGACGCCCAGGTTCAAACACCAGCGCAGAGTCTGAGAGAGGAGAAGGCAAGGAGCTAGGGTACAAGGAAGAGCGGGAAGGGAAATAAGAGGTACCTCAGCCCCGACTCAGTGTTGGAGGAGAGAGACAGACTTCTCTCCTCCCCAAACTGGGTAAAGCTAGCTCAACACCAGTGCTTCTGTCAGAACAATGAACCAAATAAGCAGCAGAAAGCCACCGCTGAAGAAACTGACAAATGTGAACCTGATTAGTACTACTCTACTGATGCTATTGTGGTTTACTGGGAAGAACTCTTCACTGAGAGTCAAGATCTAGGTTTTAGTCCCTGACTCCATCATGTACTTGCTATGTGACTGTAGGCAAATCATTTAGCCTCTCTGGGCCTAAATCTCCTTATATGTAAAATGAGATCAAAATCCATCGCTCACAAAGTGCCTAAAGAACAATACAAAAACACAAGGTATTATTACCCACAGCATAACTTCATTATTCTGTTAGATTAAAAGGCTGATGAGTTATAGGAATAAAAGCAACAATTGCACAGCTGTGCAGCACTGAAGTCTGCAAAGGGTTTTCACATACATTATTTCATTTGATTCTTCAAACAACTCTTTGAGAATGGCGTTACTGTTTTCATGTCTACTTAATGGATGATAAAACTGAGGCTCGCTCTATGGAAAACAGCATGGAGATTCCTCAAAAAATTAAAAATAGAAATACCTTATGATCCAGCTATCTCATTACTGGGTATCTACCCAACGAACCTGAAATCAACAATCCACGGGCTGGCCCCGTGGCTTAGCGGTTAAGTGTGCGCGCTCTGCTACTGGCGGCCCAGGTTCGGATCCTGGGTGTGCACTGATGCACCACTTCTCCGGCCATGCTGAGGCTGCGTCCCACATACAGCAACTAGAAGGATGTGTAACTATGACATACAACTATCTACTGGGGCTTTGGGGGGAAAAAAAGGAGGAGGATTGGCAATAGATGTTAGCTCAGAGCCGGTCTTCCACAGCAAAAAGAGGAGGATTAGCACGGATGTTAGCTCAGAGCTGATCTTCCTCACACACACACAAAAAAACACAATCCAAAGAGGCTTCTGCACCCCTATGTTCATCGCAGCATTATTCACTATAGCTAAGACATGGAAGCAACCCAAGTGTCCCTCGATGAATGGATAAAGAAGATGTGGTGTATATATATACCATGGAATACTACTCAGCCATAAAAAAAGACAAAATCGTCCCATTTGCAACAACATGGATGGACCTGGAGGGTATTATGTTAAGTGAAATAAGCCAGAAAGAGAAAGACAAACAGTGCATGATTTCAGTCGTATGTGGAAGATAAACCGACAGACAGAACTGTTTGGTGGTTACCAGGGGCTAGGGGGTGAGGGGTAGGCACAACGGGTGGAGGGATACACTTATATGGTGACTGATAAACAATAATGTACAACAAAAATTTCTCAAAAAAAAAAAGTTAAAAAAATATATATGCACTATAGTTTGATAAAGATAAAAATTAAATAAATAAAAAAATCAAAGCATGAGAGGGAAAAAAACCGGGGAGACCCAGAATAGCACAGAATCTGGAATCATGACATTTAAAAAAATAAAAAAATAAAAACTGAGACTCAGAGAGTTGAAGAAATGTGTCAAAATCCACAACTCTACTGTATGAATCCATCATATGAAGTTCTACAACAGCAAAAACTAATCTTGATAGAAATCAGAACAGTGGTTGCCTGAGAGAGGAAGAGGAGGTGGGTCAGAGTTTTGGAAGGGGCACAAGGGAACTTTCTGGAGAGATGGAAATGTTCTATATCTCGACAGCAGTGTGGATTAGACAGATGAATGCAACTGTCAGAACCCCAAATCTGCATTTCACTGTATGCAATTAAACCTTAATGAAAACAAAGTGAAACTCATCCTTAAACTCGGTCCTTGGGGCTGCTCTACTCCAGTACTGCTAACGGTGGAGAACAAACTGCAGCTGAGAATAACAGTGCTGAGACAGGGAGCCTGGAGGTTCAAGAGGATGGAAGACGTTCACACAGAACTGACGAAACAAAGCTGAAGAGCTGCCTTCCTAATCCCTTAACAGACACACACACAAACCAATTCACTGCCACCTTAGGAAAATTACCAATGAGAACCTGACACTTAAACAGCCTCAGGCCCTACAGACTTTACAGTGCAGCCACTCTGTCTGGCGTATCAGAGTCGGAACCCACCACTGACCTCAGTCAATGTGGGTGCTAGTAACAAAAGCTACCATTTTTTGAGCAATTCCTTTAATCCAGGTCCTGTGCCACATGCTTTTTATTATACCATCTTGTTTAATCCTCACACAGTCTCCTGAGGTAGAGATTATCACCATCCCCATTTTACAGATAAAGAAACTGGGGCAAAAGGAAGTTGTATAACTTGCTGCTGGTCACACAGCCAGGAAGTGGCAGAGCAGGAGCGCCAATGAGTTCTGAGTGACTCCAGAGCTTAAGCTCCTAAGCACGAGGCAAAACTGCCACTTACTTAGTCACAAAGAGAAGCTGGGGGCCGAACCTAAAGACCTCCACAGAGTGTTAGAGAGAGCCCCACAGCCACTCACTCAAGGCAAAAAACATCACTGCCCTGGCATCAGGCCATGTTCTTGTGCCAGGAAGCTGAGATCTGTGGGCTAGAGACCATATTTCCATTCTTCTTACAGTTAGTTTCACAAAGAATGACATATTACATTCCTATTGTTAAATTCAATGTTTTCCAATTTGCAATACGCATTAAAACCATAAAATGTTTGTAATCTTTGCTTAGACTGACGTCCCAGATTGCCTGGCACTTTTTCCAGTTTAAGCACTAAAAGGCCGGTGTCCTGAGAAACCCCTCAGCCTCAGGCAAACCAGGATAGGTAGTCATTCTACCTTTGCTCCAGAAATGTCACTTCTTAGAATTTATTCTAAAACAGTACTATTTATAATGTCCAATAACAGTGGAGAAGCTAAACAAATTATGTCAGATCTTCATGATAAAATATTCCACAGTCATTAAACCATTTAGTTATAAAGGCTATATATCAACCTAGAAAAATACTTGCCAAAATGTCAAGAAAAAATAAGGTTATCAAAGCTGTAGATATAATTTTATAAATGTTAAGTCATGTTAGAACATATTACAAGGACTGGGACGAGGCACAGAAAAATATAAACTGTTGATTTATTAAGGTGGTAAGAGGAGGCAATTTTGTTCTTATTTTGTGATGATTCACTGGATGATTTAATTTTTTGTTAATGCTGATGTGAGACCTATGGCTAGCAAAATAAAACAAACAACTCTAAAAAATGCTCTCAAACCACAGCAAACTCAGGGCCTGGTTTTCTAGCTATAATCCAATTCTCCACAGACTGTTCACCTTGGGTTCTGCCACCCACACCCACCTCAGCCAGCTTGTTGAAGCCCTGTGAGTGGCCCTCCTGCCGCTCCACTTGGCACTTCTTGGCATAGCGACGGTTCCCATCCATTATAAACGCAATATGTTTGGGCATCGGGCCTGCCTGTGAAGTAAGGAGGCAAATGATGAACACATCACACACTCTTCAGGGATAGAGGGGGATACTACACCCCAAGCTGATAGGCTTGAGCTATACGATAAAAGCCCTGAGGAAGAGACTTGGATATTTTGTGCTTTTAGCTCAATACATGAGTATTAAGCACTTTTATTTATCTTTATTTATATGTTTATTGAGCACTTACTACATGCCAAGTACTATGTTAGACTTTTTATACTTCATCTTAGTTTTTTTTTCATACAAACCTATAAAGTAAATACTATTAACTTCATTTTATAGGTGAAAAAATGGAGGCTCAGAGAGGTCAAGTGTCTTGCACAAGTCACACAGCTAAGAAGCCAAGTAGAGATTCAAACTGAGGTCTGTGTGCTTTCAGAGTTCATCTTTTAAGCATATGCTCTTAACTGCCACGTTGGTTTTATTAGTCTCCAGCTGGGAGGCATAGGAAAGATAGTGTCGGGGGTGGTCAAACAGAGAGGGCATCCTCCACATAAGAGGAATCCACTTCTCAGCTCTATCCAATTGCTGCCACACAGAAATGGGGGTCCAATGTTGTTAGATCTTCTAATTATATAAGAGAAGCCAAGCATCAAGATTTTTATAAAAATTTAAATGTCAGGAGCCATTTCAAAGCAAACAAAAAGGACATTTTTGGGGCCAAACAAAACTTCTTGTCTGGTTTAGAGTAGCCTTTTGTTGTCTACCACAGCAAAAATTCACTCCTTAGCCTAATCTCCCTCACTGGAGGGGCTCTTCATTGACTGCTTCCCCCATACCTCTCCAACATTTTCTGCTTTTGTACCCCACATGTATCCTTTAAAAAAAAATTCCAGTCCAGTCATGCAGCCTGTTCTTCCTAACACATGACTGCAGTAGTTCACTGAGGAGCTACTTTCCATCTCCTGGCCTAAGATCACTTGGCATTTGTGTGTGTGTGTGTGGGGGGGGGGGGGTATAAGGCTTGCTGACTCATCAGTTCACTGCTTGACAGCCTGTGGTTGAAAAACAAAACCAAGCCAACTGGCTTCAATCTCAAACCTATCATATGCAGAGGATATAACATTACCGTGATTCCTAGAGAAAAAGCTGAGGGAAGATTTGGGGAAGCCAAGGAGGTGTAGTAAATAGAATGACTGTAGTCTTCAAATGGCTGAAAAGAGCCCCAGTAATAGCATTAATTAAGAACTGCTAGATACAAGTGTTTCTATGTATGTTTCATTTAATCCTCAAACAACCATAAAAAGTCACGTGGTTAATAAATGATAGAACAGGACTCTCATTTATGTTTGTCTGCTTTCAGAGCCTAAACTCTTAAGCATTATGTTTCTACAGCCACATCAAGGAAAGATTAGTTATTCTACCTAAATATAGAGGACAGTACTAGGGATAATAAATCAAAGTTCCTGGGAACAAATTCCAGTTCTCTACAAGGAAGACCTAACAGTCTATGCTGCCCAATGATACTGGGAGGTCCTGGGCTTCCTGAAAGTTTGAAATTAGGACAATAATCTGCCAGAAATGTAGACCTGGAAGTTACCTTGCAGATCTAAGACTCGTTGGTTCCACTGCTAAATTCCACTCAACATCATGGATTTAGGTTTTGATACAGGATTACTCAACTGACCAGAAGGCTAACTGGTGCTGTGGGCCACTGCTCACCTTTATGATGTTGGCACAGAACCGCTCCCAAAGTGACAGCTCTCCTTCTTTGATCCATGACATAGTTATTGCCCTGGCAGAAGATGAACCCAGAACAAGGTGACACCAGCTAGGTAACCTTGGATAAACAAGAAAGAGAATAAGAAGTCACCAAGGCTTGCAAACAGCTATGGCTGACCTGTAGACTATGGAGAGCAGCCAGCGTTAGACTCCAAAGACACTGGTCAAAGCCTTTAATCCTTCATTACCCAGTTTATAAGCCAAGGGGACCTCGGGTGCAGAGGTTCTCCTCGCTTGGTGGACCTTGCTCCCATCCCCTTTTCCTCCTTATCTGTACTGACGTTTTCTGAACATCTAAGTCTGCTTCCTGCCACATCATAGTGCCGACATCCTGATCTTTCCCAACTTCTTCCTTCTCCATCTCCCCCAGGCCGTTTCCCCCTCTCTGCGTTCCCCGTCACTAACCCCTTCAGTTGTCGCATGTTACCTTCTACCTCAGTAGTCTCCCAATTATTTATTCCCTCACTTGTCTCTTCACTGTCCCCTTTGTCTCTTCCATAGCTGCCTCCTCGCCCAGTCACCTCGCTCTCCTCTCATTCACCGCTTGAACCCAGAAGCTGCTCGGCTCCGCCGTACGCCTCCCAACCGTTCCAGTAAGTCGACACTTCCTCACGACGTGGCGCTGGAAGAACACGTCATCGTTGGGCGCTGGGACAAGCCCCCTCTCGGCACCCAATGGGCGGGGCCCTGGCCTGCGCCTGCGGACTCCGGGCAGGAGCGGCGCGAGCTGTACGGATCGCAGTTAGCAAGCTCACGGGGGCGGGGAGAGGGGGCGGAGGGAGAGTAGGGCTCACGTCACCGAGTGGGGTGGGCTGCCTCGCTCCAGGCCACGTGCTGGGGACCCGGCTGGGGAAGGCGGGGTCGAGACCGCCTCGGGGAGCGGAGGGTTGTGTAGACCCACAGATTGGAAGGCCTCAGGCCGGCTACTCTACTGAGCGAGAATTCGGGGATGCCCACCGCAGAAATGCAAGGGCTTCTCAGCTGCAGGTGGCAGTTTAGGACCGCTGAGAAATGGGGTAAGGCAGCGTCCTGCCCGCCGAAAGGCCGCAGAACTGGGCTTTGGGACCTTGGTACAAGTCTTAAAAATCCTATTTTTACTGTTTACTGTCTTATTCAGTGGATTTAATCGTTTGGGAAGGTCCTAGCACTAGTCAGTCTCACAGACGCACTTAATATCAATCCATTTTGTGCTGATTTAAGGCTCTCAGATTTTAGGATTTGCAGATACTCAGGACCCACCCAAAGAAACTCAAAACAGGGTTAAGGCCAAAAAGAGCTCTGCTCTAAGAATGACTTCTAAAAGAACAGAAAGGCCATCAATTAACCCTGATAGAAAAATCAAGAGCATTAGCTCTGTACCAAACCTTTAGGGAAAACTATTGCAGGAATTTGAGGCACTGACTCACAAAAGAAATCGGGAGTTCAATTTTCTCAAAATTAAAAAAGGGGGAAAAAAAAGAAAGACTTCACAATTTTCAAAGAACCTTCTTGTATTTTCTCACTTTGGATTGCAGTTTCATCAAGTAAACAAGTCGAGATATATTGCACTGATAACCTCCAATTCATTATGTCTTCTTCCACTCTTTCTGATGAAAGGGCTACTTTGAACAGAGTGGCATGATCAAAGGAAGCCTAGAGATGAGTAACCCACCCATGAATAGTCTTAAGCTTTTCCATCCTTCCTGCTTCTCATACTGGGAAGTAAGTTTTGGCCTAAGTGATTACTTCACTTTTGCAGGAAGACTATTTACTGAAGCCCAGTAGTAGTAGTTGGATACTTTTAGTAGCTTCCATGGTCAGCTTTGATTTTTGGTACAAAGTCCCTGGAGAGTATGTGCGAAACTTCTTACCCTTGTTCTGCTAATGTTTCGCTGCACTTTGTGTAATAGTTGGTATACCTCCAATCAAAAAATTTTTCCTTTTTAAATTCTCCTTCCCTTAGGGGGAGCTAGATGTTTAAAAATACAATGTTCATTAGAAGGCTACCAAACTTGGACTCGAATAAAATGTTAACGAGTGTTTATACTTAGGGTATCTCCTCTGGCCTCCATTTCCACCTATTTCCTCCTTAGGGTGCTGCAGTGGGTTAATTAATTAAGATTTGTAAAGGGCTTTGAGGAGCAGGGGACAAAGTATTATTAGGGTCTCATGCCCCAAGCCATGGCCCCATCCTTTCATCCCAGCCAGTGGCACAGGCAACCCCATTCTTATGCATGCCAAACCCCTAATCCCCTTTTGAATGTGGCAGCTTCCAAGGAAAGGACAAGAGGCCTTAACTAGAAACAAAAATTCACTGTAATGAGGTGCTAAGAGGACTTTCAAGATTCATTCCTCACAAAATGGCTGGACAGAGTACTTAATGGTTCTTCTGACTTCGGAGTCACAATCCAAGAAGGTGGGAATTATGGGAGGAGAAAAGCACCCTAAATATCTAACAAAGAGATGACAGTTTCAGTATGAATAAGTCTTTATTTATTCATTGTATTTTCTCAGAGAAAACAGAAGGGAAGGAAAAAAGGTCAGCATGTGTGTTACAAAATGATAGCAAATGGCAAAGAAGTACCCGGCACAGCAAAATCAACCATCAAATAAACACTCCCCAGTGACAGGGTTGCCAAAGCCCAAGGGGGCTCCGTCTCCTGCAGTTCAGGAATGAGGGCGAGGGATCAGGGAAAGAACAGACAGGTACATGCTTTCCTACCCTACCTCCCAACCCATAAATTCAAGATTTCACACAAAGCTTTGGTTTCTAGCAGTAAACATGGAGTTACATTCGTCCGTCTCCTATTAAACAATCTTGTGGCCACTTTGACATAAGTTTCTTGCACCTGCATAAAAGTTTCCTGAGTGGCTTGGATATACATCCACCTTCCCTTCTTTGGTCTCCCGACCCCACTTTCTACATGGAAGGTCCCCTCATTGCTTCTCTTTACCCTAGGATTAGAGATTAAAGTAGGTTTGATCCATCCAAACACAGCAATCTAAGTGTTTGGCATGAATCACATCAAGGAATGGTCCTGACTTAGAAGACTGGGAACAAGGGATGGAGGGTTCTTAGCTTCTTCAGGATTTTTGCACAAATCATTTAAGAGTTGTGGAGACACCCCACAAATTAAATGTGTAGGTGTGTGGGCTTTTTTCTTAGGGAGATGGGGGAGTAGAGGAAGGGGTAGGGTAGGAATCAAGTTTTTAGGACAGAAGATCTGGTCCCAAATAGGATATAGGAGAAGGGAAACGCAAAAGAAAGGATGGTTCAAGCCCCCCCCCCCCCCCTTCAAGAAGAAGGGTCCCCAAGCTTACATTTCAGATCCTTTTGCCTGGTGCAGAACCTTTTGTCAAAGATGCTTTGGCTATTTTTCTCAATACAAAAAGAAGTTTGTAAACAATAAAACCCCAAATGAACACGGAGAAGACCAACACATTATATTTACACAAAACGAGGCCACCTAGCAATCACCAAATCAGCTACTCGTGAAGACCTACAAAGCCCAGACAAATACAATAACTAGAGGGGGCCAGCAATTGGGGGAGACTAGAACCCAGATCAGACACACATCACCCAATGTGGTCTATTGCATTTGCCCCGTTTCAACAGTGAGGTAGGTTTGCGGTGATCTCACAGCATGTAAACGAAACCCCGTTTTCTCCTTTAGCTACCACAATACTATCACTGGTGCAGCAGGGCAGGACACTGGCTCCAAGCACCACAAAGAAGCCATCACTTGTGGTCTCTGTGGAAGCCAAGGAGGAAAAGCCCAGAATTGTTAAAGGTTAAGGATTTTGTCCTTGCTTCGAATATCCATCCCTGGGCGGCTCAAGATGGGTACAGAGGTATTGTTCTTAGAACCTATCCTTACCAACTCACATTATTTACAAAAACACATACATCCTGTTGTGCATGGTAGGCCTAGCCCAATCCAGTGAAGGATGGATCTGGTATGTAAACCAAGTCCTGTGCCCTGGGATTAGAGGTCTGGAACAGGAATTCTTTATCACTTGTATGGACAGCTCTCACCTAACCTTGGCTTCACCGCTGGGCCTTTCCCCTGGCCCAGCCTCTCCTAACCTCTCTGCATCACCTCTTCTTCTTCAGACCAATTTCCAGTCTTCCAGTAGGAGATCAAGTCATGGGGCAACCCAGTTAAAACCTAGTCTCCCACGAAATGTTGACGGTGGAGGGGTTTCAAGAGGACACTATGGCAGAAAAGCCAGCTCTAATTGGCAAAAATGAGGTAGTTCAATAGGCTGTGCACTCCAAATAGTTGTTCTCCCTGGTGATACAACAAAAACTATTCCTGCTGTGCAGACCTGGAGCTGCTGCTGACTTATCCCTGAGATTGCTCATGTACCTGAGAACACAGTGCAGGAATGAGGGCCTTAGATTAAAATACACAAAAATACAAAACCAGAATATTTATATTAAGAAAAAAAAAGTTAAATGCACAAGATACGTCATTCGCACACAGCTAGTGCAGTTGGCATCCTGGAGAAAGTGGGACCCAAGATGCAGTTACCCAAGGGAGCAAATAAATAAAATTGTATTGGCCCAGAATGGGGTGGGAGTAAATTTAGGAGCAGCGGGTCTGCAGCTGTTCCCCCAACCACCTCTTTTGCCTGTCGTCACAACCCACTGCTTGGGATAGCTCTCAGCACCCTATCCCAAGAGTGGGTTATGAGGAGAAAAGATGTGGAAAAACCCTGCCTTACCCCTGAGAGAATCCCTCCCAATAGAATCTAGTGGCTTGTGGGTTTGGGTCCAGTCTGGTCTCATGCTTAATCTTTTCACTCTGCCGTGGGAAATATTGTTACATATCCTTCTTTAAAAGGAAAACAACTTCTCTGTTCAGGCCACTTTCAAAAGCTTGAGATTTTGGGGATAGAGACTCAGATAAAGCATGCTGGGAGGGCTGCCCCTCCCCCAAGCCCCCGTGTGCCTTTGGATAGAGCATGGTTGGAGTTCCTTTGCCTCACCCCTTCCTCCCACCAAGAGGGAAGAGAGGGTGATGCTGTGAACTCCGGCCTGAGATACATGGCAGTGCCAGCTGCCGTCTACCCACCCTGTCCCCACCTTCTCCGCTCTGCCGATTGATGTCTGCTCCTCGAAACTTCCTGATCGCAAAAGCATAGCCACCGCACACTGTGGCTCAATTCTGGGCCTCCGGGAGCAGGGCAGGGCTATGGATCTCTTCTTCTTCCTCCCGAAAGTAGGCTGGCTTTCCCTGTGAGCCGGGGGCTTGCTGGGCCTTCAGCGGACATGAGGCCACCATATGGCTGATGCTTTGGCAGAAGTGGCACTTCTTAGGCTGGGGTGGCAGCTTACATTCCTTGGCATGATGGTCTAAACCTCCACAGTTGTAGCACCTAGGTCAGAGCAAAAAGGTCAAGTTGAGAGAAAGTGAGAAGAGATCGGAAGCCTTCCTCTGAGTGAGAACACCTGGCCTCTGGTCTAGGTTGTTCTAAACTCACTTCCCTTCCTGAAGACCAATTTCCCCACTTATAAAAGGAGGAGTATGACTAGATATCTCTAAGTCCTTTATAAATCTTTAATTGTCTAGATGATAGCTTCAGATTCAGGTCGACTTGAAAACACCAAGATACCAATAAAAATCACAGACCCCAACTGGGAACTGCAATTTGGGGGATAGGTTAAGACTTTACCATACCCTTAAAAAACTGTACTTGTCATTCATTAAACATATAGAAGAAATCAAAGGAGTCAGACAATATGATCTGTTTGAGCACAAAGCTAAGATGAAAGAAACCAGCCATTTGGAGACCTGAAGAAGCAACAGGTACAGATGCACCATCTTGTCCTGACCACTTACACTTTCACATCCATGGTCTCCTTTAGTTCTAAAATAATCATGTGAGGTTTGTATCTCTGTCCCCAGTTAATCGAGGCTAGAGCTCACAGAGCAAATTACTTGTTTCAAGTAGAAGGCTAGGTCATCTCGAGTGACCTGCTCACATACTGCCCTCTCCTTGTCTCCCACATCCACGGCAGGTACCCCACCACCAGATGTTGCCAGGGACCACAGACTTCATTTCATCTTTGGTAACCTGGTCCTAGAAAGGGGCAAGATTGGGAGAGCTCGCCCCACCTTCAGCATGTCCCTAACAACCCACATAAGCTGCCTCCCAATCCATACCTGTCTCCCTTTGATCTGCGCTTCTGCAAGTTCTTCCCTTTGGGCCGCCTCTCACTCCCAATACAGAAGACCCCACCAGGGCCAGTGACTCGGATAGATTCCAGGCCCTTGGCAGACTTCTTAAAAGTGAACTCCACTGCCTCACCCTCCTTCAGGCTCCGGAAGCCCTCCATGTGCAGCTTACTCTGGGGAAGGGAAACATGGTAGATTTTAACATTATTATCACACCATTGTTACACCAAAAACAAACAAAAAACTGCATACACATATTCCTGTCAAGTAGGAAGAACAAGTATGATAACACATCCATTTTATCAGTAAAGAAACTGTGACTCAGGAGTCAATTAAGAACAAGAAATCTACATGACATTAACAAAGATCATTATGTTAACAGATACCATAACATTTTTTGGCAGCTATTCTCATTTACAGTTCTAAGTAAAATAGAACAGAAGGAAAATTCTTAAACATAGCATTTATAAGAAATCAAATATAAAATGTCAAGGTCATGAAAGACAAAGCCTGAAGAAGTAAAGAAACTGAACAATTAAATGCAATGCATGATCCTGGACTGGATCTTGGAACAGGAAAAAATATTAGGACAATTGACAAAATTTGCATATGGAATGTAGACAAATGTATCAAGGTTAAATTCCCTGATTTTAATCATTGTACTGAGATTGTGTAAGAGAATGACCCTATTTTAGAAAATACTGAAATACTTAGAGATAAAGGTGCTTTATGTCTGCAACTTTTGGTTAAGAAGAAAAAAAGAAGGTATCTGTACAAAGAAAAAGAATGATAAGCAAATGGGACAAAATGTTAAGAATCTGTGCATCTGGGTAAAGGTTATATGGTATCCTTGTAACCTTTTTCCAAGTTTGAAATTATATCAAAATAATGTTGCTGAAAGTTGATGGAAAAAGAGTATGACTCAAGCAGACGATCAATAGATTATAAGGGAAAGTCCATTAGGACGTCCAAGTATATATAGAGTCATCAGCAGGTGAGGAAAATAATTGAATAAATACTGTTGAGAAAGTTAGCTATCCGTTTGGAAATGAGCCAAAATTCTACACTTTCTATCATCTGTATGCAAAATACATCCCGGCAGAATTAAATATTTAAATACTAAGAAAAAAAAACAAACCTTAAAAAAGTCAAGACAGATAATTAGACTGATAAAACTACAAAAAGCTACTATAAATCAGTAAGAAAAAAGAATCACTGAACAGAATATAAGTAGGTAATTTCCAGGAGGACTTAGCGTGACACATTTGTTCAATATCGCATTGGTTAAAAAAATCTACCATGCAGCCATGAAAAACAACGTAAAGTCCTTGTTTTGTTCACTTTTGCATTTTGACACCTAAATAATGCCTAGCACATTTTTGGATGAATTCATGAACAAGGAAGTAGATTTTAATTATTTGACTTGGAAAGATGACCAGATAATATTGTTAAAGAAAAAAGATTTAGAAGAATGGGTGGAACAATCCCATTAAAACACTGTTATGTTCTTACCAAAATTTAAAAATATTGACACTTGCAAAGAGCCCAGCAGTCTTCAAAAAAAAAAAAAAAAAAAAGGGAGTTATTGACAAAGCTAGTTGAGTGGCAAAACCAGGGTCAGAAGAACCCAGGGTTCCTGATTTGAAGCTCACAGCCCATTCCACCTTGCCACTTGCTGCATCGACAGCAACACATTAGTGGAAGTGAAAGCTTCTCCCAGACCCTACCCAGAATAGACTTCATTATGGCTTCCTCCATTATAGTGAAACATCCCAAGAGTGTGTCAAATGTCAACAAGGTGCAGTCATCATAGAAAATGGGGTTCAGAGAAGCTTAAGAGATCACTGTGCACCTAGTCCTGGCTCAAACAAACACAAGTAAGCAGCATTATTTTATGCTGGGGGGGGGGGATATTTCAAACTGTGACTTAGGTGAAGCATGCTCTTTCGCCAAATGGGATACCCAATTCCTCAATCATTTGCATTTTTGTTTTAATTTAGATGGTATTGCTTAAGACAAACCTCCCGTTGAGGTAATTGGTTAAGAGCCCAGGCTTAGGTTCATGAAATGCTGGTTCTTCCAATTTCTGGCTGTGTGACCTTGGTCAATCATTCACCTCTGGGCCTCAGATCCTTCAGAGAATGGGATAACACTAAACTATCTGCCTAAGGCTCCAATGAAGATTATGCAGGCATGGAAATATCAAGCATATGTGCTCAATAAATATTTCACGTTATTTTTACCTGTAGCTTTCGTCTACCACTTCCATCACAGAATATTCCAAAGGTTGGGGGTCCTTTCACTTTTTATTCCCACAGGAACAGCCAGGGACGTGCTGACCCCCCTTCCCCTCTAATGTTGCTGTGAGGGAGGGGGTAGAGCATTAAAGCAGGAAATAAAAACACTGAAGAAAAAGGTGAAACGCCCTTTCCCTTCCCCTGTTGCTCAGTAACTACCCTGAATTTGAAGTTGAGATTTGACTTGTCTCTTACTGAGCTGGGACAAGCCAGTGAGTCAGGAGGTGCTGGAGAAGCTAGACCAAGAGCATTCTTGACCCGGGTAATCCCAGCTCCTCCCATTTGCCTAGTTGGCTCTTAGGCTGGGACACTCCCAGTTCTCACTGGGATCCAGCACATAAGTCATTAAGAACAAGTGTTTGGAGTTGGAGGGCCTGTTCCCTTCTTTCTGTGCTAACCTGCTAAACGGAGTCAATACTAATTTTATGGTGCTGCCGTGAGGTTTTATGCATGAAAAGTAGTTAACATATAAATCTTCAGTGAGTGGCAATTATCATCAACCTCTTCAGACTGGATCAGGGCGGGATAACAGTGAGGACCAAGTGTCAAGAGACTTGAAATTTTCACTCTGGTTTTTATTACTAACTAGCTGTGGAAACTCAGAAAAAATCCCCTCTCTGCACTCCAGCTTACCGAGGGTTGCACTCTCCTCCAGCTACACCTCATATACTTACTGTGAGGACAGGATGATATAAATGGGGACTGTATGAAATTGACCAGTCTTCTCAGGTCACCCACTCCATCATTGGAGGATTTGAGGTCTGTTTAAGACTTTCAAAGAGTAAAAAAAAAAAACCTTGCAGGCACCTCACCAAAACCGGTCTGAGATTCAGACTGGTGGTCTCCAGGGGTGGCTCCCTGCTCCGCCCCACCTCCCGCTCCTTTCTAAAACACATAGTTTGAATTCCTCTCTTATCAGATAAGTAATCACCGTGCAACCCCACTGAGCTGGCCTCACAGGGCCTGCATCAGAAAGGAGCCTGAAATTCTTGCTCCCACCCCCACCCCACCCCTAACCACACACAAAACAGGGCCCGCCCCTCTCCCCATCCCCTCCAAAAAAGAAAAGGCCTTGGGGGGAGGGGCAAGGCTTGAGCTCCCCCAATAGAGCCCAGCCCCAGGAAACAAAGAGTTGACACTGGTTGGTTCTGGTGGTCAGATTCCTGGAGTTCCAGAGGCTGCAGATTCCCCCCTGACTCACCCCCCACCCCCATTCACCACATTCATCAGTTCCTTCCTTCCTCTCCACGTTGAGGTTATGGTCACGGTGAGAGAAATGGATACAGAGACACCTTTCTTCCCCAGTCAAGCTTGCTGGGTCTTCCAAAGTCACCGCCAGCAGCCATCTTTCCTTCTCTTCGACCCGCCATCCCACCCTTCAGGGGATGGAACTACACGGGCCCCTATCCACTCGGGGGCCTTCAGTCAAATCCTTTACACAGGAAACTGAATTAGGATTATTTACTCAGATAAATTATTCTAAAGATGAGTAGGGGAGGCAGGCCTCCCATCTTCCTTTCCCAACTTGTTCAAGGTAGGAGGGTGTCAGCCCACTGTGTAGGGGAAGATGGCATTTAATCAGACAGAAAAGTTGCAAGAGGCAGGTTTTTTTTGGATGGCCTGGAAGGCCTTAGGCCTTCTGTTCCCTAAATACCTAACCGCTGCCTACTCTAAACTTCCCCCAGCATCAACTTATGGTTCTGTAAATTTAGAGATAGAAGGGACCTTAGGGTCACTCAGGCAATGTAGTGGAGTAAAAAGCACACAGCAACCTGAGTTTCCTTCAACTGCTCTATGAAGCTGGACTAGCCCTAATTCTTCCCCTCCCCCCCAAAGCCCCAGTAGATAGTTGTATGCAATAGTTGCACAGCCTTCTAGTTGCTGTATGTGGGACACGGCCTCAGCATGGCCGGAGAAGCGGTGCATTGATGCGCGCCCGGGATCCGAACCCAGGCCGCCAGCAGCGGAGCGCGCGCACTTAACCGCTAAGCCACGGGGCCGGTCCTAGCCCTAATTCTTGAATCATTTGTAAAAGCAGGGGATCAGACTTAATGACAACCAGGCCCCGTCCAGCTCTAACCTTGCCCGTTTTAGTCACATCACTCCTTTCTACAGGAAAGAACCCAGAGTCAGAATTTCAGGACTCTTGGTTGGGACCCAGGGATCAAAGTTGGGATTCCTGGCTTTTCTGCAACACCAACGGCCATTTTAGCTCAAGACTATCTAATGCATGTCTCTACCCTCATTTCTAGGTGCCTAGCTGTGCACAAACATTTGTGGATTAAACTAAGATCTCTGCTATCCAAAATTACTACTATTTATTGATGCTTACTGTAGGCTAAGCAATGTTCTAAGCACTTTACACGTTGTAACGCATTTAAGCCTCACACCAAGCCGGTGGGGTAGTCCTTCTTATGACCCCGTGTTAAAGCTGAGGTCATGGAGACAGAGGGGTTAAGCACTTTGCCCAAATTCAGTGAGAGGCACAGGGGCTGATTGCAACTAGCCTGACCCTATGGCTAGGGTTATGCAACATAACACAAGTTGCATATATATATTTTAAAACTTCCTGATAGCCATATTTAAAAGGTAAAAAGCAGATGAAAGTAATTTTAATGACTTAGTCCTGAGGTGTCCTCACAGTCTGTGCTGGGCTTCATTCCTGAAGGTAGGGTTTGGTAGGGCTAGGAAACCAACCAGTTCTCCCAGAAGCCATTTATTCGATGTGTGTGTCAAGGAGGATGGGATAAAGAGATCTGTCCAGAACCAAAGTCTGCAGGCAGACAACCCCCACATCACCTCTGCTCTGACACAGCCAGGACCACCAGCTCCTGCTTGGAGTTCTCCACCAGATGGTGCTGCTCATCAGCCTGTCTGTACAAAGGGAGCCAGAGGGAGCATAGAGCAGAAGGAAGGCGCTGCGTGGTTCTGAACTGTAAAGAGGACTTCACCTAAATTTATCCCCCAACCTCCTTAGGGCAGGAGCCTTCCCCTCTGTCCTCAGGAAGGAGTTTCAAGGGGAGTGAACTCTAATGAGGACCCAGCCCAGGGTGGTTCCCTATAAAGATGGAGGGCTTACTTCACACACAGCCCCTACCCAATCAAGGAGTGCGAAACATAGGATCCTGGAGTTTTGAGCCAGAAACCCAGTTGTGCTCTACTGTTGACAAAAGCCATTCACTCTCCTTGGACTTTGGTTTTCTGTCTGAATTAAGTAATTCCAAGCTGAGATAATTTAAAGTTAGTCTGTACTAATTGCGGACTATTCTTGACAGTTTTCTCCTTCTCCTCCCCCACCTCCTCTGACCTCCCAGACAGACTTAACATAGATAGTAATTGTTATTCATGCCTGCAGGAAGAAGGGAGGGGTGGAGGTTTTGCCTAGGGCAGTTTTCCCCCAAAACAGGGAATTCCAGTAGGGACTGTGCTAGTTTGATTAGGAATGTTGGAGACAGGACCTTGCCCTGCGTAAAGTCACTGAAAGCCACTTATGGGGCAGGCAGTAAAGTGCCACCAACTATAAGGTAGAAGTTTCTCATATTGGAAGTTTTGCGCAGGATGGTGGCATAGCCTTTTCTCGGGACATTGTCTAGAAAGCATGTCTCCCCAGAAAGAGAAGGACCCAAGAAGATCTCATAATGCTCAAACTAACCCATGTACTTCTCTACCAACTTTCTAAAAATCAAAGTGATCCACTTAAAAAAAAAAATCAGATTTTTCCTATTAAGTTGGAAATGAAATAACTAATGAATGTCCACCAAACCTGTGGCTTCCAGTCCATGAATGAAAACAAGAGGATCCTATCTGGGGCTCAATGTTGACGTTTCTGCCACAAACTTTCATGGTAGATCTACTGAGTGCCAGGTCTTATTCTAGACACCATCCAGAAAGAGCAGCTATCAGTTACATTCCCTCCCTATCTCCAGTCTTTCTCTGGAGAAGACCTCTGCTGAGAAAGACCCCAAACTGTCAGCGTACTCCTGATTCTTCAGGAACCCTTTACTCCTTCGTATTCATTTCTTCAGCCCACCAAGTGTGTACTAGAAAACTAACCAGACAGCTAGTCCCTCTCTTCAAAGAGCTTACAGGTTAGGGGAGAGGATAACAAGTACATCACTAACTAGACATGAGGTGAGTAAGCAGGGGCACCAGGAAGGTTGTAAACCAGGTGAGAAAGATCCGTTTACCTTCTCCCCTCCCCCAAACCCCGGGAGTCCTAATAGTCTAGACATTGCCTGAGGTGGCTCTCACCTCTGGCAATCATCCTTTTCAGAAAAAGCAAGCCACGTGGCCTCGGCAGTTTCAACAGTTTCTCGGTATTGAAAACTTTGTCTCCTAACCCAAACTCGGTCCCTGGGTCAAATTTGGGCTCTTCTTTTGCCTCCAAGCCTTCTAATACAGCATTTTAGCCAGAAAGCCATTTTAAACATATTTGAGTTCTGAGGAGCTGCGGGAGAAAGCAGGGAACCTTTTTCTCATTTTCAGATTTCTACAAGTCTTGGGGGTTTGGAAGTTGAGCCGTAGGAAGCATGAGTGAAGCCTAAAATGGCCATGGAGAGTTCAGAATTCTTGGTGAATTTCAGGAAAACAGGAGATAATTTAGCTGTCTCTTGCTCCAGCTTTCCCTGTATAATTGTGTTTCTCAACCGGGGATGATTTTTGCCTCCCAGGGGGCATTTGGCAATGTCTAGAGACAATTTTGGTTGTCACAAATGGAGGATGCCCAGAACGAGAAATTATCCTGCTCAAAATGTCAGTAGTGCTGAGGTTGAGAAACCTTGATTTAAGGGCTGGCCACCTGCCATTATTAAGATTCTTAAATTCCCCTACACCCCAGGGACAGGCAGAGAGTTCTAGATCCAAAGACTTGTGGCTGTGTAAAAGGGTTTGAGAAATCTCTTTGCTGTCTGGTTTTTTTTTTTTTTAAAGGCTAAGGGTAGGTTTTCTTTCACACTCCTGTGGCGGCATAAAGTGTTCATGAGGGAGTAGAGAACAGTGTTTTGGGAACCAAATAGGCCCAACCTTGGAAGGGAAAAGGAAATGTTAAATTGCTTTTCCCCCTTCCTCTCTCCTTAGAAAGGGACTCCCTGATCCCCTCCCTTGGCAGTGTTTTCTAAGGACAATTATTCTTCTCACCATGCGCACCCCAACTCCAGGGTGCTCGCCACCAGCAGCCAAAGTAGGAGAGGTTTTCTTGTTAAAGAGAATGTCTTACCCTCTCTCCACTTTGGGAATACTTTCTTCTCCAGGACAATTTTTAAGGATCATCTTGCATCTACATTAGATTTCCAGAGAGACATTTCAGATTTCTCAAGCACAGGGACTGGAATCACTAGTCTAACTTCCTGCTACGCTAGGGTTTGAGAATCAACCCAAGCTCTAGCCACATGCTTATCGTAAAGACAGAGCTGCCAGGTAAGGCTCAGGAAATTTCCACCAGTCCTCTGTGAGTGTTTGGGGTGGGGAGGAGAGGGTGGTGGTGGTGGTAGACAAATTCTTGATTCCTTATCCCAGCTCAACTCCCTCTTGATAACTTATTCAACTGTGGAATACCCCTGGACATTCCAAAACCCCAAAGTCCAGATTATCTCCCAGCTAACCCATCTGAAAGAGCTTGGTGTGGGCTCTACTCCCCAAATCTGAAGGTCCCTGCTTTCCTCTATGCCATCCAATAGACTCCCAGTTGCTTTCGATCCTGTTTAAGTGGGCTGAGGTGTGGATCCATTTGCTCAGGAAAATCTTCCTTGGGATTTGGATAGCACCAAGGAATCCTAGATGATGAGGGGTTACGTTCCCCTCAGCCCCTCCCTATTTAGCAGCCTTTAGAAGGAAGGCAAGATGTTGGGTCTGACTCCTTTATTCCAAGCCTCCCCAAATTGGGGAAGCTGTCCAGTCCATCTCCAGACCAGGAGAGATTTTAATCTCTTTGTGATCAGATAAATGGGAGAGTGGGGGAGCTGGCCACCCCGCTGAGGAGGGCCATTCAAAGCTGGTTCCTGTAATAAAGTGATTTAATAGATCTAAAGAGGCCAATTCCCTTCTTTCTCCCACAATTACTTCCTGTGGGTTATCATTCACATATGTAAATGAGACAGGGAGGGGGCAAAGCCACCAGCCAGAACTACATGTCTAATGGGAGTAAGGGTGGGGGAGGAACAGGGTGCAGCAAGAGGCTAGCTAAGCATCCTGCTGCAGGCCCTCCTGGCAGATGTTCCAGTATCCCAGTGACCCCAAGTTGCCAACATTTACTGGCGGGTCCCCATCTCCCTTGTTCCTCCCCACCATGTTGTTGCTGAGAGCTGTGCTTGGAGACTTCCCTGCTGCCTCCAACTAGTCCACCCAGCATCTCCCTTCTCCACCCCTCCCCCTCCAGAATACCATCCCTCAGGCTCCAACTCTTAATCCTCACATCCTCCTTTCCCCTCCCCCACAGCTCCTAAAGCCAACCTCCCCGAAGTAACCCCTCCCTGCCCGGCCTGGGTGTCAACCTCCTGGACCTGGGATTAGCAATTTCTTCTTCCCATGTCCAGCCCCAAGCTCCAAAGCGGGAAGGGACACAGGCAGCAACTTCCTTTACATGGTTGTTAGGGGTGGCTGGTGTCCCAGGACCACCGGAATGCTTCTAAGATATTCAGGATGGGGTGAGAGGAAGGGGAGGCCAGGGAGGAGGGAAATGTTAAGTCTCTGACTCCTTGTTTGAGGCCAAGAATGTTAGGACAGCAATCAACGGCTGTCTGGGGCCATAAATGCCAAGCCGAGAATAGGTCCAGAGGCTAGCCTCCCTCCACCCGCTGCCCTGCGACACTGAATTTCACCCCCACTGGGTTGCCTTGCTTTAACTGAGAACTTGGGGTTGCAACCTAACTCCCTCCCAGCCTGGTCCAGGAATCTAAGGCCTGGGCTCCTTAGATTTTCCTTCCTGGTAGGAACTGGACAGCAAAAGCCACCAAACTGGACAGCCGGTGAACTGTGTTGTGTGCCTGAGATGGGTCCTCCGGAGGAGCTTTCAAGTCACCAAATAGATCCTTCAAGAATCTGCCAAACCCACCCAGGTCCCAAGGCTTGAGTTTTGGGTGACTACCTGGGTGAGGAGACCTGGTTGATTTCTAAGCTTTACCATCATTGGGTCCTGGAGCAGGGTTTCCTCCCTCTCACTCACCCAGGGAGCTCCATTCACACGTTAGTGAAAGGCGCTGGGCACTCAGGGCCCTGCTCTGGCCAGGCATGTGCTTCCCTGACCAGCCTGCTCGCCCTCCCCCCACCGGCAAGCACAATACAACCTTAGTTTCTGCCACATGGGGTCACCTCCCTGCCCCCTGGCCCCTTCCCAGGGTAAAGAGGTAAAAGACACGTGGTAAGCCAGAGGGGTTCCCGGAAGGGGTCGGGGGTGCTGATAATCGGCTCTGCCCTGCACTCTCGTCCTGTTGGAATTACCAGGGACTCAGTACTGGGGTGCCATGGCAAAGATGGGAACGCACAATGAGGGCCCTTATCTCCCTCAATCCAATTACGGAGTCTGCCCGCCTACCCTAGGATATGCGCGCCAACATCTCCTTCCCCCGGCAAAGTTACCAGAATTGGTCTCACCTGGTGCACAAAGACATCCACTGGGGGGTCGAGCGCGACCCCGGCGCGGGCGGTCATGGACAGGAAGCCGAACCCCATGCGCACGTTGAACCACTTACAGATGCCGGCACCGTGCAGCAGCTGGGGCTCCTCTGCCGCCCCAGCCGCGTCCTCCTGCGACTCCTCCGGCGCCTTGGCGCAGCCACCTGGAGATTGGGAGGGCGCTCAGCTGGGGGACCACGGAATTGGAGGGCCCTCTCAGAGACCCGGCAAGGAGACCCCTGGAGACCCCAGTGTCCAGCCCGCGCGGGTGGTCACCCAGGAGGCTGCAGCTACCAAGCAGCCAGCGAGAAACGACCTGTCCTGGCCGCCTTCCGCGCTCCCCAAGCTTACACTGAGGCCAGTGGTGCCCCAAAGTTTTGCTCTTCTTCCCACAACATGCTGCTCGGGGACAGACAGCCAGACAGTCCCCGCCTCGTCTCTTTCCCCCCGCATCCCCCTAGCCTCGGACTGCACACTGCTGGGACACCAGGGTTCCTTAGTCCAGGGATGGCCCCCTGAAGCAAGAGGCTGCCTGGACTTGGGGTCCTTCGGCCAGCCTGGGGACACTTTCCCACCTCCCTTTTATGTGGCTCCTGGGCGCCCCTGCAGCCTAAGGTGTCCCCAACACGTCCCAAGCTCGAACCTGCGAACTGCTGGTTTGACACAGAGCCCATGGTAGTCGACTGAGCCTGCGGCCCGGGCCTCTGGTCCGGCCGCTGCTGGCCCCAGAGAAGTCCGGAGGCAAAGGGGTGGCTCGGAGAAGAGGCTGCTACATCTTCCCCAGCACAATAGCGGTGGGAGGGCCCACGGCTTTTCAAAGGCTCCCAAATTCTAAAAGACAATGACCCAACCCCCCGCGGGCAGCCCCCTCCCCTCCCCTCCCTCTTCTTTCCCCTCCCTTTCCCTCCGGCTCCAGCTCCGGCCCTCCCCCACCGCTGCGGTCTCTGACACCTCTGGGGTGTCCCTTCTCAGAACCTTGAGGTTTGACACCCCCTCCCCACACACACATCTGGAGACGGGGGCGTCAGACCTAGAAGTCTTGACTACCCCGGAATTTGGGATCTTGCACTTTAAGGCCTTCAGTGGGGGGTCCCCAAAGCAGCATACAGGTGGGGGGCCTGTGGGGTGGTAGTTTTAAAACCACGTGACTGCTCCCCCCCACATTCACACACCACCCCCACCCCCGCGCAGATAATTATACATTCCAGAGAGTTGGGGGAGGGAGGTGTGAGCCTGGCAGCGCTGGCCAATCAGAGACACAAACCACCTGTCAAGGGAGAAATGGATGAGCCCTCCCCCTCCCCCAGCCCTTAAGCTCCCCTCCCCCTCCCTTCCCCTTCAGGCCTCCGAGCTGACCCGGCTGCTTGGCGCTGACCCGCCCTCACCCCCCACCCTCGTGTGCTTAGATAGACCTGGAGTTCAGGACACTAGGAAGCCTGGAATAGGGAAGCAGCGGAGAGGCTGGAGACCCAGCAGGGCTGATCTCTGGTCCTTTCCAAGGCGCTGCCTCTCAAAGTCTGTCTGTCTCTGACTAACTGAATGCCTCTGCCTCCCTAAGTTTCCGACTGAGTTTTTCTGGATCTCTCAAAGCACTCCTAATTGATTCTGTGTAAAGAATCCTTCCCTCTTTCCTTCCAAATCTGTCTAAAATTGGTCCCATGTAGAGCTCTCTGGGAGAGCAGTAGGAACCCAAAGAGGCTTGTAGTGTGTTCCTCTCTGCCAGCCGCCCTCATCTTGTCCCCATCCCCACCCTGTCCCTTTCCCTTGCTAAGAGAGGGACTAAGTGGGTAGGCGAGTGGAAGCATTTCCTCCAGTACTCCAGACACTCTTAGGCTCCCAGACCCTCCTGGTTTCAGAGTCCCATCCTAGCGTGTGCTCTCCTCCCCATAGTGGAGTTGGTGGGGGGAACTGGAGTGAGAGATCTCCTCATTTGAAGAAGTAGCCTCCCCTTCTAGGAGATAAAGAGGGTTGGCCAGGGGGGTGGCTAGTGCCCTGGTCGGAGATGGACAATGGCCCCGGGGCTCAGAGCACGGCCCTGGCCCTGCCCCTTCACTTCCGGTGCTCAGTTCAAACTGGACAATGCCAGCTCCGGCCAGTTCCCCTCCCCCACTGCTACGACCCATTTAAAGGGACAGAGCCTGCTTTCGGGGGCATCCGCTTGCTCTGAATTCAATCTTCTCCACCAAATGTGCAGAACCTCTCGTGCTTCTCATCCTGTGCCCGTGTGTGTTTGCGCACGTGTCTATTTGAGAAAGAGAGAAAGGGGATGAGTGGGGGTAGGGAAGGGGAGATGGGAAGCAGAGCAAGGAGCTGTGGAGAGATTATTTCTCCCTCTTTCCTACATGGAGCGCTCTCCAAGAGACTAAATTTAAGTGTAAGGGATGGGGAATATGACTTTGGGCAATAAAAAGGACAGCGGTGGCCTTTTG
This sequence comes from Ceratotherium simum simum, assembly GCF_057802395.1. Taxonomy (NCBI): domain Eukaryota; kingdom Metazoa; phylum Chordata; class Mammalia; order Perissodactyla; family Rhinocerotidae; genus Ceratotherium; species Ceratotherium simum. Next base: position 30,664,815 of record NC_141921.1, read on the forward strand.
CTACTCAGCCTAAGAAATACATATCATTAACAAATATCGTTAGCAATGCTCCACTCCCAACTGAGGACCCTAATTTAGATCTTCCAAGAGTTCTCCAAGTACATCAGCCAAAGCATTTTTATTTATATAATCCTCTCCACCTAAGAGTCTTATCTCCTCCTGTTAGTAGCGCCCTTAACATATATTCATTCCCCTACATCTGTTCCTAAGATTCAGGAGCAGGTGACTGACGTCTGGCTGAAGAAAAGAGAGGGAAAAGGGAGTTTCGCTTGGTCCACTCTCAAGAGAGATTTGTTCCCGCGGCAGGCTTGACCAGCTTCTCTGTCCAGGGTCCTGAGGGCTCTGGGAGCTCTGTCCACGGTGCTGAATAAAGCCACGCTCTCCTGGCTCTCAGCTCCCAGCTTCGAGAATGCCTTCTTGAGTTCTCACCTCCAAGTCCTTCCCAGAAAACCTGATTCTTCTCAAGCTCCCAGTGACCCTGACACACTTGAGATGAATGAAGGGACTTTCTTGAGCGCTAAAGAGAGGGCATTTCCAGCAGTATGTGATTCTGTGAGAGCAGTGCAAATATCTCAAGCTCCTCTTCAGAAAAATGGGTAAAACTATGTATTTGGCTATAGAAGGTGAAGGAGAAAGAGATAATATTTTATGATTCAAAGAAAACCAGAGTAGAAGAGAGACTAATCTCTGTTTTCAAATTATTTTCCTAATTATTAGCGCTTTTCTTAAGAGCACGGGCATTGGAGTCGCTTGCCCATGTTTGAATATCACCTCTAGTATTTACAACTCTGTGACTCAAAGCAACTTTTTTAACCTCTCTATGCCTCAGTTTCCTTCTCTGTCCAGTGGGGATAATGAGAATATTTAACTCTTAGAGTTATTTTGAGGATAAAGTTAGGTCATGTAGGTAAAGCTTTTTAAATAATGCCTGCCTGATAATTAGTTCTTAATAATGTAAATTATTACTATTATTATAGCTATTGTGCACATGCTTGTCTCTATGATCTAGAACCTGCTGGATCATTTGCTCCCTGAGGACTGGGACCGTTCATGTGTTATTTCTTTCTGGATCTTCTCCCACATCCTTACCAGTATGTAGCATAGTGCCTGGCACACAGAAGACACCTAAAAAGAGTTTCCTGGATAGGCTTTTGTTGAAATAATGAATTTTATTGCAATAGTCATAATATTTATTCTCCTAGGCTGCCCCTTTCAAGTCTAAACAATACAAACCCAAGAGGGGTTCAGGAACTCTTAAAGTTGCATATGTGGAGGCAGAGGATGTTTTAGGAAGGGACACATGGCTCCCAACATAATTGATTCTTCATCCCCAATGGGTTGTTTCCATGTGGAAGATGGGAACTCCTGACCAAACCTTCTTCCTCTCTTGGGTCCACATCTCAGGGAAAACTTAGTAAGTACCTACTATGATCCAGTCATTGTGCTAGCTTACAAGTTTGGTGGAGGAATTGGATAAGTGATATGCACTAAATAGTATGATGACCAAAAATGTACCCCCCAAAAGTAAAGAAGAAACCTTCCCTGCCTTCCAAGAAGTTGCAGTCTACTTAGGGAGATAAGACCCGATATAGCTAAGTATTGCAAGTTTCTTCTGTATTGGTTTCTGGGAATAGTAATATCTAGGTAAAAGGAAAAAAAATGGCTCTTTAGACAAGACAAAAGTGTCCAGTATCAACACAAAGAACATCTCCCCTTTAAAGTACTTTGCCAAGTTCCTCTTGTGTAGGTTCATATCTTCATAAAAGGAAGAGCTGAAAGAGGTCTGAGTAATAATAACTCATTCAACATTTAAAAAATATTTATTTAGGGGCCGGCCCGGTGGCACAAGCGGTTAAGTGCGCGCGCTCCGCTGCGGCAGCCCGGGGTTCGCTGGTTCGGATCCCGGGCGCGCACCGACGCACTGCTTGGCAAGCCATGCTGTGGCGGCGTCCCATATAAAGTGGAGGAAGATGGGCACAGATGTTAGCCCAGGGCCATCTTCCTCAGCAAAAAAAGAGGAGGATTGGCGGATGTTAGCACAGGGCTGATCTCCTCACAAAAAAAAAAAAAAAAAAAAATATTTATTGAGGCTGGTCCAGTGGCATAGCGGTTAAGTTCGCACCCCTGCGGCCCAGGGTTCGGAGGTTCGGATCCTGGGTGAGGACCGACGCATCACTTGTTAAGCCATGCTGTGGCAGCGTCCCATATAAAGTAGAAGATGATGGGCACAGATGTTAGCCCAGGGCCAATCTTCCTCAGCAAAAAGAGGAGGATTGGTAACAGATGTTAGCTCAAGGCTAATCTTCCTCACAAAAAGAAAGAAAGAAAGAAAGAAAAATAAAAAATAAAAAACATTTATTGAGCACTTCCTCTGTGGCAGGCATTGTTCTAAGTCTTGGAAATACATCAATAAAAAATGCAAATGAAAATCCCACCTTTGTCGAGCTTATATTCTGATAGGTAATAATAATAATAGCTATTATTTGTCAAGAATAAAGGCACTTTTCTTATCTCATTCAACCCTTTCAATATCTCTGAGTAATAGGTATTAATATTCCCACCTTACAGGTGAGGAAACTGAAGATTAATGAATCAACAGAGCTTGCCCAATAATGTAGCTCAGCTAATATGTGGCAGAGGCAGATTTGAACCCACATGTTTGACTCCAAAACTCACATTATTTTTACAGTCCTAGTATGTTGTTATTGTCACTGATGCTGTCCCCATTTTACCAATGAGGAACAAGATATGTGGAAGCCAAAAGGCTGTGGAAGGAGACTATATATTCAATATGACTGGTAAATAGGACTCAAGCCTGTGATTCCTTTTCCCTGGGTCAGAGCTCTAGTCTGTCATTTCTATTGATCACCCTCCCCAAAAACTCCTTGGCTTTCTAAATCAAAGAGCTGGCCAGAGCCAAAGCAGGTCCTCTTTTGGGCGATCATCTACATCCAGCTCCCATTTCTGAAGCGTTTTGAGAACTCCGTGTAGGATTCAGAGTGGTTGTTTGGAGGTAAAGCCCTGACCATCTGCTAACATGAATGATGGAGTGCATTTGAGAAAAGTATTTCCCACAGTGTGTCCCTCAGGATACTAGTTCCACGGGATGATTGATACGTCTTACCATTTTTAAAAAGCGAAATCATTTGGAAGAGTTAACATACTAGGTTTCCTGTGCAGGATTTTTTAAAGCCTTTAGTATGGTAATATGCTCTGTGATTCACCAGGAAGGGAATATGATGTGTGCAGTGTTGCTGTTCATTCATCTGCTCATTCACTCACTCACCTAACAAATATTTATTGAGCATCTATTATGTGTCAGGTGGCACTGTTTGAAGCACTGAGGATACATCAGTGAACAAAACAGATAAAATTCCTGCCTTCACAGAGCTTACATTCTAATAAGCAAGTAATTAAGTAAAATGTATATATAGTTAATTTGCTCTGTGATCTCAAGATAGGCACCTAATTTTATCCTTTAAGGGTAAAATGAGGGAGTTGAATTAGTTGCTAGACAACTGTTTCTCCCAGTTCTGACATTCTAAAGTCATATGATTTGTGTGTCTCTGTGTGTGTCTGTGAGAGAGAGAGAGAGAGAGAGAGAGAGAGACCCCCACTCCTGATTACACTGAAAAACAATCTGTTTTCGCCCCATGCTGTCATCTTCATCCCAATCCAGGGACTAGGGCTTCCTACATCAAGCAGGATTGTGTACCTCTCACCTCTTAGGCCTGTTGAATTGGCAGAAGGAGGATGAGCCAAGGGAGTCCCCTTCCTTCTTTCAGTCCTGCTCCCCATGCGGGCCTTGCTTCACAGAGCAGGACGCCAGGCACTTGCTTTCACCAATAATGGCTTCATTACATTGAAAGGAGACGAGAGTGACCTCAGTGAAATAGACTTCCTGACCCCAGCTGACCTCTGACCCTCGCCCTGACAGCCTCTAAATCTTTTCCTTCTGACACATCCCCCACAAGGTACAGGCAAAAGGAGGAAATGATGAGCCTGCTATAGCCCACTGTCCAGTGACTGTAACTCACCAGATGTCCTCTTGCAGTGGAACTTGCCACGCCCAACCGTAATTTTCCTCATCGCTGCTGATCCTTTCAGGGACCCTCACTGTGACTCCAGTCTGGCCTGTGGGTCACAACTCATCCAGCTGTCATTCACCTGGTATCCATTTGTGTGTGTTCAATGATTGTCAGGTACCATGGACGCAGGAAGCAGGGTGTCTAACCAAATGCTGTCATTTCCTCAATGCTACTTTAGCCTACTCTTCCCTGACTCTGCAGTCACTGTTTATTGAGAGCTGGTTATATATCAGGTGTGCACTAAGTGCTTTGTTTTATTATCTCTTTCTGTCCTCAACCATCCTAATATGATCCCCATTTTGTTGGAGAGGAAACTGAGACCTAGTGGAGTTAAGTGATTTGCCTTGACTCACAAATCGCCAACAGTGCATCCCAGGTCTAGCTTACTCCAATAGACTTCTTCCTTCCTTATTTTTTTTTTTTACAGTTAAAGTAATTAATACATGTGGTTAAAAAAATCAATTAGTATTGAAAGAATTATAATGAAGAACAGTCCCCTGACCACCCCACCCCCTCCACTCTCACGAGGCAACTACTCTGTGAGTCATTTCTTCTGGAGGATATTTCTGTATCTCTAAATAATATGCATGTAGCTCTGCTCCTTGATTTATCAATTTTAAATATTATCTATTGATTTCCCGTTATGGTGGATAAGGACTTACCTCTCTTACAGGATGCACCTCCCCTTTCCTCTTCCTCCCAGTACAGTTAAATTACCATTTTCAACTAACTTGGTAACCAATGTTTACATCATCATGATTATGGAAACTTTCACTGCATTGCCAAGTAGTATACTAGGACGAAATTTCTTTTCTTATACTGTGTTTTATTTTCCCTGGACTTTCTAATCACCTTTCTCTCTTCCCTGCAATCTTTGTCATTGAAATATCCTCAATTATTTTCAAGGGCCTCATCATATTATCTTTTCCACTAAGCTGTCATATTTCCCAGAGCCTCTTTCCTAAGGCCTTCCCTCCTGGTTGCTCTCCAGGCTTGCTTCATAGCTGTCACCATGTCACCTTCACAACCTCTCACTACATGGTTAGAGCCACTGTTTCCTGGACCTCATGTCAACCTCTTTCTTGGTTCACTCTTGAGGAGCACATCCTCGAGTAGCTGCCTAAGAAAGGGTGCATGGGAGGGAAATTTTCTAGACTTTACAAGTCTAAGCGTATTGTTTTTACTGTTATTTTTTTGATGGTTTCAAAGCCACACTCTTTGCCCCTCTGCTATGCTGACCCCTAGCAAAATGAAGAAGGGCACTTGGCTTGCTTTAAGAATATTGAAATTAGAGATGTCTTTTCTAGATTCTGAGGTTGTGAACCCAGAGTTATCAGTGGGATAAAAATTATGACAGTTAATTCTTTTTGAAGTTTCACCAGGTGCCAGGCACTGTGCTGAGTGCTTTACATAAATTATCTCATTTAATCCTCACACCAAACTTATGAGATAGGCATGATTATTGTTCCCATCTTACAGATGCAGCTGAGCACAGACAGGTAAGCAACTTGGTGAAGGTCATGGAGTAAGTGATAGAGTCAGGGTTCAAACCCTGGTAGGTTGACACTGGAATCAGCATTCGGATTCAATAATCTACACTTCTTCCATCAGAAGAGGCTTAGATGTTCTATAGTATCTGCAGACTTTGTTTTCCTCCTACCCCATTTTGTAAACGTGGAAATAAGACCTAAAACCCAAGTGACTTGTTCAAGGTCTTATAGCTCGTTAATAACAAGAACGAGAAACCCAGGTTTCCCAGAGTCCCCCTTTCAATCAGGGAATGGGGGTTCAAATTCAGGATTGGTTTCTGAACCTTGGTTTCCATATCTGTTTAATGGAGAGAAAACTAGTGGAGAGGACAGATACATAACTAGACAAATGCATCAGACTGTAGCTGGGACATATAATAGAAGCATATATAATGCACTGTGGGAACAATGGAAGCTAACACGCATTATACGGTATGGAAGGCATCATAGGGGAGGTGGCATTGCATTGGACCTTGTAAAGGATTTTGAAAACTAGGGAGAGCAGGGCATTCCAGAGGACAGGAACAGCAGAAATGAAACCAAGGAAGCTTGAATGTGAATGGCTTATTTGAGAACAGCCACAACGTTTGGTTCCAATATCAGCAAGTCTTCCATGTCCCTGTGAAGACATAGAGAGAGACCCGTACTCCTTTCATTCAATCTTGAGTCACGCATTCATTCAACACTTTGACAATAATAGAGGTAGAATGGTATGGTAAGAAATTCTGGGTTCTAGTCCTAGTTCTGTCACTAACTCACTGTGTGACCTTGTTGCTTTCCCATCTATCAAATAGGAGAGTAGATTTACAATCTCTAAGGCCTCTTCCCGCTTGCTGCATTTGCGACAGATCGAGAATAGGACAAAGTGCTGAAGTATCCCTGACTCCCTCTTTTATAGTAAGGAGGGAAATAGCACCTGTTAACTTTTGCTATGTGTCGGGCATAGCCCCCTCCAACCACTCTATGAGGGAGGTGTTATTCTCCCCATTTAACAGAAGAGAAAACTAAAGCTCAGACTATTTGAATAACTTCCTCAAATTCTCTCAGCAAGTAACAACAACAAAATAAGAGCTAACATGTGTGAGTGTATACCATGTGCCATGTGTCAAGACCCTGTGTTAGCTCGTGTAATCCCCCAACAACCTCAGGATGTGGGAGTTATTGTCTCCATTTTCAAGAGGAGGAGACAGGAAGTGTCTGATGCCATAGCCTGTGCTCCTAATTACCAGGCTACACTGCATGACTTCTTCATTTTTTTTAATTAATTAATTAATTTATTTTTCCCCCAAAGCCCCAGTAGATAGTTGTATGTCATAGTTGCACATCCTTCTAGTTGCTGTATGTGGGACGCGGCCTCAGCATGGCCGGAGAAGCGGTGCGTCGGTGCACGCCCGGGATCTGAACCCGGGCCGCCAGTAGCGGAGCGCGCACACTTAACCACTAAGCCACGGGGCCGGCCCCACTGCATGACTTCTGAGGCAGCCCCAAACTCCATGTAAGCCACTCTGGAGTCAATGCCTGCAGATGACAGGGAACTGTTCCTTCCCTCTCCTCGCCATTGGCTCCGTTTGGTTTGGCTATGGTGGAGGAAGGACAACAGAAGGACAGATGTGTAGAATCTGTCCCTTCTCCCCTCCAGCCTCTTCTGAATGCAAGCAGCACTTGGAGGTTCTGGAAAGAGATGCCCCTACTGCTGTTGTGTTAAAGGGTTGGGTGTGGAGCAAAGAGAAGAGAGACCCAGGATCCTTGAGTCTAAGACTCTCAGAGCCAAAAGGGACCTTGCAGATCAGCTGATTCCCTCCCAGACCCCAAGCTTGATATCAACCATTTTCTAGACTCAGCTAGCAAACCTCCAGCAACAGGGAGCTTACTGCTTCTGGAAGCCTTGCCCATCCTCAGATATTTGGGATTTTTAGAAAGTTCTTTCTTCCATTGAATTGAAGCTGATCTCTATAGCCTTTACCCACTGAGGTCTTTAGAACAAGTCCTCTCTCTCTTCTGCAAAGACTCTGGGCCAAGCTTTCTGTTCAAACTCCTGTCCCACTCTTCCCCAGTTGTGTAACTTTGGACAAATTTGTTAGAGGGTCAATGCCTCAATTTTGGTTAATTTCCCACTGTTCCTGTGGAAGTTAGTCAAAAGCCAGATTTACCCAGCTTGATCCTCAGTGATCCGCAGGCTCTTTCCATTGTCTGTGCATTACTTTGTACAATGCTTTTCCAACAACAAAGTGTTTTCCCATGCGCTATCTCACCAGACCCAGGAAAACTGCTGGAAAAGGAGGGAGGCAAGATGGGCATGTGCTTATCTCAGTTTTGCAGGTGAGGCAGGTCTCTGCCCCCCATACCACTTACCTCCAAACTTACACTCCTCACTCCTGTCTCAATTAGCATTCCAGGGCCTCCATATGCCCTGCTCTCTCTTTCTTCCTGGTATTTCCTCGTGCTTACCCCTCTGCCCAAGGCACCATTTCTCTTACTTCACTTTGCTGATCACTATTCATTCTTTAGGGTTCAACATAGGTGTCACTTCATCCAGGGATCTCTTTGCCTCCACCCCCTCACCTACACCAAACCCCTGTTATGTGTTCTGCACTTCTACAACAGAGTATTTGTCCCACTTTATTATATCTGCCTATTTGTCTGTCTTTCCCACTGGCTACTAGAATGTAAACTCCATGAGGCCAGGAACTATGTCTGCCTTGCTCATTGTGTGCCCAGCACACAGTACAAAGCTTGGAACACAGTAATTGCTTATTACATGTTTGTTGAATGAATAAATGCATGACTTACCCAGGATTCTATGATTAATAATAGCCAAAATTAGAATTCATGTTTTATTTCTGTTTTTTTTTTGTTTTTTGTGAGGAAGATCAGCCCTGAGCTACCATCCATGCCAATCCTCCTCTTTTTGCTGAGGAAGACCGGCCCTGAGCTAACATCTATTGCCAATCCTCCTCCTCTTTTTTCCCTTTTTCTCCCCAAAGCCCCAGTAGATAGTTGTATGTCATAGTTGCACATCCTTCTAGTTGCTGCATGCGGGACGCCACCTCAGCATGGCTGGACAAACAGTGCGTCGGTGCGCGCCCGGGATCCGAACCCGGGCTGCCGGTAGCAGAGCATGCGCACTTAACCACTAAGCCACGGGGCTGGCCCCAGGTTTTATTTCTGAGTCCAAGAATTCTTTTTGTTGTCTCCTGAACCTAACCTGATTCCTACCCCTAACTCCTACTGTCAGCCCCTATCCCCACTTAATTCCTTAGAATCTTAGATTGTTTATCTGGGAGGGACATTAGAGCTCATCTGATTCAACCCTTTCATTTTCTTGATAAGAAAACTAAGATCCATAGAGGTTAAGTGGTTTGCCCAAGGCCATACGGCAAATTGTGGCCGTCTTTTCTGCCTACCAGACTGGTGCTTTCCCACTGAGTTCACCCATGAGTTCGTGGACTCCTAAGGCTTTGTCTTGGGGTGGGAGTAGTAGTAAATAAGTCCATCCAAGTCCCTGCTTTTGTGCTCTCTAGCTACTCAAAAGTCCAGACACTAAGAGTCTATTCTGAGACATCTCACAGGCAGAAGTTTCAGGCAGGACAGGATGGAGTGGGGTATGTGTATATGTGTGTGGGAGGGGAGGATCACAGGGAGCCAAGGATGCAGACATGAAAACCAGGCTGTGCAGCACAGCCCCATGGTTGTGGGGTCCCGTGAGGCTCCTGCTGTGGCAACACCACTCCCTCTGCCCCTGAAGCTGACCTTTGGGGCCAGAGATCAATAGCCTGGACTTTGGTGTCAGCCCCCTTTAGCCCTCCAGTGACCACAGGCTGCTCAGAAGAGCTAGCAGGACGAAGGGTCATTAAGTAACTGTCACTCTCCCCCGCCCCACTTGGGGCACTGCTGGGGGAGGGGCCAGGGATGGGAACTGTTGTGGGGCGACACAGGTATAGCTATTCTCCCCCTCCCACCAGAGAGGAGCAACCTCTATCTCTCCTTGACCCCCACCCTCTTCTCCTTCTTACCCTGGCCCATGATTTCCTCCTGCCCTCTGTCCTCTCCCACATCCTTAGCACTGAGCCCCCACTCCCCTCACTGAACCCCCAACCTCCTCTCTGAGCCTCCATCTTGTCTGCTGAGCCCATTCCTCCATCACTGAACCTCTAGATTTCTCTTTGCCCAATCTCCTTCTGTGACCTCGCCCCCAACATTATGCTGTATAATCTGTAGATATTTTACTCTTTTCTCAGTCAAGGCAATAGGCGGGAATTTCTCATTCACCATTTTGCAAATATCTCTTCCGAGATATCGTCTCATCTCACATCCACCCGAGAACAAATCCACTGTTCTGGTCATAATATTAGCAGGACTCAGTTTCAGAAACACTCTCATTCACCCACCCCTGTCCCCCCAACTTTCCATGTTCCCTGCCCACCGTTCCCTCCCCACATCCACCCCAATGCCCCAGCCAATCACTCTGATTGATTGATTAGGGAAGAGGAGGAAAGAAGATCGATGGAAGAATCTGGACCTATTCTTATTCAAAGCTAAAGGTCCAGGAGGGAGGGATATTAATTGTGGGGAGGATCAGGTGATGGTCACTAAGGAGCTTTGGGGTGAGGTGGTCTGCAGTGTGGGAGAGGATGGGTGCAGGGGTCAGACTATGCTCAGAAGGATGGGAGAAGTATTGTGGTGGAGCTGATAGAGGTAAGAAGGCATAAATCGGTAGGAGCCTTGGCATGAGGTTGGGGTCCCCAAGACTATCCCACAAGTAAGAAATTTACCACTCCGTTATTCCTCCCAGCTCAGAGAGGAGTCCTGGGTCCGTGGTACTCCATATGTCCAGCAGTGGGCGCTCTGTCTCCACATTTCCCCTTTCCTCACCCACCAGAGGCAATTTCCTTTGTTCATTCGTTGATTCGAAAATACTTTGAATTTCGAATACTTTGAAAGTGAATGAATACTTTCGAAGTATTCAAATGAATGTTTGAGCGCCACTGTATGCCAGGCACTGTGCCCCAGACGCTATGCCCCAGACTGCAAAAATGTGGGCAGGAAGGAGACACAGACAGACAGACAGACAAACAAGGTCCCAGACTTAGCAGGGTAGGTTTACAGTGAAGAAATGATTATAGTGATTTAATTTAAGGGAAAGGGGATCAGACAAAGCTTTCCTGAGAAACTGACTTTTAAACTGAGACTTAACAGATGCCTAAATCTTGACCAAGTGACAATGAGGAAAATAGGTGAAGATGGGGTCGTGTTTCAGGCAGAAGGAACAATATGTAAAGACCCTGGGGCAGGAAAGATCTGGGCCCCTTCAAAGAGAAGGAAAGAAGCCTGTGTATGGCTGCACTCAGCTTTGGTCAGAGATTCCACTCTTTCTATTGTGGAACACACACAGCTGGAGCCCTCAACTTTCCAAGGCTCAATTTTCTTGATAATTGCATTTTTTTTTGGAGAAGGGGAGGAGAGAGAGCCAGCAGGTCTTGGGGCCTTTCTAGACTAACCAAGCCTGAGAAGGAGAATTCTGTTCCTCCCCTTCCTAAGCTGAAAACTTTTTGTCTAGAAGGAGTAGAACAGAAGTAGATTTAGTTGAAGCTTCAGGGCCCCTCCCAAGGCTGTGGGGGGAGGGGAGGGGGAGCCAAGTCATGTGCTCACATATTTTTGTAAAATTTGCACAAATGAGGTATTTGAATCACAGCTGGAAATTTGAAATATGAAATACCAGCAGCTAGTCTGTTAAAAAGTAGGATAGAGGTGTGCCAGGCAATTAATTAATACCAATATGTTTTATGATGTTTGTGGTATTTTTCAGCTTTCAAAATTTGTGATTTATCATAACTTCTTTTGTCATTCTAAATAAACATTCACCTAGGGAATACATTTTATTTTTATAATCTTGTATCCCTTTTCATAAGGCAGACTCCTAAATTGTAAAAGCTCCAGGCCCAATAAGACCTAGATCTGCCCAAGTGGGACTCCAGAGCCCCATCTCCTGGCTCCAGACCTTCACTGGCCCCTGGACCCTTCCTCTCCCTTTGATCAGTCTCTCCTACCCCTGTGGTCCACACCCCCCGGGGTGGATGGCTCATGGGTAATGGGAATGCCAAGGGGATAGAAAGGCCCTTTGGTTTCCATGGAGGAGCATGTTGAGGGCTATGGAGAGTTGGAGCTGCACCTCTCCAGCCCCTCCTGAGCTGGCCCCCAGAAGAGGAGCCACTCGAACTATCCCAGGTATTTAGGCTGAAATGAGAGCCTGTGTGAGTGCTGATGCCCATTCATTCATTAGTTCATTCCTTCATCAGGCTGACCCATTCGACAGCTCTAAGGGGCCTTGGTGGCTTTGATGTCTGCTTCACAGGTGTGTGTTAGTCTTGAGTGGAGGCATCTCCACAGACCCATTTCTAGGTAGTGCTGCAGACAAAGGAGCCTGGTCCACTTGAGTCACTTAGGTATTTTGAGACAGCAGGGAGGTGAGAATAGTTTGAGTGATATGATTTCTTAGGATAGACAGAACCTGAGAGAGGGGTTCTCTGTCAGGAGCCGGGTAATACTGATCCTTCAGATCCACATGGAGGAGCCTTGGATATGAAGCTCAGAGATCTGAGTTCAAATCCTGCTTCACCACTAATTTAACAGCCCAGTAAATACTCTCCATTCTCTAAACCCTTGTACCCATATTTGTAAAACAAGGACGTGATAAGGCCTTCTATTTCAACTTCTACATGAAGAGCCAATGAGATAATTGATGGTAAAATGTTTTCTTTTAACTTTTTTTTTTGAGATCATTTCAATTTTGTAGAAAAGTTGCAAGAAAATAAAAGAATTCCTGTATACTCTTCACCCAGATTCCCCAGATGTTAAAAATTTATCTCATTTGTTATTATTTTCTCTCCCTTCCCCCTCCCACTATATATACTCAACTATTTCAGAGTAAATTGTTGATATTATGCCCTTTATCCCTAAATATTTCAGAGTATGTTTCCTAAAAATAAAAGGACGTTTCTAAACATAATCATAGTACAATTATCAAAGTCAGGAAGATACAATACAGTCTACAGACCTTATTCGAGTTTTTTCAGTTGTCTCGCTAAGGTTCTCATAATGTCATTTCTTGCCCAGAATCAATCAGGATCCCTCATTCCATTAAATTCTCACATCTCTATCTCTTTAATCTGGAATATTTCCTCGGTTTTTATCTTTCATGACCTCAGATTTTTAAAAATACTAGGCCAGTTATTTTGTAGACTATCCTTCAATTTGTGTTTGTCTGATGTTTTCTCATGATCAGATTCAAATTTTGCATTTTTGGCAGGAATACCACAGAAGTGATATAACTTTCTCAGTACATCATATTGGGAGGTAAGTGATATTAACTTGCCCCATTATATGTTGAACTTGAATCACTTAGTTGAGGTGTCAGGTTTCTCGACTGTAGAGTTACTATTTTTTCCCTTTGAAATTAATGAGTATCTTGTAGGGACATACAAACCCTATAAATATCTGTTTCTCCCAAACTTTCACCCAGTAGTTCCCACCTTCATAGATTAATCCTTGCCTAAATCAATTATTATTTTGATGGTTACCAAATGGTGATTTTCTAATTACATTATCTCTCTACATTTATTAGAAGAGCTTTCCCTTCTCCATTTATTTATTCATTTGTTTATATCAGAATGGACTCATGCATTCCTCATTTTTGAATGGGCTATAATCCATTACTATCAGTTATTTTGATGCTTAAATTGTCCCCAGTGTGGCCAGTGGGAACTCCTTCAAACTGGTTCCTGGGTCCTCACCTTTCTTTGAGCACATCCTTGCTTTCCTGCATTTCAAGCTGTTCCAGGCTCACCCATCCTTTCCCAGCCCAGCACTGAGATCAGCCATCTCTTTAAGGAGCCAAGTGTTTTATAAATTGAAAGTGATATGCAGGAGCTGTGTTCCTATTAGTCTAGTGTTTAAGTTTGCAGAGTCCAAAATCTCATGTTTCTTGGAAAGCCTTTGGCCTTAGAAAAGAGCTGAGCTTAAACACTGAGTCTGCTTACTGGCTTTGTGATCTTAGGTAATATAAAATGGGAGCGATAACAACCACCGTCCCCAACCCCCCCCGCCCCCCCACCCCCCGCCCCAGCTGTTGTGAGGACGTAAACTCCAGGAGGGCAAGGATCGTTGTCTACTTTTGACTGCAGTATCTCCAGCACCCAGCACGGCCCGGTGCACAGCAGGAGCGCCATAATAGTCTCAAAGGAGGAAATGACCTGAGATGACAGGTGTAAAGCATGAGCATTGTGCCTGGCGCACAGCCAGTCTGTAGTCAGGGGTGGCCACTGTTACTGTTTACTGGGTGTGGTCTGTTTTGTGGACCATTTGTACATGCTGAGAGCTAGAGCTAATTGTCAGGAGTGCACTGGTGATGGGTTAGCTGCAGGCCTTTGCCCCTCTCAGCGGAAGGAAGGGTTCCGATAGAACAAACAGATAAAAAACCAACCTAAGTGTGCTGGGAAGGAGGCCAAAGGCAAGCAGTAAAGTCCAGAGGAAGCTGCAGCTAGAAATCAGCCAGCGGCTCTGGAAGGAGCATGGCAGGGCTGGACCTCGGGGTGGAGGACAGTGCGAGAGCAGACAAGAAGCAGTGGGCGCTGATGGAGGCAGACTTATGGGTGATGGAAGGAGGCTTTATGCTAGACTTGGGGAGACAAGTGGATGAGGCTGCGTTGAAACTCTCGATCTCATGCAAGACACAGAGCTCACCCTGCAGGGTCTCCTCATCTCGTGGGAGACCAGAAGACAACCAGCAAGGAACCCCTGTTCAGATGGGGGCGACCAGATCCTGCTCTTGGGGATCTGATACCCTGACCTTCTCACCACTAACCTTGCACCCTCCTCCTCATTCTGCTCCCTGATGCCTCTCCAAAGCTGGTTGGACCTTCAGACCCTTGGCTTGTCCCCCATCTGTCCAGGAGGCCTTATGACCTTGTACCAGGCTACATTTCTTAACAGCCTCCTCCTTCACTCAGCCTCTGGGGGTTTTCCTGGAAACAGAGTGATGGTGAGTCTGCTTCAAAGTGGCCACCAGTCTCTCCTCAGGGGTTATTTTGGAAGGTGACACCTTCCTCCTGCCTACCACAGCCTCCTCCCAAAGCCTCCCCCCTCCCAGCACCCACAGCTGCTGTGACAGCTGACAGACAGAAACCACAGACCAGAAGTTGAGCCAGTCTGCTCAGGAGAAGCCAGGGGGGAGGGTGGTGGGGAACAAAGTCCCTGCTTGGCATGCCCGAGAGGGCACAAGGTAGGGGGTGCGGGACCAGCAGGCTTTGATGCCACAAAAGCAGCCACATTGCCATAGAATCTTCTGGCCAGGAGTCTGTCTGTAAGGGACACTAAATGGCAGGTTCCCAGAGACAGGTAGGAGCCTCTCTTCCTTGCACCCATTTTAAGGTGTGGAAACTAAAGAAGTGACTTTAAGAAGCTCCCAGAGCAAGTTAGTGACAGAATCAGTCTAGAACCCAGATCTCCCAGCCCTGTCCTGTGATCTCTTTCCACAATCCCCTTTATCCCTTGGCCAGGAATCCGTGGAATCCAGAATTTTTCAAAATGTTTCCTGAGACTTCATGAAATATTCTGAAAATACAATCAAAGCTAGTGATTTTTTTTAATTCATTGGAAAAATATATGTATAATAAAAACTAAACACATTTCTATGATTGGTCTTGCTGTGACATAATTATTGCCTTTAATAAATGGTGTGCCATACCCAAGTGTTGTGCGTGCCCCAACTGTAGTGGCTGAAATCCATCACCACATTCTCCCTGAGGCCACACTTCCCATGAGTTGCTCCCAGGCAGTGACTGAGCAGGCAAGGACAGGAAGGTGGGGCCATTCTGGGAGACAAGGTAGTCTTCTGATGGGCAAATTTGGATCCAGGACTCCCCGTTGGCTCCGCTGAAACTTTCTTAGAATTGCACCACAGTCTAAGACTTTTCCTACTCGACCTTCCTTCCTTCATCTGTCCTCTATGGGGGTCTCACCTGCCCCGTGGTCTGCCAGCTCTCCCAGCTTTCTCTGGCTCCTGGCCCATTTTCCCTCATAGGTATTTTCCCCAAGAAATCTCTCCCACATCTAATCCCCTCTTGACATTTGCTTCTCAGAGGACCTAAACTAACACATCAAGAATTCCTACAAGGTTCATGAACTATTCTCCAATGCATAAATGCATTGCTTCATTTCAACAAATAGTTCTTCGCTTTCATATTAATTCATTGACCAACCACATATTGAGTTGCATTTAAGATATTTGATAATTCTACTATGTCTTGCAACTTGTCTTATAATTTCAGCATGTGACTGTGATACTCAATGGTTATTGTCTGTTCAAAACAAGAATCAATTTTTGATCATTTCCGGTAGTAGTTAATTTGTGACACCTGTATTGTTTTGTGAGCGGCTGGGCTGTCTCCTCTATTTATTTATTTATTTTTAATTTTTATTTCTTTATTTTTTCCCCCAAAGCCCCAGTAGATAGTTGTATGTCATAGCTACACATCCTTCTAGTTGCTGTATGTGGGACGCGGCCTCAGCATGGCCGGAGAAGCAGTGCATCGGTGCCCGCCCGGGATCCGAACCCAGGCCGCCAGCAGCGGAGCGCGCGCACCTAACCGCTAAGCCACGGGGCCGGCCCTGGGCTGTCTCCTCTAATCTGGAGGTCATGACTTGGTAATGTTCTGCTAATATATTCTTACTTTGTAAGTGCTACATGGGAAACGAGTTTGGGAAGAGCTGGCCCAAACCCATCTCGAACGTACACACCGTCTCAGCTCCTGACGCTGCTCAGGGCAATGGGCTTTCGACAGCTCCTTCTGGCTGAGGGCAGAGCAGAGGCTGGTATTGCCATGATCCACAGCGAAGAAGTCTTCCAGAATCTGTGGCTGCCCACCCTGTCCAGAGAGGAGGACTCTCAGTTTTGCAAGCACCTCATTTTGACCCCTCTGGTCTCCTTTGATGTGTTAAGAGTGATCAAATCTAGAGGTGATAATATTGTTGGGTGCCTTGATGGTTTTGATCAGGATGAAGAGAATATTTTCAAGTTAACTCAAAAGATTTTTACTATGAATGGTGTCTTAAATTTCTCTCGTATACTTTCCACAGTGTTTTCACGAGTTGCTCATTTAGTTCTTAAAATGACTCTGTGATTCTTAGAACACATGCTCTGAAGTTAGGCTTGGGTTCAAATTCTAGCTTGTATGTGATCTTGGACAGGCAAATCATTTAAAATCTCTGAGCCTTATTTCCTGTTCTGTGAAGTAGAGATGCTACCTCCTTTGGCAGGATGAAGTGAGGCCATGTAGATTTTAGAGGTGGGCTGGGCAGGGGCTGTATCAGACAAGCCTCACAGGGTAAACTGGGGGTCTGGGAGGCGTTGTGACTTGTTAGTGACATGGTGAGACCGCCTTCCCTGACATGGGCCAGGCAGAAGAAAACCTCCCTGCTCCGTGCTCCCTCAACACTTTCTCTATTTGTCTCTTAAAGCTCTTCATAATAATCCCTTATTGGGGTCTTATCTCCCCAGACTGGGAGATTTTGGGCAGCCAGAAGCAGTGTGGAGTCCACTGAGGGTCAGACATTATGGGCTGGCATGGATCCTGGAAGCCCGTGTGTGAGGACTGAGGAGCCCCCAGGAGTATGAAATGGCCATGAGGCTGAGTGAGAGCCATGCGTGTGGTCAGTCAGCAAGCCCACTTGTCAGAGTCGAAAGAGCTGCTATCATGAGGGATTCTGACATGTGGGAGAGAGAGCAAGAGGTACCATTTCAGCTCCCCCACCCTCTGCTGACAAAGTAGGACATTCTTCCCATCACTGAGAGCAGAAAGTGGCTTTGGTGTGGTAGGTGTGACTTGCTGCCTCAGTGCTTGAGGAGCCCCAGGAGGCACATCCTTGGCTTCCTATGGAGCGCACTGGTGGCATCCCTCAAGTGGCGTGTTTGGGAAGCCACAGGGCCATCCCCAGAAGCTCCCAGAAATAATCCTCCTAACAGCTCCCATTCATCCGGCCTTTACTCCCGGTGAGGAGGCGCTGGGTTAAGCACTTCCTATGCACAGCCTGCTGCAACCTTCATAACAACCCCAAGACCTGAATCTGCTACTATTCCCGTGTTGCAGATAAGGAAACTGAAACTAAGGCGTGTTACGGAACTTGCTCACAGTATAAGGTGGAGTGGCAGAGGTGGGATTTGATCTCAGTCTGGTTGACTTTGGGGCCTTGGGCGATTAACCAAAATACTCAACTGCCACAGGAGAAATAACTTAGGGAAGTTTCAAAGCTGAGTTGGAGAGAAATTTAAGTCATTTCACTAACATGCTCTCATTTATTCCCAGGCCTGGTGAAGCCTAGGTGTTTGGGTTACATTTGCATCCCAGCTGTGCTAGGCACCTACCTGACATCTGTAAATGTCTGTTGTGTGACAGAGCTATGGCAGCAAGAGAAGCTCTGAGTCAGAACCATGGGCTTTCCTGGTGCCTAAGACGCTTGACTCTAGTGCCAGGAGTAAGCTGTCTAGCCTTGGCAGTGCCTCCTGGCCAGGGCTCTGAGGTCCTTCTGGCCACAACATGAACACAACATCTTAGCATCACAGCATCACACCTGTGATCCTACATCCCTTGCTCTTTGTAGATGAGCAAAGATGGTAAAAACCTCAACAGACTTGGCTTATGATTCATATCTGCCGCTTATTGGCTGTATGGCCTCGGACAAGTTAATTAGCCTTTCTGAGCTGTTTCTTTTTTTTTTTTTTTTAAAGATTTTATTTATTTATTTTTCCCCCAAAGCCCCAGGAGATAGTTGTATGTCGTAGTTGCACATCCTTCTAGTTGCTGTATGTGGGACGCGGCCTCAGCATGGCCCGAGAAGCGGTGTGTCGGTGCTCGCCCGGGATCCGAACCCGGGCCGCCAACAGCGGAGCGCGCGCACTTAACCGCTAAGCCACGGGGCCGGCCCCATCTGAGCTGTTTCTTATCTGTAAAATTGAAGGATAAATACCCATCTCAAAGGGTTGTGGTGAGGAATACATGAGGGAATAGATGTCTAGCACTTAACTCACTAAAAGAAATCTCTTTTAAGGATAGAAAAGTTCCAATTCTCCTCTCCTCACTGTTATAATCACTACTATTTTGTATGCCTTCTCAGTCTCATGGCTGCTACAGCCTGCTGAGGAAGATTCTGAGTCTCCTCTCTGGGTCTGAAGATTGAGGACCTCTGCTCAGCTGGGCACTGCCTGTCCCCAGAGGGCGGAGCTGCCTTCTGGTCCTGCAGCAGGGATGCAGGTTAGAGCTGGGCCTCAGAGCTGGGAGACCTGAGTTCTCCTCCCAGCAAGGCCACCAATTTGCCATGGGACCAAGGGCAAATCACTCTCCCTCTCTATCTTTTGTGGGCTTTTTGGTTTTTGTTTTTTTTGTGTGGGGAAGATCAGCCCTGAGATAACATCTGATGCCAATCCTCCTCTTTTTGCTGAGGAAGACTGGCCCTGGGCTAACATCCGTGCCCATCTCCCTCTGCTTTATATGGGACGCCGCCACAGCATGGCTCGGCAAGCAGTGCGTCGGTGAACACCCGGGATCCAAACTGGCAAAGCCCGGGCCGCCACAGCGGAGCATGCGCACTTAACTGCTACACCACCAAGCTGGCCTCTCTAAAGATCAGTTTCCCCATGGGCGAGCAGAGAGCTGTATCTGCCTTGCTCATCTCACTGGGTAGTTGTGAGATTCACCGGGTCAAGCCCTTTAAGGGGTTATTGTGTCCCTTGAAAGAAGAGCAGGGATGCAGGAACTCAGAGGAGCCGCGTTGTCTCCTGCCGCCAAGCCTCTGACTACAGCTCTTCCTCTTCTTTGCCTGCTTCATTCATTCATTCAACATATATTGACTGAGCACTACTATGTACCAGGTGGTCTTTTAGGTGCCGGGGTACAGCAGTGAACAAAACAGAAATCTCTGCCCACATGGGACTTCCATTCTAATGGAGGGAGAGACACAGACACGAAATGAAATACATGTCCGTGAGTCAGACAAGGCACCACCTCTCTCAGGAAACTTTCCTTGACACCTTTGCCCCCACCATCCCCAGGGTAGACACCACCTCCAGGCTTCCGTAGCCCAGTGATTACACTTG
The DNA here is from genome assembly GCF_057802395.1 of Ceratotherium simum simum. Lineage (NCBI taxonomy): Eukaryota > Metazoa > Chordata > Mammalia > Perissodactyla > Rhinocerotidae > Ceratotherium > Ceratotherium simum. Next base: position 30,684,578 of record NC_141921.1, read on the forward strand.
ACTCTAATGCCCCCACTTGTCTGTTTCTTCATAGCCGCTGGGCCCCTTGGGGCAGGGATCTTATCTCCTTCTCCTTTATATCCTTGGCACCAAGCACAGGGTCTGGCACTCAAGACATGTTTGTTCAACAGATGAATGAATGAAATGAATGAAGTGAGTGATTTAGACCATGGGCTTCCAGTTGTTGACTTGTTCATTCAACAGGTTTTGTCAGTCAGCATCTATGTGTGTGAGACTGTGTGGGGGTGTGGATGTGGATAAAGAAATAACAAGGTTCTGTCTCTGCCCTGAAGGATGGTATAATTTGAAAGGAAATGGCAGGAGAGGGACCAAGAGGAGGGAATGACCATCCATTGAACAGAAGTCAGACCCTGAGTAAATCTGTTACATGGGTTACCCCCTCTACCTCTTCAGTGAAGTATTAGTAACTCTGTTTTACAGGTGAAGAAAGAGGTTCACAGAGGCTCAATAACATGCGAAAGTCACACAGGTAGGCTGTGGCTGATGTAGGTTTGAGGTCAGTCCAGGCCCCCTACTCTTCCCACTATAGTCAGAACACAAGGCAGGATATGCAGCGCACCTGAGGAGCTGTCCATCTGAACTGAGGGCTGCGGACTCGCAGAGGTGGGAGAGGTTCCTGAGCTGAAGTCTGGTCTTAGAGGTTTTTAGGAGGAGAAAATTGCCCACTGAACCTTAAAGGTGGAGTGGTTGGTGGGATGGGGACTGGGGGGCCTCTCTGAGGGTGTGAAAACCCTGGGGCCTTGGGGAGAGTGTCCTTGGAAAACTGTGAGGCTGGCTGATGGGCAGGAGAGGGTGGAGTAATGGTCCCTGCCTGGGCTCCCTGCTGGAGCCCAGGCTCCTTCAAGAAGGTTCTGGGCCCACCTCCCTGCTCTAACCCCTGTGGCACCAAGCACACAGCTTGTTCTTGGTCAATGTCAGCAGAATGAATCTGACTCCTTAGGTGAGCAATCAGGGTTGTCATCTCAGCCAGATCCAAGCAAAGGACCTGCTGCCTCCCAAATCCTCTTTGTGGTACCCAAATCGCCCGTTTTTTTGGGTGGTGTCCCTGCCCACTGAGCAATCCAGGAGGCTGCTTGTTGAGATACTGTCTCATTGAAATGAGGATGCCAACTCCTTTCCCCAAGCTGAATGGGGAATGGATCATGTGCTAAAATGGATCATGTACAACAGGTCTGTGTTCAGCACTGGTGAAAGGGCTCACACTCTGAAGTCAGACCAAAGTGGCTTTGTTCAGATGCATTCTCTGCTTTTGTGGCTTGCTGATCTTAAGCAAATCCTTTATCTTTGCTAAGCCTCCTTCTTCTTATCTGTAAAAGAGGGCTACTGGTACCTAGATCGTCCAGGTCCCAATCTGGTGGTCTTTCCCCTGCTCTACTCTCTCAGAGCTGACACGATTAGACCTACGCTGCTTGGCTCTGAGTTTTAAGGATTTAGAGATAGGAAAGATCAAGGTAGACTTCTGGGATGAAGGAGGATGCAGACTGGGTCTGTCTGATGTCTCACAGGGGTACAAGCTGTGATGACTCCTGATAAAATGACCAAAAATAGCTCAGTTCATGAAACTATTGTCAAGTGTAGTAGTCCCCCTTTATACGTGTTCCAAGGGGATGTGTTCCAAGACCCCCAGTGAATGCCTGAAACCATGGATGGTACCAAACCCTATATACTTGTGTTTTTGCCTATACGTAAGTACCTATAATAAAGCTTGATTTATAAATTAGGCACAATAAGAGATTAACAACAATAACATAATAAAATAATCATAACAATATACTGTAATAAAAGTTACCATAGATCTTAGCAACCTCAGCATACGATTTTTTTTCTTTCCTTATCGAGAACTTTCACCTTGTCAATTAAAGGAAGCACTGTATGACTTCTCTGTGGCATAGCCGAATTGCCAGCATCACGACTCTTGTGCTTTGGGGCCGTTATTAAGTGAAATAATGGTTAATTGAACACAAGCACTGCGATACTGCAACAGTGGATCTGATAACCAAGCTGGCTACTAAGCGACTAACGAGCCGGTAGCATATACAGCGTGGATACGCTGGACAAAGGAATGATTCACATCCTGTGCTGGATGGAACTGGACGGCACCAGATTTAGTCACACTACTCAGAATGCCGTGCAATTTAAAACTTATAAATTGTTTATTTCTGGAATTTTACGGTTTACCGTGGGTAACTGAAACTTCAGAAAGCAAAACTAGGGGCAACTACTGTAGTGCGCTAGGTACTTAAAATATTTCATATTTAATCTTCAGTGAAGTATTCTTACTTCTATTTTAAAGATGAGGAAATGGAGGCTCAGAGTGATTATATGTCTTCATGCAAGACCACTTGGGCAAAGTGGGCATATTCCTCAGGACTCGGCTGCAGATAACGTAAACTGCTATTGCCAAGTGCAAAGGGCTGTAATGCGGGGTACTAGTGTTTCCAAAATACCTGGAAGGGACAGGGAGCGGGTTCGGGACAAGGCCTCCAGGAATAACTCCAGAACAACTCCACAGCACTGACCAGCCAGGGGAGCTGCTTCCTTTGCTACACTCAGAAAGGTGGAGAATCTGTAACTGTTGGCTCCAGGCCTATGCTGGATCCACACCAGAAAAAAAAAAAGATGCCCCAAACCTTGACCTTAGGCCCTCTGCTGAGCCCTGTTGCAAAAAATGACTGACATAGAGCCTTCGATCTCTTTGCTTTCACCTTCCAAATCTCACCCAAATGTATCCAGATTATCAGAACCACATTCACATCCAGTGTCCTAGCTGCAAAGAAATCTGGGGAACGTAGTTTTTTCACTTTCCACTTGTGCAGTACAGGAAGGCATGCTAGAAGGGAGCAAGGGATGTTGAGTAGCAAGCCACCATTTCCACCACCATTGCAGCTAATGCAGAGCCTGTGTATTGAATTACTCTGTTCAGGGCCTGCTTTTGCTCATACATCCTTAGGTTGATGGTGTGGGGACGCTGACATTTAGGTTTTAATGGAGACTTCACTTGAGCCCTAATTTCTTGCAGCTTCCAGTCCAGCAGGAGGCATTTATGGGAAACTCTAGGAAGGCATTCCAGTGTCAGGAAAGCAAGAATATCCTCATCTGTCTCCTTCTTTAACAGCCTTAAGATATCCATTTGAAACGTACAATTCAGTGGTTTTTAGTACAGTCACGCACCACGTAACGATGTTTCATTCAAGGATGGACTGCATTTACGACAGTGGTCCCATAAGATCGGTACCATATAGCCTAGGTGTGTAGTAGGCTACGCCATCTGGGTTTGTGTACATAAAACTCTGATGTTCTCATGACAACGAAATTGCCTAATGATGCATTTCTCAGAACGTATCCCCGTTGTTAAGTGATGCATGACTGTATATTCACAGAGTTGTGCAACCACTACGATGTATTTCAGAACATCTTCATCACACTAAAAACAGATACTCCCTATTTCCTCCCAGAACCCCCAGCCCTAGGCAACCACTAATCTACTTTCTGTCTTCATAGATTTATCTATTCTGGGCATTTCATATAAATGGAGTCATACAATATGTCACCTTTGTGACTAGCTTCTTTCATTCAATATAATGTTTGCAACATTCACATCGTAGCATGTATCAGTACTTCATTCCTTTTTTTTTTTTTGTGAGGAAGATCAGCCCTGAGCTAACATCCGTGCTAATCCTCCTCTTTTTGCTGAGGAAGACCGGCTCTGAGCTAACATCTATTGCCAATCCTCCTCCTTTTTTTCCCCCAAAGCCCCAGTAGATAGCTGTATGTCATAGTTGCACATCCTTCTAGTTGCTGTATGTGGGACGCGGCCTCAACATGGCCGGAGAAGCGGTGCGTCGGTGCGCGCCCGGGATCCGAACCCCGGGCCACCAGTAGCGGAGCGTGCACACTTAACCGCTAAGCCATGGGGCCGGCCCAGTACTTCATTCCTTTTAATGGATGAAGAATATTTCATTGTATGAATATAACACATTTTGTTCATCCATCATCAATTGATGAACATTTGAGTTGTTTCCACTTTTTAGCTGTTATAACTAATGCTGCTATGAACATTCGTGTACAGTTTTTGTATGAACATATGTTTTCCATTTTCTTGAGTACATATAAAAGTAAAATTGCTGGGTCATATAGTACCTCTCTGTTTAACTTTTTGAAGAACCACCGAACGGTTTTCCACAGTGGCTGCACCATTTTGCATTCCCACCAGCAATGTATAAATGTTCCAATTTCTCCACATTGTCACCAATACTTGTCTTTTTATCATATTTACAAAAAACATTATAACCATCCTAGTGGGTGTGAAGTGGTGATTCATTGTGGTTTTGATTTGCATTCCCCTAATGACTTATGACGCTGAGCACTTTTTTATGTGCTTATTGGCCATTTGTATATCTTCTTTGGAGAAATGTCTGTTCATATCCCTTGCCCGTTTTTTAATTGGGTTATTTGTCCTTTATTATTGAGTTGTAAGAGTTGTTTATATATTGTGGATACAACATCCTTGTAAGATATATAATTTGAAATATTTTCTCCCATTCTGTGGGTTGTCTTTTCACTTTCTTTTAAAAAAACATTTATTGAGGTGAAATTCACAGAACATAAAATTAACCATTTTAAAGTGAACAATTCACTGGAATTCAATACATTCATAATTTGTGCAACCACCACCTGTATTTAGTTCCAGAACATTTCCATAACTCCAAAGTAAAGTCCTTTACCCATTAATCAGTTTGTCTCCATTCCCTCTTCCCTTCTGCTTCTGGCAATGACCAATCTGCCATCTCTATGGATTTATCTATTCTAGACGCTCATAAAAATGGAATCATATAATATGTGACGTTTTGTGTCTGACTTCTTTCACTTCACATAGTGTTTTGGACTATGTTTGGACTATGTTTGGACTATGTTTGGACTAGTTTGTCACTCCTTTTTAATGCACAAGCAATATTCCATTGCATGTATATGTTACAATTTGTTTATTCATTCATCTGTTGATGGACATTTGGACTATTTCTACCTTTTGCCCATCATGAATAGTGCTGCTATGTGTGTGCCTGTACTTGTTTGCATACCTTCATTCAATTCTTTTGGGTATATGCCTAGGAGTGGAATTTCTGGGTCATATGGCAATTCTGTTTGTTTGTTTGTTTTTTTGTGAAGATCAGCCCTGAGCTAACATCCATGCTAATCTTCCTCTTTTTTTTGCTGAGGAAGACCGGCTCTGAGCCAACATCCACCGCCAATCCTCCTCCCTTTTTTTTTTTCCCCAAAGCCCCAGTAGATAGTTGTATGTCATAGTTGCACATCCCTCTAGTTGCTGTATGTGGGACGCGGCCTCAGCATGGCCGGAGAAGCGGTGCATCGGTGCGTGCCCAAGATCCGAACCGGGCCGCCAGTAGCGGAGCACGCGCACTCAACCGCTAAGCCACGGGGCCAGCCCCAATATGACAATTCTTTGTTTAACTCTTTGACCAACAACCAAACTGTTTTCCACAGCAGCTGAGCCATTTTGCATCCCCACAAACAGTGTATGTGTCCCAGAGTTTCATGGTTTTAGCTCTTACACTTAGGTCTATGATCCATTTTGGTGCGAGAAATTTGTTTGCCTATGGATATCCAATTTTCTCAGTAACATTTGTTGACCTTGTATCCTGCAACCTTGCTGAACTCATTTATTAGTTCCACTAGGTTTTTGTGGATTCCTTAGGATTTTATACATATAAGATCATGTCATTTGTGTATAGAAACAGTTTTACTTCTTTTTTTTTTTGCTGAGGAAGACTCACCCTAAGCTAACATCCATTGCCAATCTTCCTCTGTTTTTTTTTTTTCCTTGGGGAAGATAAGCCCTGAGCTACATCTGTGCCAATCTTCCTCCATTTTGTATGTGGGTCACTGCCACAGCAGGACTTGAGGAGTGCTGTAGGTCTATGCCTGGGATCCGAACCTGCAAACCCAGGCCAGAGAAGCAGAGCACACGAAACTTTAACAACTCAGCCACAGGGCGGGCCCCTACTTCTTCATTTTTTGTGTGTGAGGAAGATTAGCCCTGAGCTAACATCCATTGCCAATCCTCCTCTTTTTGCTGAGGAAGATTTGCCCTGGGCTAGCATCTGTGCCCGTCTTCCTCTAACTTTTTATGGGATGCCACAACAGCATGGCTTGACAAGCGGTGTGTCGGTCCGTGCCTGGGATCCAAACCTGCAAACCCAGGGCCGCCAAAGTGTAGCACATGAACTTAATGGCTGCACCACTAGGCTGGCCCCTCTTCTTTTTTATTTATTTGTTTTTTTTGCAGAGGAAGATTTGCCCTAAGCTAATATCTGTTGCCAATCTTCCTCCTTTTTTCTTCCTTCCCTAGTTGTGTATAGTTGTAAGTTCTTCTAGTTCTTCTATGTGAGCTGCCGCCATAGCATGGCTACTGACAGATGAGTAATGTGGTTCCGCACTTGGGAACTGAACCCAGGCCGCTGAAGCGGAGCGTACCCAACTGCCAAAGTGGAGTGCACCCAACTTTAACCGCTAGGCCATCAGGGCTAGCTCTACTTCTTCCTTTTGAATCTGGATGCCTTTTATTTCTTTTTATTGCCTAACTGCCCTGGCTAGAACCTCCGGGACAATGTTGAATAGAAGTGGTGAGAGTGGATAGCCTTGTCTTGCTCCTGATTCGAGAGGGAAAGAAAAAAGACTTTCACCATTAAGTACAATGTTGGCTGTGCGCTTTTTGTAGATGCCTTTTGTCAGGGTGAGGAAGTTCCCGCTTCCTTGTTGGGTGAGTGTTTTTATCATGAAAGGGTGTTGGATTTCGTCAAGTGCGTTTTCTGTATGAGATGATAGTGTGTTTTTTGTCCTTGATTCTATTGATATAGTGTAGTACGTTAATTGACGTTAATTGACTTTTGGATGTTAAACCATTTCTGGTATAAATCCCACGTGGTCGTGGTGTATAATCCTTCTTTTGTAGTGCTGGATTCTGTTTGCTCATATATATATTTTTAAATTATTTTATTGAGGTCATATTTGTTTATAACAGTGTGTAATTTCAGGTGTACATTATTATACATCAGTTTCTGTATAGACTGCATTGTGCTCACCACCAATAGTTTAGTTTTTAGCCATTTAAACTACCATCAATAGTTTAGTTTTTAACTACCATATATATGTGCCCCTTTACCCCTTTCACCGTATCCCCCTACACCCTTCCCCTCTGGTAACCACTAATCTTCTCTTTATCCATGTGTTTGTTTATCTTCCACATATAAGTGAAACAATACGGTGTTTGTCTTTCTCTATCTGGCTTGTTTGCTCACATTTTGTTGTGGATTTTTGCATCTATATTCATAAGAGATTTTAGTTTGATGTTTTCTTGTGATGTCTTTGGTTTTGGCATCAGGGTAATATTGGCCTCATAGAATGAATCGGAGAGTGTTCCCTCCTCTTCTTTTTTTGGAAGAGTTTGTAAAGAATTGGTAATAATTCTTTGAAGGTTTTGGTGGAAGCCATCTGGGTCATATCTTTTAGAAATAGCTAGAAACATGGAAAGGGCTGGGGCTCTGGGACCTTGGGCAGAGATAGCTGAATCTGGCACACAGATATGTCCTGATTGGCATGCACATTATTTTAAAACATTTGAACCAACTTAAAAAAAAAATCTAGAGACTTCACATAAAAATCCTGATTTTCTGATTCTCTAGAAAAGTTAGAACTTCTGGCAACACTGGCCCCTAATTGTGCTGAGTCATGGTGAATGGCCCATGCTTTCTGGTTTGCCTCAGTCCCTACCCTTCCCTGTTAATCCTGACACCAAGGCTGAGTGTCAGGTACCATTTATATCATTCTTATTCCTGGACCTCTTTATGTTAACTGCATGGCCACTGTAGGCATCTGAGTTGATGCTACCTGGTTTACCCTTGCTGAGTCTTTGTTTGCTCATCTATAAAATAGGGACGTTAATAATTCTTGCCTTGGAAGATTTTGAGGAGGATTAAATGAAATGATTGTAAAGAGATTTGGCATATAAGAGGCACTCAATAAATTTACCCCTTGATTTTTCCTGGCTGCATAGTATTCTATTGCATGGATATACATAATATGTAGCATTTCTCTAATGGTGGACACATAGGTGGACTTCAGTTCTTTTCCCCTGTTTCACACAAGGCTGGAGAAGACATCCATGTACATGGTAGGTGGTGTTGCATGGTGACTACGAGTATATTAGCTTTATTGTATTTGAATCCCAGCTGTGTAACCTCTTTTTGTCTCCTATCCTCTTGGAATGGTTGAGATGAGGGAATAGCTGGGATGACCTCAGATGTCATTCGAAGACATATCTGCAATTTTGTCCACAGAAGGACTGGAAGGTTACAGGTGGGTGCAGGGGAAGATGCAAGAGTCTTGAGGCCCCTTCTGCAAACGTGAGAGCTGGCGCACCCTATCTCAGGATCTCCCCACCCTAGGGTGTGAAGCCAAAGACCAACTCATCGCATCTGACAGACTGACAGCCAAGCTATCTGAGGAGATAAGGTAAGTGGGTGTCAGGCAGAGGGAGGGAGGTGTCAACCACAGAGCGGGGTGAGGTGAGAGCACTGTGGACTGGGCTGAGCTCCCCACCCTTAACTCTATGCTCGAAGTCGCATCCCACACATCTGCTTAACCCTCTGAACCAGTGATGGTCCCAGACCCCCTCCTGACCTGGACTCCTTACCTGGTACCCTTCAAAAGTATCCATGCAACAGAGCTAACCCATGCACTGAGCTCGCTGGGAGCTCAGCTGGCTGGCCTCAGGCTGGAGGTAGTAGTGGCTACGGATTGTAGAAGCTTTTGAGGGTTTCAAAGAGGAAGTAGCGTTTCTGCCTGTGGTTCCATTATTTCTCTTTCTTACTGCACCAGCCAGCCCGACACCCTTGGCTCTACTTTGCTTCCCAAACCGCTACCCTAATAATAATAAACCCTGATAATTGCACACCACTTTCTTTTTCAGCAACATCTAGCAAGACTTCTGATAACTGGACTGTAAACTCCAAGGTCTGGGTCATGTTCTTACGGGCTATATTCCCAGCAACTAGTCCAGTGCCTGATACACAGTTGGCAATCAATAAATATGTGACTGAATGAGTGAGTGAAGGAATGAATGACAGGTTCTTGGGGCGCTTGTAATGTGCTAGATGCTAATTCCACAGCTCATTTTCCCATTCCTTAGCTTGGGCCTCTGTCCATCTTGATTTTTCTGGGGGTCCTTCAGCCCCTGAAGAGAATCCAGACTCTACCATTCCACCTCTGTGGCCCTTTTTACCTCTCCCCGGCTTTCCCTCCAGCAATTCTTCCCTAAGCTCTCCTTCCCCTCTGGGCTGTCGCAGCCCCAACCTGGGTCATGGTATCTTGAGCCAGTCATTTTTCTTCTCTAAGTCTCTTACCTGCAAAACAGTAATAATAGCATCCATCTTGCAGGGTCATTGTGCTGATGGAGTTAAACAAAGTATGTCGAAGTGCTTTGCAGGGTTCCTGGCATGCGGTGAGCGCTCAGGTGCAGAGGGCTATTATTACTGCAGTGTGTAGACCGGCATGGGAGCAAGACTGCATTGGATGAGCTGTGGTCTCCAACCAGGGGTTAATGAATAAAGCAATAAAACTGAATGTGGTTAATCTCTCCAAGTGTGCTGCCCAAATTCTTGTCTTCCAAAGTGAGCCAGGAACATCCATCACAATGTTGACACTTTTAGGAAGCTGACTTGCAGATGCCTGCCTAACCAGGCAAAGACTGATGTACAATAGTAACAGGAACTCACGTTTGTCAAGGGCTTGCTTTGAGCCAGGCACTGTTCTAAGAGCTTTACATGAATGATCTTGAGGAATCCCCAAAAGAACCCTGTGAGGTGAGTATTATTATTATCCCCATTTGACATACATGGAAAGAGGCACAGAAAAGTTAAGTGACTTGCCATAAAGTCACAGAGCTGGGATTAAATCCAGCAGAGCTAATATTTTTAACCACCCTGCATATTACCTCTGTATGGAGGTCCTTTCCAGTTTTGTGCAGAATAGGGAAAAATTGGACTCCACCAATAGAGAAATGCTACATATTATGTCCAGCCCTCAAAGGAATACTAAATAGTTAGGACAAAGCAGGAGGCACATGTGTATGTCCTGGCATGAAATTATGGCCACAGTAGATTGTTGGCTAGAAAAAGCTGTAGAATGGTATGTATCGTATAATCCATTTTTGTATAAAAACAAAATTAAAAATTCATTTGCTTGTTTGTAGGTTCACAGACAAATGTCTCGAAGGATAAACATCAAACAATTCACAGGGACCACTGGGAAATTGTGAAGGAGGCGAGCTTCCATTTTTTATCTTTATATTCTCTGTTGTTTGAAATGTTTACCACTAGTACCTATTATTTTGCAATTAATGGAAAGAAGAAGAAAGAAAGTGTGCGGTGAGCCAGGAGCCTGAGGACCCCTGTCCACTCCTCCAGCTCCTGTTTCCTGCCCCAGAGGCTGCTGCTTGTCAGAGGCCTCCCTAGTGTCTCCCACTCACCCCTGAAGGCCCCTCAACCCTACTTCCCCTCCCGAGCACTTCCCAAGTCCCCTCTGGTCACCAAGGGCTTGCCTTGGCCTGGGTCTCTCATCTGGGTCCAGGCATCTGCACAGGTTCCCAGGTTAGGAGGCCATAGTCCTACCCCTGTGCTACCCCCCAGGGTATGTGGGACATGATGACATCACAGTTAGGCCAGTGACATCTCAGTGGCCTTGGGGGCTGACAGAACAGAGGACCTGGCAGGGCCCAGGAGATGGGAGCAAGGAAGGGGTTGGCAGGTAGAGGCTGTTTTGGGTGGGAACTGGAGGGAGTATGTCCTCAGCCCGCCTCCCGGGACATTCCTAGCCAGGCCTTTCAGGGATTGGAGACCTGGAAATCTCCAAGGCCATTTCCCTTTTTGTGTAACCAAGAGATCATACAGACTTTTCTGAGTGTTGGGAGCAGAGTGTGACGCCAGGAGGGGGTGGAGTTGGCAGATGGAAGCCAAAGGTGTGTGTGAATCCTCAGAAGATGTGGGTGGGGTCTTCCATGGGTGCCCAGCGAGACCCTTGCTCCCCTGTGATTCCAGCAAGGCTGCAGGGGAGGCAGGCTTGTGGCCTGGGAGGCAGGGAGGGCTCTAGCTTTCGGGGAGTGGAGTTTTGGTGGACCAAGGCGGTAAGGGGTGCCGTGGGAGGAGTTCCTCCACTAATCTGAAGGATCCTGAGAGAGCAGCTGGGAAAAGGGAGGAAGGCTGGGGAGGGCCTTCTGGGCACTGAGAACACACGTCGATAGAGAGTGCAAAGGGCAGAAACGAAGCGGGGTGGGTGGGCTGACATTGCCAAGAAACAGTGGAATCTGACGATTGTCACTAGAGAGCTCTTGGCTACTTGCTGTGTGACTCTGGGTGAGTTGCTTACTCTCTCTGAGCTTCTGTTCCTTCATCATGCAAATATAAAATCAACCACACAGGCTTATTGTGAAGATTAAATGAGATAAAGCTTATGTAGCCCCTAGCACAGTGCCAGCACATAGTAAGCTGTTTGTAAAGGTAGCTATCTACTCTGATCCTTGGAATATTCCAGCCTGAGCCCTGTTGCTTCATCTTCTATTCTGGGCATGTATCATGCAGGATTCTTGGTTGTAATCTATGGAAACCATTTCAGGAGGATTTAAGGAGAAAAGGAATTCATTTAAAAGATATTAAAGAAGCTCACAGAAGGTCTGGGAAGGCCACAGAGCCAGGCTTGGAGGATAGGCTGGATCAAGGGAGGCCTGGAGCCCCAGGACCAGCCCAGAGAGGACTCTGTGACCCCCTCTGAATCCCTTTCTTTCCTCTGCTGCCCTGGAAGCTGATGTGGCACCATTTGCAGAGTGGAGTCTCCACTGACCCCCCACCTCAGAGCACTGGCTTCTGATCCACAGTCTGGATGGGGCATCCAATTGGCCTGGTCCCGTTCGTGCGCCCACATCATGTGATGGGGGAGGAGGGTCAGAATTAAGCATGCGGCCATCTTGTTTTTTATAGTGGGAGGTGCCTTCTGCCTCCCTCCAGACTCATGTGGGGGGAAAGTTCCAGATACTGGGCATCCAAAACCCTGACAAATGTCTACATGAGAAACAAAAATGAATAGACAGTTGTTCTTGTCCTTGAGACACTCACAGTTACATAGGGGTCACTTATGTGGGCAAATAATTATTAAAGGAAGAGATAGAGGCCATGGTGGAGGTGAGTACCAGCCAGGGGCTGAGCTGGCAGAGAAATACCAACAAATTGCCCCTGGCCCATGGTGGAGTCCAAGACGTCCCTGTGTGTCCCAGGCCACCTGAGTGGCATGGCTGGGGTGGAGTTTGATGACTGGTTGGGGCTGTGTCACATTGGGCCAGACACTGTGCAGTGCGGACACATCAACTCGGCAGAACTTCTGTGAGGCCCCGGGGGTGCTGCATCTTCTCCTGCTCACAGGAATAATGAAATTGTTCGCCCTAAAAAGCTGCTTCCTAACCTAAGAGACTGCCCTTTTGATATCTAGTCATGCCTTACAAGCATTTTACTGTGTCACTGGATTATCTCTTGCCCCGTTGGGGCCTCAGCACTCTCTCTGGATTAGACAAAGGATCTCCCAGGATGGGGAGATCAGAGAGATGGGATAAGGAGGAGGAAGATGTGTTTGCTGCCTCCTGGGCCTCTGCTCTGTGAGATCAGATTCCTGCTCTCTTTGTCTCACCCTGTGTCCTTCTATGCTGCCTGCTCTTGTCTCTGCCTGTTCCTGTCCCTGCTGTCACCATCACTATCTTCCCTGGCATCATCACTGCCCATCGCTGTCTCAGCTGGGCCCCCATCCCCAGAAGGACCCCAGCTCCAGCTTTTGACCCCTATGTCCCTCTCCTGCTCAGACACCAGCAGTTCTCCAAGAACCAGAGATAGCAACCCCAACTCCATCCCCACATACTGAAATTCCAGCAGCCCCCATTCACGGCAGTCCAAAAATCACATTGTCCTGTAGAGTTGCCACAGGTAGGTAAAGGCTGGTGGGAGGCTCCCCCTTGTCAGGTCTCACAGGGCCCCCAGCCTGCCCCCCTCTTCCTATTTGTGGCAACTTCAATTGTAGCATCTTCCTGTCATCTCTCACACCCACTGGGGCCTCAGCCACAGGCAGCAGCTGCCCGCCTGCCCACCTCCTTCCTTCCCAGCCAGAGGGGACTTCTGCAGAGCCAGGTGAAAAGCCTCATGCAGGCAGCCTCTCTTTTTAGGGTACTTGTCTTGAGACCTGGGGCAGGATTAGGAGGAGTCGGGAAGGAGGGAAAAGAGACGAGGTTTTGGAGGGCTAAGACACCTGAGTGAGGGTGCTGAGTGAGGGTGGCTAGGGTCTGAGGGGCACCTGGAGTTAAAGAGAGAAGAGTGGCTACTGAGGGGAGGGGGAGGTCCCTGGGCATTTGCCAGGCTGAGGTGATCCCTGTGCTGTGTGGCCTTCCATGAAAGATGGCAGAGAAGCAGGTGCTAACTGAGCAGACAGCTGAGCACTCAGAGCATCTTCCTGCTAGGCAAGTCAGGGGACTTCGGGGACTCTCGGCCCGCTCTCTCAGACTGTCCCTGGCGAGGGAGCTGAGCCTGGGTGGTCTGAGTGGCAGGACACTGGGGCTCCCTCAGCTGCCCAGAAATGCTGTGTGGATGAGCTGGGATGCAGGGGCACCCCTCAGTGTGGAGCCTGTGGTTGGGAGAGTCGTGGAGTCAAGAGCCCCGCCCAGCGTGGAAGGGAGTGGCTTCTCAATTCCCCGTGGCCCTGAGGAAGTCTGGAATGCTCCCCCAGATCTCTGAGCTCCCTTGGAAGTAACCTGCATAAGGACTTTCTCTCCTCTCTTCCCCAGGGATAGGGATCAGTCCAGCTCTGCTCCTCATCTCTGACTGGCTAGTCTCCATTCAATCCTCTTCCTGCACCTACCAGGAGAGATGGTTGGCTTCTAAATGTCAGCACTGAGAGAGTCCTTACACATCAGCCAGTCCAACCTTCCCATTTTGCAGATAGGGAAACTGAGGCCAGGAGGGGCGGTGACTGGCTCAAAGTCACACGATGGTTTAGTGAAAGAGCCAGCTCTAGAAGCCAGGCTCCTATCTGGAGGACCTTCACTGCCCACCTGTGACTGACTTATCTGCCTAGCAGGTAATAGGGGCATAAAGGGGGAACCCACTCCAGAATTGTGTTGTTGCCACAAGACCAAGACCCTGGGGAGCACAGGGGGCTCCCTCTCCCCCAGCCTGGACTTCCAGCTCTGCCAAGGAAACCAGGTAAGGTGGGGTCCCAGCCCTGTCTTTGAGGCCAGCCTGCTTATGGAGGGAGGGGGTATTAGGAGGAAGTGGGCGAAATCTGAAGGGACCTAGATTCCCATCATCCCCTGGTCCCGAGGATTCCTACCCTGGCACATCATGGGGATGTCCTCTCAGGTACCAGAGTCCCTCTCCCGTGCCCCAGGGGCCAGATTCTCTTGTGGGGCATGAGAAGAGACAGGGCCATGCAGGAGCCTTGGCTGTACGACCATGCCCTGGGCCATAGCGGGAGGGAGGCTCAGGGCCATCCTGTGGGGTTTATAATCTTTGATGAAGATTTTCTCCAAGTTCCCCTTGGCTCCATTCAAAACACAGTAGATGGTTTGAGACATGGTGGGACCAGCGTGGTCAGGAGGGAGGGTGGGAGGGAGAACAGGGCTGGTGAAGGGTTCTAGGGGGCAGGAGGAGGGCAATCTTGGGGTGGGTGCCAAAGTCCCTGGGAAAAGAAATCTTTGGATAAGGGAAGGGGAAGCCATTTGAGTGACAGACATGGTGGGGAGTGGGTCTTAGCTTCTCCTCCCCCTTTGGAAACCAAACTAGGAATGGGACTATCCCAGGGACCCAGGAGTCCCAGCCCCCAGCCCCCAAGCCCCTTGCCCCCTGCCCTCCAGGTCTTCCCAGCCTGCAGGTCACCTCCAGACACAGTGGATGCCCATGGCCTGTCCTGTGCCAGCTGGCTGTGCCCCTTGCCACTGGCACCAGCCAGGTCTGCCCTGCTGGCCTGCCCCCAGGGCCTGGACCTATACCTGTGCGCCCTGCAGCCAGCACCCCTGGGCACAGCCCCGCAGGGTCTCAGAGAGGACACCTTGAGCACGAGTAAGCCCAGGGCATGGGTCTGCACCTTGGTGGAGGCTAGAGGTGGGGGGCACTGTCAGGTTTGGGGATGGGAACAGGAGGGGACTCACTGTCACTGGTGAGGTCAGAGCCTCCGGCACACATTACTTCCACATTTTGGCCTGGAGCTCTGGCCTGGTAGCTCTGGGCTTTCAAGGTGGTGACGAGAAGTTGGGCAGTCATGGGTATGGGATCTGGTGTAGGTGTAGCCAAAGTCCTGGGGATTCAGGATGGCTTAGAATAAGCTAGAGCGGTCTTTATCATAAGATAGGAGCACCGACTGGGAGTCAGGGAGTTGGGGGTGGAGTCCTGGTTCTGCCCTTTCTAGCTCTATGACATTGGGCACATCACTGAGGTCAGTTTCTTCCATAAAAGCAGGATCTCACTATACCTACATTCTAGGTTTGTTGCATCGTAATCCACCATTTCCTTATACAACTGTGACCTCCCAAAGGGCAGGGACTGTGCTGCTGTGTCCTTCATTTCCCCAGCACAGAGCACAGAGTGAAGCAGCTCAGGGGGCCGGCCTGGTGGCATAGTGGTTAAGTTTGCCTGCTCTGCTTCAGCCCAGGGTTCACGGGTTTGGATCCCGGGCATGGACCGATGCACTGCTTGTCAAGCCATGCTGTGGCAGCGCCCCATATAAAGTAGAGGAAGATGGGCATGGATGTTAGCCCAGGGCCAATCTTCCTCAGCAAAAAGAGGAGGATTGGCAACAGATGTTAGCTCAGGGCTAATCTTCCTGACAAAAAAAAGAAAGAAAGAAACAGCTCAGTAAAGTGGGTTGAGTGAATAAATGAGGATCCAAGCAAACAATCTACTTTCTAATACTTTTTTCTTTTTAGTGTTTTACTTTCTATCACTCCTAGCTTAACTCCTACCTCACTTGCAGCGGCATCTCAGTCTCCCTTGCTAGCTCGTCTCTAGTACCTCCTAAATATTCCCATCCTCCGGAACTCAGTCCAGAGCCTTCTTCCCTTCCCTCCTCTCCCCCGTCCTTCCCCCTCCTCCTCTTTTTCTCCTCTCCCCTCCCTCTTCTTGCCGGTCTCCCTTCTCCTGTTCTCTTTATCTAGAGCAGCGTTGTTTGATGGAACTTGCTGCAGTAATGGAAATGTTCGGTACTTGGGCTATCTAATAACATACCTACTGAGCATTTTATTTTATTTTATCTTTTTGTGTGTGTGTGTGAGGAAGATCAGCCCTGAGCTAACATCCATGCTAATCCTCCTCTTTTTGCTGAGGAAGACCAGCTCTGATCTAACATCTATCGCCAATCCTCCTCCTTTTTTTTCCCCAAAGCCCCAGTAGATAGTTGTATTTCATAGTTGCACATCCTCCTAGTTGCTGTATGTGGGACGCAGCCTCAGCATGGCCGGAGAAGCGGTGAATCGGTACGTGTCCGGGATCCGAACCCGGGCCGCCAGCAGCGGAGCGCGCGCACTTAGCCGCTAAGCCACGGGGCGGGCCCTACTGAGCATTTTATTTTATTTATTTATTTTATTTATTTATTTATTTTTTTAATTTTTTGTTTATTGCAGTAACATTGGTTTATAACATTGTAAAAATTCCAGGTGTACATCATTATACTTCTATTTCTGCATAGATTACATCATGTTCATCTGAGCATTTTAAATGTGGCTAGCGCAACTGAGGACCTGAACATTTTATTGTTCTTATCTTAATTAATTTAAATGTACTCATATGCATCCAGTGGCTACCATTTTGGACACGGCACATCTAGCATCACCCTTACGTGATCTCATCTGGGCCCATGGCACCCAAATTTGTCTCCAGCTCAGACTTTTCCTTTAAACTCCAAACCACTTCATCCAACTGACCACTTGACTGCTCCACTTGGTTGATCTAATAGACTTCTTGAATCATTTTCTCTCCCTAAAATTGTTAAGCACTGCACAGATACTAACCATTTTTACTGGCAAGTGCAACTGCAGACCAGGAAAGCCCAGAGAAGGGAAACGCCTTGCCCGAGGCAACCAACAGGCTCACAGGCCAGAGTTCTCTCCCAACCCCGAGCCGGGCAGGGTAGATGGGGAGCAGAACTTTACCCCAGGCTGTGGGGCCCTGACATTTTCCCTTTCCTGCTCAGAGCACCAGCCACCAGGGCTGCACGCCGGCTCCACCAATGACGAGAAACTCATAGCCAGGTACCCTCCGAGCAGAGACAAGATGGGAAGCCGGCCAGAGAGAGCTGGCAAGGGGACCTCCTGCCCATCCTTCTCTTGTCCCAACAGCTCTTCCGCAACCCCCTGGCAGAATAGAAGAAGCCGCAGCCCCTCGGCTTCCTGCTCCTGCCCCCTGCCTGCTCCCAGCTCCAAAGAACTCCCATTCCATCTCCACCCCTTCTATCCTGCATACCCATTTCTCCTGCCTCCACCTTACCTGTTCACCTATGGGGCCCTACCTTCTGTCCAATGTCCCCCCCTCTTCATGCTGCCCCAAGACACCTCCTACCCCGCCATGGCTGTGCCCAGCTTGCTGATGACTGTCAATGAGCCTGGGCACCACAGTGCCCCAGGGGAGACCCTGCATCCCTACCCAGGGGCCTCCCAAGCCCCTGGCCAAACTCGACCCTCCCAGGCCCGGAATCCAGGCCCTGGAGTTGCCAGGCCCTCCGCTCCAGGGCCGGAGCGTGCTGGCAGGGTAGCTCCAGCAAAGCGGGCCCCACCGGGTTCCCGGACAGGCACCGCAGCCCTGCCTTACCCGCTGAAGAAAGAGAATGGCAAAATCTTGTACGATTGCAACGTGTGTGGCAAGAGCTTCGGGCAGCTCTCCAACCTCAAGGTATCTGCCTCCTGGGCTCCGCTGCCCCCTCGGCACTCTTCAATGACCCCCTTCCCATCCTGCCTCTAGGATCAAGAACCTTAAAGCCAGAAGGAGCTCCTGGGCAGCCTCTAGGCTGTGACCCTGGATGGTTCATTTGGACCCTCAGTTTCATGACGGTAGAGAGGAAACAGAAGATAAAATGACCACCAAAGTCCTCTCCACCCTAAAAGACTGTCTAGGAGATCATTTCATTTAAGTTAAAAATGGCGAAACTGAGGCTCCTAATGGGAAGGGCTTGCCCACGTTCACCTTGATTTAGTGGTGGAGTTAGGCCTTGATCTAGTCTTTCAACATCTAGTGCAAAGCCCTTTCCTGAACAACCATCCTTTCTGGATTCCCAGTTAAGCCTCCTCTTGTTTATTTTTTGGAAAGTCAGGTGGGGGAACAAACAGGTAGATTTTACTGAGTCTAGACCACAGAGCTGACAACCAGCCTTTTTCAAGTGGGATCCCACAAATCTGCGGCAGTGCTGTTGGCGTCATCATCGGCATCGTCCAGCAGGGGGCGACCACGGGCACACATCTGTGTGTCAGCAAAGACGGGAAGCTATGCGCAAGTCGGCACCACTGAAGTTGAGCAAAAGTTATGGTTATCAGGGAACGTCCCTTATGGATCCTCTAGGGCTTGAGCTCTTAGCCTCAAACTACCTGAAGAGCTAGTAAACATGCAGATTCCTAGGCCCCAGCCCAAGACATTCTGCATTTCTAACATGCTCCCAGGTGATGCTAATGTTTCTGGTCTGTGGACCACCCTTTGAGAAGCACTGCTCAGGATATATATACATGGGGTACTCCTTACCTGGCCATCTGACCACTGCCATCTCCCCTCCTGCAGGACAGCAGAAAGAGTGCGGGTATCCTGGGGAATGGTATAGAGGCCCTGAGGGGGTGATAGAGAGGCTAGGGGATTGACAGACCTTGATGCCCAAAAGGGGTCCTGTGGGGCTGTGGGTAGAGATTCGGAGAGGATCCCTGGCCCTGCTGTGGGGCTCTGGGCAGTTGGCAGCCTTTCTCCCACACCTGGCTCAGGTCCATCTGCGTGTGCACAGTGGGGAGCGCCCGTTCCAGTGTGCCCTGTGCCAGAAGAGCTTCACCCAGCTCGCGCACCTGCAGAAGCACCACCTGGTACATACCGGGGAGCGGCCCCACGAGTGCCTGGTGAGACCCTACTCCCCTCCCCTGTGCTTCTGCAGGCTGGTGAGGAGTTCCAGGCCCCTGCGCGGATGGCACCTGTAGCCTCCAATCCCCAATCTTCCTGAGCAAGTGGAGACAGGACGGGAAGTGAGGGTGGGGAGGGAAGTGGAGGGGGGTGAAAATGACCCCTGTCAGCCTGGAAGGGCCAGGATGTGATATTGGAGGTCACTCCCCGGGCCTGGAAGGGGGAACAGAGATGTATGTCCGTGGGGGGAGAATAATGAAGTTGGAGGGTCCGGGGGAGTGGATACCCATTACCTACTTCCCAGCGTTGCTGGGGGAGTTAATGCCATAGCATGTGCAAATTATACAAGCAGTATGTATAACATCAGCTCAATGTTATCTCCCTCCCTCTTTGAGTGGCACCACATCCCTTGGGAGGTCAGATGGGCAGGGCCTCTGGGTTTTACAGAGGCAGAAATGAAAGCAGCATAGTGGTTATGAGCCTGGGCTACCTGGGTTCAAATCCTAGCTCTTCCTCCAATTTGCTGTGTGACCTTTGGCTAGTAGCTTCACTCCTCTGAGCCTCTGCTTTCCACTGTAATGTAGGAGTTGTACTAGTACTTGGGAAATCTATGTGAGATCAATTCCTGGCATGTGGCAGCTCCCAGTAAATGTTAATTACGCCCACTGAAGCTGCAGCCTCACGCATAAGGGTTCTATTTGATTGTCTCCTTCAGTCCAACATACCTATGAGCTTAGGTATTAATAGTCACATGTTATTAATAAGGAGAGCAAGGCTCAGAGAGGGGAAGTCATCTATTCAAGGCCATGCAGAAAGTAAAAGCACCAGGATACTAACCCAGGTCTGCCTGGCTCCAATTTGCCAGACACTGTGGGCCCTGGGGAGAAATCATCAGGAGAAAGCTTCCAGGCTTGCATTACAGGGAGGTGGTGGTGGGGTTTTTCCAAGATGGAGAGGGGGAGCAGAGATCTGAGCAGAGCTGACGCCAGTGCCCATTCCTATCAGATGTGCCACAAGCGGTTCAGCAGCTCCAGCAACCTCAAGACCCACCTGCGCCTGCACTCAGGGGCCCGGCCCTTCCAGTGCAGTGTCTGCCCAAGTCGCTTCACCCAGCACGTGCACCTGAAGGTGCACCATCGGCTGCATGCCCCACAGCCCTGTGGCCTAGCTCACACCCACCTGCCTCTGGCATCTCTTGCCTACCTTGCCCGATGGCACCAGGGGGCACTAGATCTTGTGGCGGCTCCATCAGAGAGGCAGATGGGCCGGGATGTGGACAAGGTCAAGGTGTCCTCAGCATCCCAGGAAAAGCAAGGACAACCAGCCTGAGTGATGGGGCCAGGACTGCCCTGGGGAGGGGGCAGGGGCAGAGCAATTAAAGGATTTTCTGTATGATGAGTTGAGGCCTCCTGAGCTTCAACAGAGGAGAGGAAGCCGCTGTGTATCTGCTAGACCTCACGCCCCACCTGGGAGCAGGTCAGGGGACACAGCCGGGAAGAGCCTGTGCTGCCCGTGCATGGGTGGGTGCCTGCAGCCATCCACCTCCGGCTGGGTTTGGGTTCCACTCCCTGTCGGGGACCTATCTGGGACCAGGCCCTCCATCTCAGTTCACCGATGGACAGTCTAGCCCTCCAGGACTCTGCAAGGTGCAGACTGTGCTGCCAAGCCCAGGGCACAATGCCCTCTTTTCTGAACAGATGTTTCAGCACCTGTCCAGATGTCCGACTGCTGCTTCCTACCACCTTCTTGTCTCACAGTTCCTAGGAGGCCACTATGCCCCCTCAGCTGGTACTCCCTGCCATTGTGGGGAGGGGTGTGCTCCTCCCTCTGTACCTGCCAGGATCTGAGCCCCCTGTGGGGGTGGAGGGGTAGGAATGCAGGATGTCAGTGTCCACTCATGACCCAGAAGCATGATATCCCGTGTGCCAGGACCAGTCACCACAAAGGGCAAAGGGCTAAGGGGGTGCCGAGCTCAGGGAAGGGGTAGAGGCCCTACAAGGACTACAGGCTGGGAAGAACTGGCAGAGAGAGCCTGGGGAACTGGGACCCTCCTGATGGCCTTTCTCCCTGCAGTCCCAAAGGATCCCCTGAAGTGTGCAAGGTGCTCCCCACCCCCACCAGAGAGTTAGAGAGGCAGCATCCGGTGGGGGAGGGCTCTGCTTGGGAGGCAGGAGGCTAGGGTTAAAATCACAATAAACAGCTGTTGTTAAATAATAACAGCCGTCCAACTGGCAGCAGGGACGCTGTTCGCACCCCTGTGGGTTTCAGAGCGGCTTCCCCACCGGCTACTGGGCGATTCCCGCTGTGTCGTAGGCGCTCCAGGACCGAGCGAGAACTCTCATAGGGAGCCCACCACGGCGGGGCAATGGCAGGGTCGGCTTCGGCCCCCATTGGTAATCAAAGTCCGGGTTCCAAGCCCACCCACCTCACCCCTTTGGCCCCGCGCCAAATGCCAACGACTCGGGCTAGGCCCCGCCCAATTGAGGAGACCACGCCCGTTCCCGCGCTTGTGTTCGAGCCCCTCCTCCGGTGGGGAAGGCCCTTCGCTCAGCCCTGCCTCCTGGCCGCGGCTTGCCCCGGGCCTCTCTTTCCCCGCCCGCCTCGTCCAGGCCCAGCTTGGGGAGGGTACCTGCAACGGGTGGGCCCCTGGCGCCTCCAGGATGCCTAAAGACGTAGCGCGGACGCGGCCGAGAGCAGGCCCTTGGAGAGAGGGCTCAGGCGGAGCGGCCCGGGTGGGGGCGGCCCCTGCAGAGCTCGCGCGCTGCCCCGGGGCATGGGCGCCTCTGGGTCCGTCCCCCGCCTGCACGGGCTCCGGGCGCGGCGGCTGTTTGCTCAGGGGGGGCGGGCCGGAGGAGGCGTTTCTCCGCAAATGAGCGGATCCGGGTGGCCCCCGCGGCCCGGAGCGGTCAGGTGCCCCGACGCCCCGAGCCCGGGGCCTTGCCCTCGCCATGGCAGAGCGGCGCGGGGGCCTGGGGGCTCGCCTGGCCCGCCGCCTGGCCGGGCTAGGGGTCCGCAGGGAGCGCAGGGAGAAGCGGACCCCGGAGGAGGCCAGAGCTCGGGATAGGTGAGGGGGATGGAGGACGGCTGCGTGGGGCACCCCTGGGTCCTATCGTGTGTGTGTGTGTGTGTGTTGGGGGGGCGCCCCTGAGTCCTACGGTGTGTGTGTGTACCCCCAAGCTGGGTCTGCACGAGGTCGGCCTGAAAGAGGGGCCTGGGGCCAACGGAACCAGAGTGTAGTCAATGTTCATATAAGCGTATATGAGTGTCGCCGGGCATAAAAATATACCTGTCGATGTACCACGATATTGGATACGTGACTGTGAAACGGTCTTTATAAAATCCCTCTGCTCTTTTACAACTTGAAATCAACTTTTGCAATTTCCCAAGTCAGGCAGGTGGCCATCGAACAACGATTTCCTCTTCGGAGGAGACAGTTAATGCGCAAATGTAATAGCTCCTTCCGCCCCTGTGGACTTTGATTCTCACATCACAGACCAGTTTATCTCTGGTCTCCGTGTCCCTTGGTCCCGAGTATGACAGGTTCCTGAGCTGGCTTAGACTGCACTGCATTTGCCCTTACATGCCACCGAGAGGTTTTCCCCTGTCATCTCAGATTGTGAGAACAATAAACCTTTATTTGCGGCTTGCTTCGGGCTTTACCTGAGTAATCTCATTTAATCCTCACAGCAGCTCTATGAGGCAGATATTCCCAGTGATTCAGATGCGGAAATGGAGGTTCAGAGAGGTGACATCACCTGCCCAAAGTCACACAGCTGGGAAGTAGTGGAGCCAGGACACAAGATGAAGCAGTCTGACCCCAGAGCTCACCTCCTAAGCTCTGGGCTGCTCTGTTGCCTCGAGCGACTGCCAGCCAGGTGGCCAGAGCTCTGTCCTAACCCCAGGTGCCACTGGCCAAGAAACCTTGAACAAATTACTTCATCCCTCCGAGCCCATTCACTGGTAGCTGATGTCTGAGTGGAAGGGAAAAGGCTCTGCGGATGGTGGAGTAGAATGGCTGGGAGGGAACAGTGAAGAGGACCCCAGTAGCTCACGAGCTCTATCTCCGCAGAGCACGGGGTGTGCTGTCAGGGATGGGTGTTTGTGTGTCTGCAGTTACCCAGCAATTTGTTCTGATCTTATCATGACACAGCTGTCTTTAGCCTGCCCTGGGAGGGGTGGGGGCGTGGTGAGGGCAAAGTAAGGGGAGGGTTTTGTACTGCTCTCACCCCAGAGAGAGAGGGGAGGGGCCTATGCCTGGAAGCCTGGGTGCCCCTGGGTGCCCACATCCTGCCAGTGCCCTGCCTGCCCCCACCTGGAAGACATGCCCTCCTCCTTGACCCTGTCTGGCAGGAACCTGCCCTATGGGCCCAGCTGGCACTGCCCCTCCCTTTCTCCACTTGAGAGGAGGCCGGGTTGGGGTGCAGGTGAGTCAGGTGTGTGGAGGGCAGGGCAGGGACTGTGCAGGCTCCTGGCCAGCGTGATGACACATCCCCTGTGTGCACTTGGACTCGGTTCTCGCCAGCCATGGGAATGGGACTCCAGCACTGAGGCACAAGCCTCCAATCCCTGCTGATTGCCTGGGGTGGGGGACAGAGTGCTCGGAGGAGGCAGCCAAGGCACTTCTCCATCTTGCCCCCATTAGTGCAGTGATGTCCAGCCAGCCTTTGGATATCAGTGTCCCAATGTCTTAACTCCAAGCCTCACTAGCTGTGTGACTCCAGGCAAGTCACTTCACCTCTCTTAGCCTCAGTTTCCTCATCTGAAAAATGGGGGCACTAATAGCCACCTTTTAGGATTATTGTGTGGCTTAAAGGAGATCATGCAGGCACAATGCCTAGTGCGAAGCCTGGCCCAGGGAGGGCCTCAACAAATGGCAAGCTTTTGAATGATCGGTGCACTGTCCTTTTTCTATATTCTGACCCTGATACAGGTGTAGTCCCCATTTTTGTCCCAAGCCCATCCCTGACTCTCTCTGTGCTGGGGTGGAGTGGACGCTGTGGGAGGGAGCCGAGAGGAGGCTGCAGCACAGACCTCCCCACCAGGTTTCAGGAGCTCATCCAGGCTGTGGGCCCTGAGAGAAGTGGGTCCAGTCTTGGGGATGGGAGAGGAGGAGGCTACTTCACTCTCTCCCCTGTGCTTCCTTCCCAGGCCCTGGGGTGGCCAGAGCTGCCCTGACCTGGCCCAGGGCCAGGGCAGCACCAGCAGTGTCAGCCTCAAGGTAGGAGAGAATCCAAAGGGGAGGAAGGGAGGGAGCAGAAGCTCTGGGAGGGGCTGGGCAGGCCCTGAGGACCCTGACCTACAAGTCAGGCAACTGGAGTTCTCTGGTCACTGTGTGCCCCTGGGCAGATCGTTCCTCACCTCTGGACCTCAGGTTCCCCATCTGCAAAAGGGGCACGATAATGCCTCTCAGGGCTGTTGTGAGAAATAAGGTAATGGGTGTGGAACATCCAGCACGGGGCCTAGATGCTCAGGAAACATGAGCTTCCTAAAGCTGGGGCTCCCGGGGAGGCATGCGGGGGCAGTGCCTTCCCAGGGCCGCCTTTTCCACACTGCCTCCTTTCACTTGACCTCCTCCCATCTTTGGCCCTTTCCCCCACATCCTGGCGTGGCCTCCCATGGGTGACGCTGGGCCAGTGGCTTAACCTTCTGGCCATAGTTTACCCATCTGCTGTGGGGACCTGAGTCATGGATTGGACAGTGACAGGGTGCCCTCCCCTTGGAGGAGCAGAGGGCCTCCTCTGGAGGTGGCTCAAGCAGCCGTGTGTCTCTCTGTGGTCCTAAATGCCATTAATAATTACTAGCGTTTAATTGAGTACTCGTTGTGTGCCAAGTACTCTGCATGGATTATCTCATACAATCTTCACAGTCCTCCCAGGAAGTGGGTACTGTTATTATCATGCCCATTTTACACATGGGGAAACTGAGGTGCAAGAGGTGGTGCAGCTAGGTAGCAGCAGAGCTGGGATTCAAACCCGGATTGGCTCGCTCCAGGCCCCCACGTTAATCACTCTGCCCTCCTGTCTCTTGAGGTGTTCAGCTCTGGGGAATGACAGGCTGCATCTATTTCATAGATGAGTAAACTGTGGCATTTGGAATCAAGGGCCCCTGCTAGGAGGAATTTTGACCCCAGACTTGGCTCCTCTGGTGCCAGGGATACAAGCCCCTCCCTGAAAACTGGTGGTTTGGGGGACAGTGTCCATATGGGTTTGGGATCCTGGGCCCTATCCCCTCCTCCACAACCAGGCTCGGCCCCAGAGAAAGACAGCAGACAGAGGTCAGGTTTGTCCCACTTTTAGGGGGACTCTCCTCCCTGGCTCCCTCATGTCCAGGTACATCTCTATGCCCAGGCACCTCCTCCCAGTTGTGCTTGGGAGTCTCGGGCTGGGAGGGTACTAGGGAGGTGGCTGGAGGCTCTCTGAAAGCCTGGAGCGGGCAGAGGCCACGGGCACTTGTGGAGGCATGCCCACACAGTGCCTAATCCCCAGGGCAGCTGGTGCCAAAAGGGCCGGAGGCCTGTGGACGCCTGGGCAAGCAGCAGCTAGCCTGAGAGCTGGGCCCTCACTGTGTGACTTGAGTCCTCAGTGTCCTTTCTGGGCCTCACTTTCCTCATCTGTAGAATGGGAGGGGGTGAGTTAAATGCTGAAGGGCCTTCCCCAAGCTCTGCCCCTTTGTCCAGCTCTCGTGGCCCTGGCAGCCTCTCCTTAGGGCAGCTCTGCTCGACGTCAGAGCTCTGCTCAGCTTCTCCTGTGCAAAGGAGGGCAGGGGGACATGCTGTCACCAGGCCCCTGCCTCTGCTTTCCCTCAGGCCCAAGCCCAGAGCCGCTCAGACTGGGACCTTCGGGCAGGGAGCCGTGGTTCCTGGTTTTGGAAGCGACGACACAGCTCAGGGGGGCCCACTCAGCCCCTGGGGCGCCTACAGAGGCCAGCTGTGGGCAGCGCCTCCGACCTGGCCAACTATGCCTCTGTGGGGCCAGAGAGCCTGGCACTGGCAGTGGCTTCAGCAGAGCCTGCTGCTGCCAGGTGTCCATCATGCCCGGTGCCAGCTCCTGGATGTTTGGAACAGGGACTCCCAGGCTGCACTTGCCCGCAACCCTTGTATATAGCCCCAGAGGTCCCTCTGAGGCCTGAGCCACCCGGCAACCTGGAAGACGTGCTGCCCCGCCCAGCATCCTTACCCATGGCAGAGGGGGCAAAGGGCGAGTCTGCCACTCCAGGGCCAGCCCTGCCAGAGCCAGCCCAGGCCCTACACAAGCGTCCCTCTGCCAGGAAGACCCGCTACCACATCACTGTCACCCTGCAGGGGTGTGGGCAGGCACCTGGGGAGGAGGGTGAGGAGCCCAAACCGGCCCAACCAGCTCCCCACCCCTGTGGCCCTGAGGAATCCAGGGGCTGGCAGGAGCCTCCCCAGGGGCCCCGCCCCATCACGGGGTGCCTGACCAACAGGCCCCAGGAGCTCCGGCTGAGAGCCCCACGGCATCAGGGGAGCACGGACCAGCGGCAGGAGCTCCAGGCTGGCCAGACGCCTGGGTCCCCACACAGACAGTGAGTAGAGGTCGGTCCCTGGGTGGGGCAACAGTGGGAGGGGAAACTGGCCTGGCTGCCTCCTCTTGGGTCTCTGCCTTGTCTCCGGGCTTCCCCAACTCAAGGCCCATTCATTCAGCAACATGAGCGTGAGTGGACTCTGCCGTCCCCTCCCCGTTCCTACTCTGCCCTCCTCTCCCTCTCCTTACCCACAGACTACCTCTTGGAACCCACTGCTGCTCTCTTCTCCTGCCCACCTGAGGAGGGGGAGATCATGTCATGGAGAGGATGGAGGAGGGGTCACCTTCTTAGCAACACCCACCACTCCCCAGTTCTGTTCAGGAGACCACAGACCCAGCCTGGGAATAGGTACCCAGCCAAAGTGCTGGCTTTCCTGGGGCAAGTTACTTAACCTCTCTGGGCCTTGAGTTGTCAAGGAGATTTGGCAGCTGGAGATGAGGAAAGAAGAGGTGGCTACAGGAACATGCTTTGAACTCCAGAGAGTTGGGC
This sequence comes from Ceratotherium simum simum, assembly GCF_057802395.1. NCBI lineage: Eukaryota > Metazoa > Chordata > Mammalia > Perissodactyla > Rhinocerotidae > Ceratotherium > Ceratotherium simum. The sequence continues at coordinate 30,711,811 of NC_141921.1, forward strand.
TGCCGAAATAGCAGGGATGCTTATTAATAATGCCTCAGTCACAGCAATAATTATCCCACCTGGCTCTGTGTTGGCGGCCACAGGAACAGGCACTGAGATTCCCAAGCCTTGGTTTTCATTTGTGTTGAAATGACTCTCCCAAAGCTGCCTGGTGGGCTCAGAGGGGGAAGAATGGGTTCTCTAAAACTCACTGCAGAGGGGTGAACATGGGACTTCCCTAGGACCACTGGGAAGGGGCACTGGACCTCTGAGAAGTTCCTAATGATGATGGTGGTGGCTGTCACTCATGGTTATTTTCTAAGCATAATTCTATTTAATCCTCACAACAGCACCATGAGGTAGGACTAATCCTGCTCCCACACCCCGATTACAACAGGGAGACGAAGGCTCGGAGAGGTTATGTCACTCACCCAAAGTCAATGAGAAAGTGAAGGGGCCAGAATTTGACCCTGGGTGCCTGTGCTGTAACCATTTCTCTATCCTGCCTCTCAAAGAGGCCTCATGGGCCCTGTGCAGACAGATAGTGGAGGGTTGAGTGTGGGCTCCAGGGCTTTCTGTGACCTTGTGGAGGTGGATTTGGCAGCACCGTGCTAGCAAAGGCAGCATCAGGGACGACCAGGCCTCTGGGCAGGAGTCAGGGTACCTGGTCCTGTGCTAAGGAAGAGAGAGATGTGAGACCCAGGCTGGCTCGGGGACCTGCTTGGGTGCCCCAGCTGGGGGAGATGGGCTGCAGAGAGAGGGAAGGTGGGCGGAGGAGGCAGGCCTTGGAGAGGAGGAAGGAAGGAGCTGGGGGGACTCGGACTCTGCCTGTCACTCCCTGGCTATTTTGGGCCCAGGCGGATAATGACAGACTTGGGCGGGAGGCTAGGGCTCACTTAGGGAGGAAGGGGTCCTCCAGGGACAGCATCCTTCTATGTCTTAATGGGGGAGGGTTCTCTGGGCCAGGATTGGCAACTAGGGGGGGTGGGGAGGCAGGGCACAGTTGGAGCTGCAAGTGGGAATGTGTAAGACGGGTATGCATCCAAGTGTGTGTGTGTGTTCAAGTGTAGGCACATTTCAGAAGGATGGGGGCTTGGGGCTGTGCACTGACTGTGTTTGTGTGTGGAGAATGTGTGCATGTGTGTGTCATTGTGTTGGTGTGTTTCTGTGAGTGTGTGACTTGTGTGTCTGCTGTGTCTCTGAGTGTCTGTAACTTTGTGAGTCTGTGTGTGTTTTTGTGCCTGACCGTGTACGTCTACGTAAGTGTCTGTGTGTATTTTTGTGCCTTTGTGGGTCTATGCTGGTGTCTGTCTGTGTGTCAGTGTGTGCCTGTGTGATGCAGCATGTGTTTGTGGGCATGTGGGCCTGTGGACTGGTTTGGCCTAGTTTGGGGGTGACTCACGGGTAAGCAGGGAGAATCCAGGACTTGTTGGGTTAGACAAGGCTCTTTCCCACACTCCTCCCGCCCCCTCCTCAGCCTTTCCCTTCCCAGCCCCACACACCTTGTTTGGAATCACAGGTCACCATCCCCACAAATCCGCTTCTGGTCTGGGGCCCTGCAGAAGAGAGGGCTCTGGGAATGGACACTTCTGCTGGCCTAGGAGAGGCATCCTGGGTCATTGGGGTCTGTCTTCAGAGCTATAGGCAGGCAGATTGCAGCATAGTTTGAAGAACATTCTGGCAGTCATGACTATCCAGGGATGGGACAGGTCAACTGTGAAATGGTGACCTCCCTGTCCCTCGAAGTATGCCGGCAGAAGTGAATGACCACATGCTTGTGGAATGAGTGACTCTCAGGGGTGTTGTCAGGGCTTGGGTTGGGTTGAGAAAGGCACTGAATTCTGATTGTCGGGAGGTCACTGACAATGTCTGATCTGATTACCAATGGCTTTCTTTGAAGCTGTTCTCCTGTTGCTTTGCCAAAGCCTACTGGGCCTTCCAAATGTGGTTCCTGTTTTTATGTCTAATTCTTTGACCCCTAGGATACCACCTTCATGGGAAAGTTGGCTTTGGATGAACCTAACCAGGGTCCAGCACATCACCTAACACAATTAGCATTGAAAGAATGAATGAATGAATCAATGAATGAATGAATGAATCAGTGACTTAGAACCCAGGCTCTGCCACCTACTATCACTGCCAGCAGGGACAGGGAATCTCAGTGTATGGTAGTTGTCATTATTGTTATTCAGAAATGGAAAGGACACTCAGTGGGGGGCTCAGCGAGGGGGGTGAAGCTCCATGTTGGGGGAGTCCCAGCAAGGAGGACAGGGGTTCTGTTGGAAGAAAGGGGGCTCCTTAGGGAGGACGGGGGAGAGGGTGGGACCTCAGTGAAGGGCTACAATCCAGGGCCTCAGGTGTCTGTGTGTGTCCTGCTCTCAGGAATTCTGGCCTGGGGAAAGGACTGGGGATCCTTCTCAGCCCCCCACCTTCCCTAATCACAAGGCTTTTCCAGGGCCACTCAGACCCTGTCCTGGGCCAGGTCACATGCTGTCACAGCCACCAGTGGTCCTGGAGTCATCAGGCTTCCCTGGGCCTCAGCCCCTTTCATCTCTGCCCCTCATAAAACCTGAGTCACTGCTGGGGCCACAGGGCAGGGTCAAAGTTCAGGATTCCACCAGCTTCTCTGGAGGGAGGAAGACAGAGATGGAGGAGGGGAGTTGGCAGCATGGGTTCATTTCTGGTCTTAACTTCCGTTATAATATAAGCTCTGGGGGCTGCCTCATGGAGAGGAGGAGCAGACCTGAAGACAGGCTTGCCCTGAGGCTGGGGATGAACAGCCTGACCTCTTGAGTCCTTAGGGTCTGAGAATAGGATTACCCTGGTCAGTGCAGCCTGGAAGTCAGAGTGGGAGCCGGGTGGCCCTTCCAGGACTACCATGGCCCCCTTTAAAAGTAAACTTCCAAACCACAGAGTCTGTTTACCAGATAAATCCGTTAGGGAGTTTGGTGTGGTGGTTAAGTAGGACTGGGGTGCAAGTCTTGCTTCTACTACTGTGTGACTTTGAGCAAGTTTTTTAAACTCTCTGAGCCTTTTTTTCCTCATCTGCAAAATGGAATTTTTGTTTATAATTTATTAATAATTTATTCCTTATGAGGTATCAAATGCATGGGATTCTTTTGAGAATTCAGTAGGACAATGGCCATTAGCAAGGTGTTTGGCATAGAGGAAGCCCTCAACAGATGGCTGCTGTTGTTGTTGTTGTTATTACCATTAAAACAGATTCACTGGAGAGTTGCTAGGGAGCTTAGAGGTCTTCTTAGGCAGCTGTGATTATTATCCCCCTGTTTAGTAAAGGAGGTAAAGGAGACCCAGAGAGATCAAGGGAGGGTCAGAAAAGAAGCAAGACCCAGGCCCCACCTCTCAGAACCTTGGCCGAGGGAGCAGGAGAGAAGATGCCTGAACACGGATTCAGATGTGAATTCAAACCCCAGCTTGGCAACTTAGCAGCTGCATCACCCTGGGCCAGGCACTCCTCTTCTCTGCCCTCAGTTTCTTCATCTGTACAATGGGGGAAATAATCACAGAGGAGAGAATTGAGGGAAAGTGCATTCAAGTCCAAAGTGCTGTGTCCTGAGGGGTTTCATTCGGCCCCACGGATGCACACAGGCATGCACTTATGCTCCAACAGTTCTCACCACGTGCTCATGCCACTACACACATGTGCACACCTGCTAACATTTGGTCACAATTCTCCAAGGTAACAGTGGGAAATTTATGAGTCAGTGTTTTAGTTTATAAAGCAAGTTTTCATTCTTTCTCTCTTACTGGATCCTGACAATAACCTATGAAGCACATATTCTTATTATTCCAGTTTTGTGACTGGGGACCTTGAAGCTTTAGGGGGAGAACTGGCCTGCCCAAGGTCATCCAGCTGGTGAGTGACAGGGCAAGGGGGAACCCAGCTTTGCTTGGGGCCGAAAAAAAGTCCGTCTTTCTTTCCTTTCCCTTATAATGATCAGGAACGGGTCAGAACGGTTGCTCAGTTTTCAGCTTCCCGGTTTTCTCGTTTTTGGGTCCTAGAGGACTAGACTTTGCTCCATGGGCAGAGTCACAGCCCCATCCACAGACCAGTGGTCAGACCCCCATGACCCACTGCTCTCCCCTCTCTCTCTTCCAGGCTCAGGCCTCAGCTTCACCCCGGAAAGGACCCTGGTATAGGGGATCACCTGAAAGTGGGGAGAGGGGTGGGAGAGCTGAGAGTATCACGCCCATTTTACAGATGAAGAAACAAAGGCCCAAAAGGTCAAATGACTTGCCTGAGGTTCCCCAGCCTGACTTTGGCAGGGGTAGTTATTCTGCATGGCAGAAAGCCACCCTCACCACCCCCTGACCCCGTCTCTCTTCTTCCTGGCACCATCTGCAGGGAGCTGGATCACACTGAGCCAAGGACCCCTCAGGACAGGTTGCCGGGGCCCAACATGGAGGAGGCAGGTGGGCCCCCAGCTCGGGCTGAGGCCCGAGTGGTGAGTGCCACGCTGACATGGCGGCAGCGGCCCCCTGCCCAGGAAGAGATCAGACACCGTTTTCACAAGGTGTCCCTGGTGTCAGGGGCCCAGATGGAAGCTCCCCGAGAGGAGATGTTCGAGTACAGCTACCGTCGAGAGGAAGTCAATGGCTTTGCTGCACGGGAAGAAGAGACTGTGAATTGCCAGGGCCCCCGGGATGGGGCTGGCTCCAAGAGCTTCCAGAGCCATGGGCCCATCTTTTCCAAGAAGTACACACCACCCCCCAAGGAGAAAAGGCCAGTAGGGAGGCTGAAGGAAGCTGTGGACCAGGTTGATGGCAGCTCCCAAGACCCCAGGACTGAGCCACCAAATCTGGGAGCTGTGGCCAGGACTGAGTATTTGGTGCCTCTGCCTGGGCCCCGTGAGCCGAGCCCCCACCCAGGTGTGAGTCACATCAGTGGGAGCCTCCGGAGCCTTGAGGAACGGCGGGTGACACGTACCGTGCGGACCACCATGGTGATGGGAGGGCATGTGGACCGACGGGCGAACAGCTCTGTGACCGTGGGGCCAACACTTCCAGGCGAGGCCCTGCCAAGGGGACGCAATGCTGCCCGCACGGTACGGGCAGTGGTGGTGAGGCCCCGGGCTGACGGCTCCCCCAGCCGCAGTCAGGCCCTGGAGCTGCTAAGTAGCCTTGTGCCTGCTGAGCGTAGCCCACCTACCGGCCAGCTTCCTAGGCCCATGGCTGCTGTGCCAAGGAGTCCAGGTCTGGGTGGGTCAGAGGGGGAAGCCCTGGGGCAGCTACCTGAGACAGGGACAGCAGTGCCAAAGGACGGATCTGCCCTGGCCCCTGCAGGCATCTCAGAGGGTGTTCACCTACCTCAGAACCAGGATGTCCCTGCAGCCCACCCAGACCAAGACCAGGTCAAAGCCCCAGACGCCAGGGCCCGTGAGTCCCCAAGGGTGCAGGGAGCCTCCAGCCGCACCCAGCTCCCTCTCCAGACCTCTCAGGGTCATGCACCAGTACCTTCCTCTCCCAGACTCCAGACCCAGGCCCCCTCCCTGGGCCCAGTTCACCCCCCAGAGCAGCCTGTGGTGCCCACTCACCCCGAGGCCCAGCTCACTCTCAAGCCCAGGGGACCCCAGGCCCTGCCCTCTGTAAAAACGGAAGGGCTCACAGATTCCCCTGCTGCCACCATCCTGCCCATGGTGAGGAGCGAGGTTGTTACAGTCCCTGGACAACCTCTTGCTCCATCCTCTACAAGAAGGAAGGCTGTCCCCAGCCCAAGAGGTCTGTCTGCTCCACCGTCCCCAAGAAATAAGCTTGCTCAGGACTCTGAAAATGTCCCTATCTTCTCCCTTACCCAGAAAGAGGTAGTGCAGGGCCCTGGTATTCCTGCTGATCCATCCCCCACCCAGAAAGAGGTTGTGCAGAGTCCTAGTGCTCCTGCTGCTTCATCTCCCAAACCAACCAACGTTGTCCAGGGCCCAGAAGGCAGCCCTAGCACCCAAAAAGAGGTTGTCCAGGGTATCGAAGGCAGCCTTGCCCCTTCCCTCACCAAAGAAGAGGCTGTTCAAGGCCTGGATCCTCCTGCTATCACATCCCCACAAAAGGATAAGTTTGTCCAGGGCTCTGAAGAGAGCCCCGTATCATCTCCCACCCAAAAAGAGGCTGTCCAGGGTATTGAAGGCAGCCTTGCCCCTTCCCTCACCAAGGAAGAGGCTGTTCAAGGCCTGGCTGCTCCTGCTGTCCCATCCCCCCAGAAGGATAAGCTTGTCCAGAGCTCTGAAGAGAGCCCCATATCATGTCCCACCCAAAAAGAGGTTGTCCAGGGCCCTGGTGCTTCTGCTGCCCCATTTTCCACCCAGAAAGTGGTTGTCCAGGGCCCTGCTGTTCTCCCTGCCTCCTCCTCAGTGGGCAAGGTGTGCCCCCACAGCCCAGGAGGCCCCCCTGTCCCAGTGCCGATGGGAGCAGAGGCCAGCCTGGAGTCCCAGCTTGTCCCTGAGTCCACTGAGGGTAAGGCCCTCCCAGAGCCATCGAGGGAGGAGGAAGAGGTGGCCCTGGCCACTGACCTAGAGATTTTCCTGGATACCCTGCGGAGCATGGAGCCCCCCGAGATCCTCCACACTCACCGGCTGCCACGAGCCCCTCGCTCCTCCTACCTGGCCATGTATGCCACACTGCCCCCCATCGAGGAGGACCATCCTGGGCCATGGGTGCTGGGATCTAGCCCCCAGGAGGGGCCCGCACTGGAAGAAGAGGAGGAGGAGGAGGAAGAGGAGGACGAGGAGGAGGAAGAGGAGGAACCAGAGAACCCCTACCTGAGCGACGATGAGAAGCTCCAGCGCATGCAGGAGAAAGCCAGGCCCGGCCCCTCCTGGGACTCCCGCCACGCCAGGCCCCCCCAGGCCTCTTGCTCTCCTCTGGAGATGATGAAGAAGCATGTAGCAGGTGCCAAGGGCCCCCACCCAGAGCTGGGGCCAGAGTGGCAGGCAGGCGGCAGGCCCACTTCCCGTCTTGGAGGCAGCCTTCTCTTTGGTGGTCTGGTGCCTGCTACCAAGGAGGCCCCCACCTTGGAAACACTGGGCACAAAACTATCTGCTCTGCCATCCCATGGGGCACCGGGGCTCAGGAAGGTGCCAGGACAGCTGCCCCTGCTCTGCAGCGAAAGGCCGCCGCCAGAGAAGCCCACATTTGCCCGGCCACCGGAGGGGTGGGTGAGTGAGGACTTGGGTGGGCGAGGGAGGGTGCCTGGCCTCACCTGGGCCGGGGTTTGGATGGTGTGAGGACCATGATACTGGGAGGCAGAGTAGCCAGAGGGCAGAGGCTTGCGTCTGAGGTCTAGTTTCGTTGTGACCACGTTTCTCTGGGCCCCAGTCTCCCTATCCAAACAGGTGGAGATTTGTGCTGTGGATTCCAAAGGGCTTGGTGGCTCTGATAACTTGGCAGCTGGGGAAGGGGAGCAATAGGCACCCAGCTCCTGGGCCAGGGGGATGAGGCCCCTGGGGGTTGGGAACAAGTAAGTGTAGCATCCTCTGTGGGTCAGCTCTTTGGGGGTGGAGGCCAGTTGGGAGGATGTGGGATCCCTGGAATGGCAGGTTGTGGGAGGCAGTAAGAAGACACCCCCATAAGACTTCTTGTCACCGCCCTCCATTCCAGAGCCCAGCATTGAAGACCCAGGGCAAGCTGAACACCAGGCCTGGAAAGGTAGGGTGTGGGGCAAGTGGGTGGGGACAGTATGAGGCGGGGTCTAGGGACAGGGTCTGAGGACTCCTTCTGTGCCTTCTCCAGATGATCCTCTTCTCGGAGCCCAGCTGCCAAGGCAGCAGCAGGGAGGTTTGGGAAGACATTGCTGATGCTTCCAGCTGGGCCCGTGTGGCCTCCATAAGGGTGGTGCGAGGCTGGTGAGTGCAGAGGTCCCGGCGGGGGTCCTGTGTATGAACCTGGGGGATGCAAGGGCTGACCTGGAAGTGTCCAGGCTGACCTTGCAGAAACCCCCTCAGCTACCCAGAGATCCTGCCTGGTGGGTACGTCCTCTCCCCACCCAGTGACCGCGGGTCTCTGTGCCCACAGCTGGGTGCTGTACGAAGAGCCGGAGTTCCAGGGCCGGAAGCTGGTCCTGCCAGAAGGAGATGTGGAACTAGGAACCCCGGGGTCAGCATGGAGTACCCAAGGCATCGGCTCCCTGAGGAGGGTTGTCCGGGTGAGCGGGCTGGGAGTGGGGGCCCAGATGTTGCCCTGTCTACCGTGGGCCCCAGGCCCTGAGGAGGGAGACAGCCTCTGGTGCCTAGAGTTGGAATCATACAGGGTAAGGGGCAGAAGGGGTTTATTATGGACTCACCCATAGATCCCCGACCTCGGTGCCAACTGAGGAAGAAAGGGGTTCTGGGGGTTGCTCAGCCTGGCTTGGGGAGGCAGGGGCCAGGCAGAGGCCAAGCCCCAGCTTGGGAAAGCAGCCTGGGGAAGTTTGAGCCAGCGCTGGAAAAGGATTGGGTTAGAGCAGCAGAAATGGGTAGGGGTAGATGTGGGTGCTCGCTCACCCCCAGGGTCCAGGCTCTCAGGCCCACAGTCAGACCCAAGGTGCCACAGATGTTCATTCCTTCATTGGCTCACAGATGCTCGTTAAGGTCAGCTGTGTGCCAGGCACCACGCCAGCCAATGGGCGGGTGGGGGAGACCTGCTCTCTGCCCTGCAGGACTCACGGTCAGGCTAGGGTATGAGGGCTAGGTTTGAAGCAGGAAAGCCATATAACCAGATTAGGGATTTATAAACATCCCTCCAGCTCCCAGGAGAAGAGACTAGATGGGGATCTCGGAGGCAGGAAGACCAGGAAAGGCAGTGATTTCCAGCTGAAAGGCACCTCTGAATTTTGAGGGAGGAGTATGTGGTTTGAAAAGGCATGATCAATATTATAGTTTCATATCTGTAAAGTGGGAAAAAACAACATTGTTTTCATAACACAAATGTACAAGCTACTGAAATTAAGCTTGACAGAACCATCTTGGCCACTACGGAGACCCAGAAGAGAAAGGAATAACTCTAAAAGCAGGGCCGATCAGATGTTTTGGTTTTAATAACTCCGAGTCCAGAGCTGTCACAATCCTCCTGGTAGGAGACGATGAGAGCTGACGAGTCTTAACTAGGGCAGTGGCCCAGCCATGCAAAGGAGGGACAAGAGTTTTCAAAGCCTCTCCAGAAACACACAAATGGTTGTGGACGATTTGTGAGCTTCCCACAATAAACTCATCTTCGTGTGGGAGGTAACAAGCTACAAAAGAAAAACAAGGGCTTTGAAGTCAGGTGGACCCGGATTTACTTGATTCATGCGGCATGCACTGGGTGCCTAGTGTCTTCCAGGCACGTGGGAGGTGCTGGATTGCAACAGTGAACAAAACTACACTGCTCTGTTCTTGGCCTGCTAGTTACAGGCTGTGTGCCCTCAGGCAGGCCGCTTAACGTCGCTGAGCCTCACTTTCCTAGTCTGTGAATGGAGTAATAACTCCGCTTGAGAAGACCAAACGGATGGGGAGGACGTGCCCTTAGCACGGTGCCCTGCACTCAGTAGATGCTTCATAAACATTTGATGAAGGAGTGAGTGAATGAAAATGGTCCTAGTGAGGAAGAAACGCCCAGAATGCAGAGAGGACCTGCTGCTTCCTGAGATGAGGGGCAGGTGGAAGCCAGTCTGAACAGGAGCAGGAACTATATACAAAGGCAGGGTCAAAGGTAGACCTCAGGGAGCGGCTGTCCATCCCACTGGTCCCTCCTCCAGGCTGGAAAGCAGGCTACCCAGAGGCAAGGTGAAGGGCATGGGATGTGCGGGCTCCTGACGGGAACTTTGGTCTCAGGTCCCAAAGACCCAGCATGGGACCAGCAAGGGCTTTGGTCTCCGGCTTGTCTGGCCAGGCATGCAGAGAACATGCCAGTTACCCTCCTGGCTTCTGGGGAGACAGCCACAAAGGTTTCCCAGAAGCCCCCTGGAGGCCTGGCTGGACAGGCTTGGGGACACAGATGCAGGCGGGGGTAGGCCCTGAGGGGTGCTGTTTTACACTGTATGTTTCCACCCCTCTCCTGCAGGACTACATCACCCCACAGATCTGCCTGTACTCCGAGGAGGGCCTCAAGGGAGAGGAAGTGAAGCTAACTGAGGCCTTGGAGGACCCCCAGGGCCTGAAGAAGCCCCTGCAGGTGGCATCTGCCACTGTCTCCGCAGGACTGTGAGTCTGGGCTGTTCTGGAATCCCTTCATTTAAGATTCACTCTGCTAGGTGCTGGGGATGCAGAGGTGACAGGACATAGAAGTGCTCGGTCTACTGGTGGGGACAAGCAAGTAAGCACATAGTGGCAATCCAGAGTTCTGGGATGGGGGAGCACAGGGCTGAGGGAGCACAGAAAAGCACCAAACCAGCCTGAGGTCAGAGAAGCCTTCCTGGAAGAGGAGACACTTCAGCTCTGGGAATGAGTTGGAACCAGAAGAATCTAAGCTCCATGAGGGCAGGGTTTTGTATGTTTCGTTCACTACTGTATCCCTGATGCCTGAAGCCAGGCCTAGCACAGAGTAGATGCCCCTAAATATTTGTTAATTGAATGAATGGGGAAAAGGGTATATCCAGCAGAGGGAACAGCACCTGCAAAGGCCCAGAGGCTGAGAGATCTAAGCTTCGAAAGTTCAGTCTGGCCAGTGTAAGCAGCAAGTGGGGAGATATGAGGCCCAGGAGGAAGGCAGGGGCCAGATTGCAGGGTCTCTTAGTGCAGCTGGGATTTATTGTGAGGAACTATGGGAGGTCTTTAAGCAGGTATATGTGCCAGAAAGAACTCTCCAGCTGCTGTGTGAAATTAGAGAGGGCCAGGCCAGAGGAAGGGAGATAGATGCAGTGGCTACTGCAAGAGGTTATGGGGGCCTGAAATGTCCTCCCGAGTCCCCTTGATGGGGGTCTCTCCCCCAAACCTCCTCTCCTCTAAACCTTCCCCCTCATCCACCAATCTGTATCCCTGTGTATCTGGGGTGCAATGGCCTCTGCCTTCCCCCAGGTGGCTGCTGTACCCCAAACCCTTCTTTGAAGACACTCCCTATATCCTGGAACCTGGACAGTACCCCACCTCAGAGGCCTGGGGTACATCAGACCCCAGCATGGGCTCCCTGAAGCCCATAAGATTGGTAAGGAGCAGATGGTCCCACGTAGCCTATATTCTGGGGGAAGAGGGCAAGGCCTGAGGGCTTCTACTGGGAATGGGATTGGAGGAGAGGGGGGATTAGCCAAGGGGTGGGGGAGAGGGAGGATATGGGGTCGGCCATTTATAGAGGTCTCAGATCAAGTAAATTCTAGGTCCCTAGCCCCATCTGTCTTCCCTCACCTCTGGGCTGATGTCTCAACTCTGTCTCCTTGCAGGGCTGCCCAAGTGTGGAGAAGCCAGGGGAGCCCAAGGTAAGAGTCTGGGCTTCAGAGTCAAAGAGGGCCTTTGGGTGGGATGTGTGTGTATGTGTGGCTATTGTGGCCTGGACTGGAAGACAGGAGAGGAGGGTTCTGGGGGCCAGAAGTTGGGTCTAGGAGGGCGGAACCTGATGGGCTCACTGTGAATTGGCTTTTGATGTGTAAAGACCAGGTCAGAGGTCAGAATAGAGACAGGAGTTAGGTAAAAGCATGGGGCTCAGTGAAGGGATGGGGTCCAGTGAGGGAGTGGGAGGGCTTAGTTTTGGGCTGATGCCGGGCAGAGCCAACCTGAGCTGGCTGGGTGTGTTTGGCTCCAGATCACTCCCCACTAACCTGACACCCCCCTTTTCCCCAGGCTGTGGTGTATGAGGCCCCAGGGTTTCAGGGTCAGAGCTGGGAAGTGAGCCGAGACATCTACAACCTTCAGCAGCCAGAGGACAGCCAGAGTCCCCAGTTGCCCTCTGTGGGGTCCCTGCGAGTTCTTGGGGGCTGGTGAGGACTCGGGACCCTTCCTTCCACCTCATCTTCCCCACTGGCCTCTGCCCTAGGGAGGGGGGAGTGACCTGGGCTGCCTAGAGGTGGGGGCAGCTGCCTTACCCATCCATGGGCTTTCTGTGACTGAGTCTTGTCTGTCCTCCCGCTTCCCCCAGCTGGGTGGGCTACGAGAAGGAGGGCTTCAGGGGCCACCAGTATCTGCTGGAGGAGGGGGAATATGCTGATTGGTCACAATGGGGAGGCTATGACGAGGCGCTGACCTCCCTGCGGGTCATCCGGACGGTAAGTAAGGGCAATGGGGCCATCCCTCTGCCTCTGGCCACAGCCCGACTTCCCCCTGCTACAATCTGTTGAGGAAAGAATTTGTGCCCCTTCTCCCTGTTCTCCAGAGCACCTGGAAGTGTTCCCTGAGCTCTAGCCTCTCCTCCTCCTGCTGCTCTTCCCCAGGTCACACTGAGCGCCTTACCCCAAAGTCCCCCGGTGGCCTGCGTCCCTGGGGTCTGGGCACTCCCGGGGATTCCCGTCAGTGGGCGGGAGAGACCTGACTGTCCTTGGGGCCCAGGACTTCGGGGACCCGGCCGTGGTGCTGTTTGAGGCCATGGACTTCGAGGGAAACAGCGTGGAGGTGAGCGAGGCATTGCCGGACGTGGAGCGGGCGCGACACGGCCCCCACACGCAAGCTATCCACGTGCTCAGCGGCGTGTGAGTGAGCCGGGCTCCGGGAGCGGGGCGGTCCGGAGGCGGTTCCAGCCGAGGTGCCGGCTCCGCCCCGCTGATGCGCGCTCCGCCCTTCCTGCAGGTGGGTGGCCTATGAGGAGGTGGGCTTCTCCGGCGAGCAGTACGTGCTGGAGAAAGGCGTGTACCGCAACTGCGACGACTGGGGTGCGGGCAACAGCGCCCTCGCCTCGCTGCAGCCGGTGCTGCAGGTGCGTGCCGGCCTCAGGGGGCGGGGCCTTTAGGGGGCGGGGCTTGAGATCGGGGATGCTCCCACCGCAGGGGGCGGGACTGGAAGGACCAGGCTCCGAGCTCATGGGGGCACGGGGCCTCTTGGAGGGGCGAGGCTAATGAAGACTTGGGCTAGGGAAGAGCTGCCGTAGGGTGGGGAATATTGTAACCAGAGATGCTGAGGCTAGGGTCTGGTACTTTCCTTAAGTCTCGAAATTTTGGTCCCTCCCTTCAGGTCGGGGAACACAACCTGCACTTTGTCTCAAAGGTAAGGAGCTGGTGCGGGCCTGTGTCGCCTCTTCCCTCATTTCAAACCTCTCCCGCTCTTCCCCATTCTCTCCGTCTCACTTCGTCACCCTCCTTCATTCTCATCACTTCCCATCTCTGCCCCCAGATTCAGCTTTTCTCCGGACCCAACTTCCTGGGCGACCAAATCTCCTTTGAGGATGACCAAACGTCTCTGCCCACCTCCTTCCAGCCCCAGTCATGCCGCGTCCACGGCAGCAGGTGAGAACGTGGGGGTGGGGTGGGCCGCGGAGGTGCGGTGCTCACCTGCCGTGAAGCGCATAACTCAGCTTGGAAATCAGGGCTGCTGGAAGAGGGTCTTTCTTTCAAGTGATTTCCTTCCCTCCGCTTCCTTGAGATTAACTATTTTGTCCGGAATCATTCGATCTTAAAGCAAACAAAACAAAACGAAGTGTTTTTTTTGTGAGGAAGATCAGCCCTGAGCCAGCATCGGATGCCAGTCCTCCTCTTTTTGCTGCCAGTCCTTGTCTTTTTGCCAAGGAAGATTGGCGCTGAGCTAACACCGGTGCCCATCTTCCTCCACTTCATATGGGACGCTGCCACAGCATGGCTTGACAAGCGGTGTGGGGGGTGCGCGCCCGGGGGCCAAACCTGTGAACCCCGGGCTGCTGAATTGGAGCGCCAGCACTTAACTGCTACGCTGCAGGGCCGGCCCCACAAAATAAAGTTTTAATGGAAAATGTAAAACTTGTAGACAGTATAGTATAAAGAACCCCAATCTTGTTTTATCTATCCCTCTTCCTTTTTTTTTAGTGGAATATTTTAAATCCCCAACCCAACATAAAATTTCACAGGTAAATATTTCAATATTTAATATCTCTAATAAAAAAGGACTTCTCCCTCCCCACGTAGCCACAAGTTATTATCACATCTAATAAAATTAACAATAATTTAGTAACATTACCTATTACCCAGTCCATGTTCAAATTTCTCCCATTGCCTCAAAAAATGCCTTTGTGAATTTTTTTTAATTATTTTTTTTAAACTTTTTTTTTGTGAGGGAGATCAGCCCTGAGCTAACATCTGATGCTGATCCTCTGCTTTTTTTTTTTTTTTTGCCATGGAAGATTGGCCCTGAGCTAACATCTGTGCCCATCTTCCTCTACTTTATATGGGACACCACCACAGCATGGCTTGATGAGCGGTGCACCCAGAATCCGAACCTGTGAACCCCGGGCGGCCAAAGTGGAGTGTGTGGCACTTAACTGCTTGTGGCACTTAACTGCTTGCGCCACAGGGCCGGCCCTGCCTTTGTGAAATTGATTTGTTTTTTTCAGGATCCAAATGAGGTCCACACATTGCATTCGATTGATTTGGTCCCTAATCTATAACAGTCCTCCTTTCCTACTTTTTGTTTTATACCATTTATTTGAAGAAACTCAATAATTTGCCCTGTAAGTTTCCCATCTCCTGTTTTTGGCCGATTGCTTCCTGGTGGTGTATTTTAACTTGTTCCTCTGTCCCCCATATTTCCTGTAAATTGGTAGTTCCATCTAGAGGCTTGAATGAAATTCAGGGTGTTTTCTTTTGTTGGCAAGAAGACTATATAGTTGGTACTGTGTACTTCCCACTGCATCACATCAGGAGGCACATGTCTGGTTGGCCCACTTTTAATAATATTAAGATTCCTACATTATAAGATTCCCCATTTACCTTTCACCTAATGGTTTTAGCATCCATTGACGATAATTGCCTAGATCCATTCTTTCTTTAGAGGTTACAAAATGATGATTTTCTAATTGTTGTTTTTCCTTCTGCATATATTAGCTAGAGTACTTCTATAAAGAACTTTCCCTTTTCAATTGTTTACCTTAAGTAGTTTATACAGAAAAGATAGTTTGATCCTTTCCCAAAGGATCAATATTTGCTTCTTTCTGTTTATCAATTTTCAGGATAATTTCTGAATTGGTGCTCTAGCAACCTCCAGAGCTGACCAATGAATTTTTTTCTAAAATTGTTATGAATACATAGATTTTTATGTATCTGAAATGCTCCAATCCATCTGAGTCACTATTCTTTTGTGTACTCAGATTCTTCCATCTTGGCAAATGGGAGCCCCTTCAAATTGCCTCCTGAGTCCTTTTGATGTGACCTTAATAGTTTTTTATAACTTCCTTGTTTTTCTAGTTCTGTAAGATGCTCCAGGATCATTTTGTACATTTTTTGCCCCAAACTGGGACTCAGTTATTTCCCAAGGAACTCTGGTTCCTTTTTGTGGGAAATGGTATTTAGAGACCAAAATCTATCTGTATACTGGGTGTTTCAAATTATAATACTCATATTAATACTAACAGTAAAAAACAGTGAATGCTGTTTGAGGTTTCTCTGTGGTTTTTTTTTTATCCTCAGGACATTCATCTACATCCCATTCAGTGTGTACAGTTCAAAATGTTGTGTTTTAAGACACTTGAAATAACACTTTTTTTCTGTGTGGTTATGCCACCAACCTGATATACAGTTAGGTTCCTTTATTTTATTTAATTTACTTTAATTTTTAGGAATACTTTTTATTTTTATTCTGTTTTTTTAAAAAAGTTATTTTATTGAGGTAATATTGGTTTATAACATGGTATAATTTCAGGTGTACATTATTGTATATCAGTTTCTGTATAGACTGCATCATGCTCACCACCAATAGTCTAGTTTTTATCCATCACCATACATATGCACCCCTTTACCCCTTTTGCCCACCCCCCGACCCCCTTCCCCTCTGGTAACCACTAATCTGTTCTGTTTATCCATGTGTTTGTTAATCTTCCACATATGAGTGAAATCATACGGTGTTTGTCTTTCTCTGTCTGGCTTATTTCGCTTAACATAATACCCTCAAAGTCCATCCATGTTGTTGCAAATGGCACGATTTTGTCTATTTTTATGGCTGAGTAGTATTCCATTGTATATATATGCCACATCTTCTTTATCCATTCATCAGTTGATGGGCACTTCCCATCAATTGTGGGTTGCTTCCACGTCTTGGCTATCATGAGTAATGCTGCAGTGAACATAGGAGTGCATAGATCTCTTTGTATTGTTGATTTCATGTTCTTTGGATAAATACCCAGTAGTGGGATAGCTGGATCGTATGGTATTTCTATTTTTAATTTTTTGAGAAATCTCCATACTATTTTCCATAGTGGCTGCACCAGTTTGCATTCCCACCAGAAGTGTATGAGGATTCTCTTTTCTCCACGTCCTCTCTAACACTTATTTCTCATCTTGTTAATTATAGCCATTCTGATGGGTGTGAGGTGATATCTCATTGTAGTTTTGATTTGCATTTCCCTAATAATTAGTGCTGTTGAACATCTTTTCATGTGCCTGTTGGCCATCTGTATATCTTCTTTGGAAAAATGTCTGTTTATATCCTCTGCCCATTTTTTGATCGGGTTGTTTGTTTTTTTTGTTGTTGAGTTATATGAGTTCTTTATATATTTTGGCAATTAACCCCATGTCTGATATATGATTTGCAAATATTTTCTCCCAGTTAGTCGGTTGTCTTTTTGTTTTGTTTATGGTTTCCTTTGCCTTGCAGAAGCTTTTTAGTCTGATGTAGTCCCATTTGTTTATTTTTTCTTTTGTTTCCCTTGCCTGAGTAGACACGGTATTCCAAAAAATGCTGCTAAGACCGATGTCAAAGAGTGTACTGCCTATGTTTTCTTGAGGAGTTTGATGGTTTCAGGTCTTACACTCAAGTCTTTAATCTGTTTTGAGTTAATTTTTGTGTATGGGGTGAGATAATGGTCTACTTTCATTCTTTTGCATGTGGCTGTCCAGTTTTCCCAACACCATGCATTGAGTCTATAGATTGCTTTAGGTAATAAGGACATTTTAACTATGTTTATTCTTCCGGTCTTTCCATTTCTTGGAATGGAGTGGAATGTCTTTCTATTTCTTTATGTCATCTTCAATTTCTTTCAATAATGTCTTATAGTTTTCAGTGTATAGGTCTTTGACCTCCTTGGTTAAGTTTATTCCTAGATATTTTATTCTTTTTGTTGCGATTGTAAATGGGATTGTATTCTTGACTTTTCTTTCTGCTAGTTCATTATCAGTATATAGAAATGCATCTGATTTTTGTAAGTTGATTTTGTACCCTGTGACTTTGCTGTAGTTGTTGATTATTTCTAATAGTTTTCTGGTGGATTCTTTAGGGTTTTCTATATATATAATCATGTCTTCTGCAAACAACGAGAGTTTTACTTCTTCCTTTCCAATTTGGATACCTTTTATTTCTTTTTCTAGCCTAATTGCTCTGGCCAAATCCTCGAGTACTATGTTGAATATGAGTGGTGAGAGTAGGCATCCTTGTCTAGTTCCTGTTCTCAGAGTGATGGCTGTCAGTTTTTCACCTTTAAGTATGATGTTGGCTGTGGGTTTGTGATATAGGGCCTTTGTTTGGTACTTTCCTTCTATACCCATTTTATTGAGAGTTTTTATCATGAATGGATGTTGGATCTTGTCAAATGCTTTCTCTGCATCTATTGAAATGATCATGTGATTTTTAGTCCTCATTTTGTTAATGTGGTGTATCACATTGATTGATTTGCGGGTGTTGAACCATCCCTGCATCCCTGGTATAAATCCCACTTGATCATGGTGTATGATCCTTTTAACGTATTGCTTTATTCGATTTACCAATATTTTGTTGAGGATTTTTGCATCTATGTTCATCAGCGATATTGGCCTGTAATATTCCTTCTTTGTGTTGTCCTTGTCTTATTTTGAAGATTTTATTTATTTATTTTTTCCCCCAAAGCCCCAGCGGATAGTTGTATGTCATAGCTGCACATCCTTCTAGTTGCTGTATGTGGGACACGGCCTCAGCATGGCCGGAGAAGCGGTGCGTCGGTGCACGCCCGGGATCCGAACCCGGGCCGCCAGCAGCGGAGCGCGTGCACTTAACCGCTAAGCCACCGGGCCGGCCCTGTCCTTGTCTTATTTTGGTATCAGGGTAATGTTGGCCTCACAGAATGAGTTAGGAAGCGTTCCGTCTTCTTCAATTTTTTGGAATAGTTTGAGAAGGGATAGGTATTAAATCTTTGAATGTTTGGTAGAATTCTCCAGAGAAGCCATCTGGTCCTGGACTTTTGCTTTTGGGGAGGTTTTTGATTACTGTTTCAATCTCTTTACTTGTGATTGGTCTATTCAGATTCTCTATTTCTTCTTGATTCAGTTTTGGGAGGTTGTATGAGTCTAAGAATTTATCCATTTCTTCTAGGTTATCCAATTTGTTGGCATATAGTTTTTCATAGTATTTTCTTATTATTATTACTATTACTATTATTATTATTATTTTGGTGAGGAAGATTCACCCTGAGCTAACATCTGTTGTCAATCTTCCTCTTTTCTTGCTTGAGGAAGATTAGCCCTGAGCTAACATCTGTGCCAATATTCCTCTATTTTCTGTGTGGGTTGCCACCTCAGCATGGCTGACGGGTGGTGTAGGTACATGCCTGGGATCCGAACCCGTGAAGCCGGGCCACGGAAGTGGAGGGTGCAAACTTAACCACTATGCCACAGGGCCAGCCCCCATAGTATTCTCTTATAATCTTTTGTATTTCTGTGGTATCTGTTGTAATTTCTCCTCTTTAATTTTTAATTTTATTTATTTGAGCCTTTTCTCTTTTTTTCTTAGTGAGTCTGGCTAAAGGTTTGTCAATTTTGTTTATCTTCTCAAAGAACCAGCTCTTAGTTTCGTTGATCCTTTCTATTGTTTTTTTAGTCTCTATTTCATTTATTTCTGCTCTAGTTTTTATTATTTCCCTCCTCCTGCTGACTTTGGGCTTTGTTTGTTCTTCTTTTTCTAGTTCTGTTAGGTGTAGTTTAAGATTACTTATTGGAGATTTTTCTTCTTTGTTGAGGCAGGCCTGTTTTGCTATAAATTTCCCTCTTAGCACCGCTTTTTCTACATCCCATAAGAGTTGGTATGTTGTGTTTTCATTTTCATTTGTCTCCAGGTATTTTTTTGATTTCTCCATTGATCCAATGGTTGTTCAGTAGCATGTCTCCCCATATTTGTGACTTTCCCAGCCTTTTTCTTATAGTTGATTTCTAGTTTCATAGCATTGTGGTCAGAAAAGATGCTTGATACGATTTCAATCTTCTTAAATTTGTTGAGGCTTGCCTTGTTTCCCAACATATGTTCTGTCTTTGAGAATGTTCCATGTGCACTTGAGAAGAATATGTATTCTGCTGTTTTTGGATGAAATGTTCTATATATATCTATTAAGTCCATCTAGTCTGGTATTTCATTTCAGGCCACTGTTTCCTTGTTGACTTTCTGTCTGGATGATCTATCCATTGATGTAGGTGGGGTGTTGAGGTCCCCTACTATTATTGTGTTGCTTTCAATTTCTCCCTTTCAGTCTGTTAACAGTTGCTTTATGTACTTTGGTGCTCCTGTGTTAAGTGCATATATATTCATGAGTGTTATGTCTTCTTGGTGGAATGTCCCTTTTATTGTTATATACTGCCCCTCTGTGTCTCTCATTGTCTTTTTTGTCTTGAAGTCTGCTTTGTCTGATACAAGTATGGCAATGCCTACTTTCTTTTGCTTGCCATTTGCTTGGAGTATCATCTTCCATCCCTTCACTCTGCACCTATGTTTGTCTTTAGAGCTGAGATGTGTTTCCTGGAGGAAGCATATTGTTGGGTCTTGTTTTTTAATCCATCCAGCCACTCTGTGTCTTTTGACTGGAGAATTCAATCCATTTACATTTAGAGTGATTATTGATATATGAGGGCTTAATACTGCCATTTTATCTCTTGTTTTCTGGTTGTTCTAAATTTCCATTGTTTCTTTTCCCTTGTATTTCTGACTGCCATTTCACTTTTGTGGTTTTCTGTAATGGTTTCTCTTTATTTAGGACTTGTGGCTCTGCTCTGATTTTTTGTTTACTGATTACTGTGAGGTTTGTGTAAAAGATCTCGTAGATGAGATAGTCCATTTTCTGATAGCCTCTTATCTCCATTAGCCTAAGCAGGTTTCCTCCCTTTCCTTTTCCCCTTCTCAGTTATTGTTGTCACAAATTGTTCTTTTCTGTGTTGTGAGTTTGTGACTAAATTGAAGTGTTTATAGTTAATTTTGATGCTTTCCTTCCCTTTGTCTTTTATGTTGTAATTAAGTGTTTACTAACCTATTCTGATATAGAGCTGCAATTTTCTGATGCAATCTGTCCATTTATCTTCTTGCTCAAGGTTTTATAAACCTTTTTAGTTTCAGATGGGAACTGAACTTTCAATGTTTCTTGTAAGGCAGACCTAGTGGCAATGAACTCCCTCAGCTTTTGTTTATCTGGGAAGGCATTTATTTCTCCATCATATCTGAAGGATAGTTTCACTGGATAGAGTATTCTTGGCTGAAAGTTTTTGTCTTCAGTATTTTGAATATATCCTTTCATTCTCTCCTCGCCTATAATATTTCTGCTGAGAAATCCGCTGAAAGCCTGATAGGGGTTCCTTTGTAGGTTACTTTCTTCTGCCTTGCTGCCCTTAATATTTTTCTTTGTCATTGACTTTTGCCAGTTTTAATATTATTTGCTTTGGAGAAGGTCATTTTGCATTGATGTAATTAAGAGTTCTATTGGCTTCATGTACTTGTAAGTCCAGTTCCTTCCCCAGGTTTGGGAAGTTCTCAGCTATTATTTCTTTGAACAAGCTCTCTGCTCCTTTCTCCCTCTGGAATACCTATAATCCTTATGTTGCTTTTCCTAATCGAGTCAGATAGTTCTTGAAGAATTTCTTCATTTTTTAAAAATCTTAGTTCTCGCTCCTCCTCCACCTGAAGCATTTCTGTATTTCTATCCTCTAAATCACTATTCTGTGATTAATTCTGTCCTCTATAATGTCAGCTCTATTTATTATGGATTCTAGATTATTTTTTATCTCATTAATTGTCTCCTTCATATCCAGAATTTCTGTTTTGTTTTTTTCTTAGAGTTTCAATCTGTTTGGTGAAGTATTCCTTCTGCTCATTAATTTTATTCCTGAGCTCATTGAACTGTCTGTCTGAGTTTTCTTGTAACTTCTTGAGTTTCTTTATGACAACTATTTTGAATTCTCTGTCATTTAGATTGTAAATTTCAGTGACTTCAGGATTGGTTTCTGGAGATTTGTCATTTTCCTTCTGCTCTGAAGTGTCAATGTAGTTCTTCATGGTGTTTGATGAAGCGATCCTTTGCCAGTGCATTTCTAGTAGTATTAGGTCACAGATCCCACCCACCACTGCTAGCGTTGGGGGGCAGCAGCTGTATTTTCTGATCCCACCCCACCTGCTGGAAGTTGTGCTGGTAGGGCTGCTCTACATTTGCTTGTTGGCTGCAGCCGCTTGGCAGGTCACGTGCACATGCAGGTGGGGCCTCTGTGCTCTGCCCACCAGACTGCTGTGCTCGGCATGGGACTGGCTGAGCTGCTGCACTAGGCAGGAGGGGAGGGGCACTTTCTTTTGTGCACCAGCTGGCTCTGCACTCACAGGCAATTTGGCTGACCTGCTGTGCTTGGTGGAGGCTTCTTCGTGGGGGATGAGCCGTGCCACTCAATGGGGAGCATTCCCATGGGTGGGGCCACCACGGCGCGGTGGGCACTCCCGAGGCCTGGGCTACCACTCCAAAAGCATTAGCACACAGGCTGGGCTGCCCTTGCCTCCTCTCACAGTCGTGCCGGCCGCTGTGTGAGGACCCACTACCTAGATCACTGCCGCCAGGGAGGGGGAGGGGCCCACTCACCTACTTCCACTGCTTCCCGGGGATCCAGTCCTCCCACCTTCAGATGTATGGCTGCGTGGATTTCTCAGACATCCTATTGTGCTGTGTAGGGAATCCTCTGTTGGTTAATGAATGTCTGTTTAGTTGTAATTTAGAGGGGAGAGACAAAGGGAACCACTCACTCCACCAGGATACTGACCTCACTCCCCTAATTATGCTTTTTAGTTAGTTAAATATTTACAATGTTCCTGTCTTAGTCAGATTGGGCTGCTATAACAAAATACCGTACTCTGTCTGGCTTAAACAACAGGAGTTTATTTTCTTGAAGTTCTGGAGGCTGGCAAGTCCAAAATCAAGGTGCTGGTCAATGGAGCACCCTGGTGAATGCTCTCTTCCTTGTTGGCAGACGGCTGCCTTCTTGCTGTGTCCTCACATGATGGAGAGAGAGCTGCCATCTCTTCTTCCTATAAGGACACTAATCCCAACATGGGGGCTCCACCTTCATGACCTCATTTAAATCTAATTACCTCCCAAAGGCCGTCATATTTGAAGTTAGGGGTTCAACATATGAATTTTGGGGAGACACAAACATTCAGTCCATAGCAGTTCCCAAGTCAAGACTTAAAAACAATAGCTTCCAGGGGTCGGCCCGGTGGTGCACCGGTTAAGTGCATGCGCTCTGCTATGGTGGCCCTGGGTTCACAGGTTCGGATCCTGGGCGCACACCAACGCACCGCTTGTTAAGCCATGCTGTGGCGGCGTTCCATATAAAGTAGAGGAAGATGGGCACAGATGTTAGCGCAGGGCTAATCTTCCTCAAGAAAAAAGGGGGAGGATTGGCATCAGATGTTAGCTCAGGCCTAGTCCTTCTCACAAAAAAAGAACAAAAAAACAAAACAAACAACCAATAGCTTCCATCTCTATCTCTGCTACCTTTTTCCCTCCCTCCCCTGATAGGTAATCTTTTTTTTTTTTTTTTTGGTGTTTAGTTTATTTTCCCGTTATTTCTCACATGTAAATTTACATATAACTATAGAAGCCAAAGGTATTTTGTTTCTCTCCTCCCCCATTTTCTTACACAAAGAGCATACTACAACCTGGTGAATATACTAAACCACTGAATTATACACTTTAAAAGAGTGAATTTTATGGTATGTGAATTATATCTAAATTTTAAAAAATGGAAGCATACTATAAACACTGTTATGCACCTTGTTTTTTTACTTAACAGGTTGGATATCACTTTATATCCCCTTAAGATCTCCTTTTTACTGCCATATTATATTCTAGATTCTTAGTTTACTCAACCAGTCCCCTGTTGATGGACTTTTGGGCTACTTCCACTCTTTGCCGTTGCAGACAGTGCTGTAATGAGGAGGCTTGTGCATGTGTTGTTTCATGTTTTTGAAGGGTGTCCTTGGGATGGATTCCAAGAAATGGATTGCTGAGTAATTGCACATAGAGTTTTGCTTGATATTGCCAAATTTCCCTCCATAGAGGCAGTAGGATTTCATTCAGTCATTTCTTAAGTCTGACCTCAGTCCCTACTGCTGTAGTGCCTATTCATCCTTGACCTCCCCTGGACTAGGGGGGTCACAATCAAGTCCGCATCCACTCTGCTCTATCTCAGGGGGACTCAGGGGGCAGGCCGAGGACAGGGCAGGCTCAAATACCCACTCACATCCCCCCCACTCTTCCTCTTCCCCAGCTGGATCCTGTTTGATGAGAAGAACTTTGAAGGTGACCAGCACATTCTCTCCGAGGGCGAGTTCCCCACTCTCACGGCCATGGGCTGCCAAGCCTCCGCAGTCCTGGGCTCTCTCCAGAAGGTACCCCTGGTGAGTCCCCCTGTCCAGTTCCAGGCAACCCCTGAGGCAGGGGGTGCTGCTGGTGGGAGTCGTGGGCACAGCCTCTTCTCGCTGCTGAGTGGGCTGCTGGGGCTTGAGTCAAGTCTTCTTCAGAACCACCCCGGGTCCCCTTGACCCCAGGGCTTCAAAGCCAGTTCAACTTATTAGAGATTTATTGAGCACCTGCTGAGACAGGTCCTGGGGACGCTGAAATAAATCAGACACAGCCCTGCCTTCAGGGAACCCATGGTCACGTTGACATAACGACTACAATGCAGAGTGCTGTGTCCAGACACAGAAGTGGCACAGGAACAGGAGGGACTAGTGTTCAGGGACGGACTGGGGGCAGAGTGGAGGCCAGGCAGTGGAGTTGCTGCTTCAGGAAGCCAGAATGAATGATAATGTCTTGGACCGGGGAAGAGATGGAGAGAAGTGACACGGGCCATATTAAGGAGCTAGAGTCTGTAGGACTGGTGACTGGGTGGGTGGGCCAGCAGCGGCGGGGCAAGCAGAACAGCAGTTGTATACTGAGCACATACCATGCTCCAGGCCATGTTTGAGAGGCTCCCCATGTACTAAGGCGTTTAATCCTCACCATCACCCTCTGAGGTTTGTTGCTATCATCATCTCCCTCTTCCAGATGTGAAAACTGAGGCACAGAGAGGTCATGCAACTTGCTCCAGGTCATGCAGCTGGTAACAGGCAGAACCAGGTTCTCCCTAAGGCAGCCCAGCTCCTGAGTCCAAGCTCTTTACGACTACACATGGGGCTCTGAAGGCAGATAGACCTGGTTCTGAAGCTCCACTTTAGGGCCTCGAGCAAGTGGTTTAATCTTCTCCAGCCTCAGTTTCCCTTCTGTTAAGTGGGGATAATAATAGCACCTACCTTATAGTGTTGTTGAGAAGTTATGAGATCGGTAAAACACCCAGCACAGAATCTGGCATGTAGTAAGCCCTGAATGTATGAGAACTGCTATAATGACCCGTGTTATTATTATTACTATTCTTAGAAGTGGCATTTCCCTGGAGAAGGTTGGAGGAGACAATGGGGGCCCAGTCTGGCACATGCTGCAAATGAGAATCTGGGGGACACCCAGCTGGCAGTGTCCAGAAGTCAGGGGCCCTGTGGGGCGGAGCTCAGGAGGGCAGAGGGCCTGAAATGCCAGTCTTGGAGTTGGGGTGTCTGGAATTGGGGGGCTGAGTCTGGGGCTCTCATGGCCTCACCCCCTGTTTATGCCCCCGGGCCCCCAGCACTTTTCGGAGCCCTCCATCTTCCTGTATGGACTGGAGTGCTTTGAGGGGAAGGAGATGGAACTCAGCCGGGAGGTGCGGAGCCTGCAGGCCGAGGGCTTCAACAACCACGTGCTGTCCGTGCGGATCAAGGGGGGCGTGTGAGTGTGCTGTGGGGAGGCACGGGGACTGGGGGCTGCTGGTGAGTGAGGGCTGGGTCTCGGGCCTCTCCCCCTCCCCGCTTCTACCCTGCTCCCCTCCCAGCCGGGAGGGAGGAGAAGTGCAGACTGAGGAGGCTCGCTGGTTCTCAGGGCTTGGACCCCAGCCCTGGGGGCCTCTCCAGGACCCTCCTCTGCCCTGCACACCCAAAACCTACTTCCCAGCCTCCCTCTCCCCCCGGGGACCCTAATCCCAGACAGAGAAGTCCCAGCATGAGTGAAAAGGAGGTGGAGAACGTTCTGCCGTCCGTGCCTCCTCCTTCACCTGTCGGCCTGTCTGTCTTCCTCTCTGTGTCTCTGGCGCTTGCTGGGTACAGCTGGGTGCTCTGTGAGCACAGCGACTTCCGGGGCCGCCAGTGGCTGGTGAGCAGCTGCGAGATCACCAACTGGCTGACCTACAGTGGGACCCAGAGGGTGGGTTCCCTCTACCCCATCAAGCAGGTGGGTAGCGTGTCAGGTTGAGCGTGTCTATGCCGGCCTGTCTGGTTGTGTGTCTGTGTGTTTCCCAAACTCAGCATTTGTGTACTTTTGTCACAGTTTTTGCCACATCTCATTCTGCTTGAACCATTAATACTTAATGGTTAATAATTAATTAACTACTTAAGATTTTTCTTTAAATCAACTCACCTTTTTGGCTTTATCCTTATCCTAAGGAATAACCCTAAATCATGAGTTTGATGTGTATATATGATTTTTCTTTAATAGACATTATAATAAATATATTACCATTAAATTTTTAACAATAAGTTTATCCACATAGGACTGAAATTTATCTCACGTACCACCCACCAGTAGTAAGCATGCCTCACTTTGGGGAACACTGTGTCCATACGTGTGATTCTGTATGTCTGTGAGTGCATGTCTGGATATGTGTCCCATTTATGTACATGTGCATAGGTGGAGGCATGGCCATGGGGTCTGTGTGTGTGTGCGGACACGCTTGTGCCCATGACATCATCTGTATCCAAGCGTCTGTGTACTCTGGAGGTGATCTGTGGTTGTGTGTGTGGACACATCTGTGAGAGTGTGTTTGTGACTACACGTGCCTGCATTTGTGACACTGTTGAGAGTATGTGTGTCTTTGTATGAGGATATTTGTACGGTCCCTATATTCACAGACTTTTCTAACATCATTGCTAGAAGAAATCTTGGAGATTCTCTCCCACCCTAACATTTTACAGATGGGGAAATAAAGGCCTAGAGAAGTGGACAAGGATTTGTTCTGCAATCTTGGGCAAGTACTGTACCTCCATGGACCTCAGTTTCCTCATCTTTAAAATGGGGATAATATAGATGATGGAGTTGTTTTGAGGACTGAAGATAAATAATGTGTGTAAAGCTGTTAGAATAGTGCTTGACTGGGTAAGCACTGAACAAACATTAGCTGGGTGATTCTTATTACTATTATTACCGTCAGCGTTATCCAAGAACCCCTCTGATTTGTGGCAGAGCCTGGTCTGATGTCTGACAGTTCAGTGTCGCCCTGCCGTGGTCCCTCTTCAGCATGAGTGTGTGTGTGCATGTCTGTATTCCTACATGCATCCGTCCTCTTAGCAAACATAGGTCCCTGGCACAGAGATGGCTGGGGGGACCTGTGCATCGGTTAGGATGTGTGTGTTTGCATGGCTGCGTGTATCCATGTGTTTGTCTGCTGCGAACTTCTGTGCAACCATGTGGACCTTGGATGTATCTGCCGGTGTGTCCCTCTGCACGTGTCTGTGGGTATCTCTATGGACCTGGAACGGTGTGGGTGTGTGCTATGTATGTGCCTTTGCTATACGTGAGTGAAAGAAGGGTGACTTAGAGCAGGGCTGAGGAAGGTTTATGGGCAGGAAGGAGGGCCAGGCAGGAGCATTGCTGCCCGGGGACCCCTGACTCTCAGCTCCCCCCACTCACCAGCGCCGGGCATATTTCCGCCTCTGGAATGCGGCCCTGGGGGGATTCCTGGCAGTGCCAGACCACGTGGAGGACATGAAGGCGGGCCGCGTGGTGGTCTCTGAGCCCCAGGCCGGAGGCAGCTGCGTCTGGTACTACGAGGATGGGCTGCTGAAGAACCAGGTACCAGTTTGGGAGCTGGGACAGGGACACCAGGGCCTCAGGCACTCGCAGGCCTAGTCAGGAATGGGACCCATCCTTGGGCCAGAGAAACAGAGAGATATACATAGATGCCAGGACCCTGGGGAGGTGGAGAATGCACCCTGGGCAATTCAGGCTCTCCTCTGGGCCTCAGTCCCCCATCTGTAAAATAAGAACGTTGAACCAGATGCTCGTAAGGGACCTCCCAGCTCTGAGACTGTGACTGAGCTTGGATCCTGTTAATGATAGATTCACTCCACAAACATTTCCTCAGCACCTGCTATGTGCCAGGCCCTGTCCTAGGTGCTGGGAATACAGCAGTGAAAAGACAGAAACGCCCCCTGCCCTCCTGAAGCTTACGTTCTAGTGGGGAGAGACAGAAACAACTTCAATGAGTAAAATGGCACCCGCAATGAGGAAAAGTGCAAGAGAGGAAAAATAAATGAAGAAAGGAGAATAGGGGGTGTCAGCAGCTCTGACAAGGGGGCTCTTCCTGTGAGGGTGACATTTGAGGCAGGCAACCATGCAGATGTCTGAGGGAAGAGTGTTCCAGGCAGAGGGAACAGCAAGTGCAAAGGCCCTGGGGTGGGAACAAGCCTGGAATTTTCTAGGACTAGCAAGGCCGCATGAATGGCTGGAGTGAAGTGATTGAGGGAAGAAGTGGCAAGAGATGAGGTCAGAAAGGCTAAGGGGGTGTAGGTCTTTGTAGGCCATTGAAGGGGTTTTGTCTTTTACTTGCAATGAGAGGGAACATTGGCTCTCTGCCAGGCGCTGTGTTAAGCCCTTCATGTGAATGCCGTGTGTAATCCTCAGAGGGCACTATGGGGCAAGTCCTATTATACTCCCCAGTTTATAGGTAAGGAAACCAGAGCACAGAGAAGTTAAGTAACTGGCTAAAAGTCACACAGTAAGTAAGTGTGTGGAGGCTTCTCTGATGCTAAAGCCTGTGCTTTGGGAGACAGTCATGAAAGTCTTCCTGGAGGAGCTAATATTTTTCCAGCCCATTTGTGGTTTCTCCCACTGAACCCTCACAACAACCAGCACTCAGAGATTCCCACCCCCAAGGAAACCAAAGCTCAGAAGGATTAAGAGATTTGCTCAGGGTCACAATCCCTAAGAGCCAAGATTCCAAGCTGGGTGGGTAGAGGGTGTCTTGGGTTTGGGGGAGTCCCGCAGAAACAGTGCCTAATGACCTCCTGGGACTTCAGGTGGCCCCCACCATGAGCCTGCAGGTGATTGGGCCCCCCAGCCCAGGTTCCAAGGTGGTGCTGTGGGCTGAGAACCGCCTGCCCCGCCAGACATGGAGCATCAGTGAATCGGGCCACATCTGCAGCCAGATGTTCGACGGCCGGATCCTAGATGTGAAGGGTAAGGTGGGGGTGTGTGTGGGAGAAGGCACCTGAGGGGGCTGAGGGCAGTGGAGTCCCCAGCTCTCTCTAACCATCTCCCCATCTCTTACCCCCTCCCCCAGGTGGCTGGGGCTACGACAGGGACCACGTGGTGCTGTGGGAGCTGGCCAATGACAGGGAGTCCCAGATCTGGACGGTCCATGTGCTTTGAAGCCCCACCCTTCCCCCCAGCCCTGGAGCCGTTCTCTGGGATGACATTTTTATAGGTTTTTTTGTTGTAACATAAGCTGTTTTCTAATATGCTCCCAGGTATCCTCGTCTCTGTGCACCTGGATATTTGGAGGTGGGGGTGAGGATTTATTCACTTGCCTTCTTCCCCTGACACTCAGACTGGCTTCTTCCCTCCCAGCTCCAGTTCTGGGGCTCAGATGTAATGCCTGCCTCTGCCACCAGAGAGAGCCCTGGGGCCAGACTAGCTGGTGACGGGGGCCTCTTATGCTGTCGCCTCAAATCATGTGTTCTAAGAGCCTGCTCCAAGCCAGGTCTGGCACTGAGCTGTGGGGGCACAAACATGAACCAAGCCCCGTGGTACCCGGCCTCAGGGAACTCACAGTCCAGTGGAGGATTCCCACATATGCGTAGGGTGATGCGCATGGTGACAGGGTAAGAATGGAAGTGGAGGCACGCACAGAGAAGGAACCTAAACCATTTAGGCGCACAGGGAGGGCTGCTTGGAGGAGGGGACCCTCAGCTGAGATGTGGAGAATGGGAAGTAGTCAGCCAGGCTAGCAGGTGGCAGAGGAAAAGTGTTCTAGGGATGCAGATAAGTCCAGGGGTGAAAACTTGGAAGTTCGGTGTGATGGGGGCACAGTGGGCCAGGCGGGAGAGGTGAGTGGGAGCCACGTCCCAAAGCCCCTTGCCCACCAGGGCTCCTCACAATTTCTCCCGGCTCTGGTCTCAAGGCCTAAAGGTTTGGCCTCAGTCAAAGAAGCCAGGACAGAGGGTCTGGGTTCCTAACCCAACTCAGAGCAGGACATAGAGAGAGCAGCTCCCTCTGTTCCCCAACCTAGCAGGCACTTCTCAGCCCCTTGGCCAAGGTCCTCCAGAAGAGGCAGAGATGTTCCAGGCCCTTGGGGGCTTCTCTGGGGCTCCCTTCCCTCTCTGCAGCTCCCAATGCCACCACGCCAAACCCAGGAGGGGTAGGAGTGGTTAGAGCAGCTGTTTGTCCTTCCTGCCTTCCAAGCCCATAGGCAGGCAGGGAGGAAGTGGACAGCTGCCTCTCCAGCCTTCTCAGCCCCCAGTGGTTGGATACACGAGGACAGGAGGAAGCCTGTGAGGCTGGGAATCCCTAGAGGCTGGGAGCAGGTGTTCTCTCTGAATCTGTCATTCTGAAGACACCCAGGTACTAGGGTGGGGGGTTCTCTGAGCCTCTGCAACTAGGGATGTTCAGGGTCTAGCTGGGGGAGGGGGGAGAGTCCTCTGGGACCATCATTCCCAAACACCCAGGAACAGGTGAAGCAAATGCAAATAAAGGGGATGGTGAGGATGGCGGGTTCTGGGCCTTGTCCCTGTGAAGTGATCCTAAGGGGAGGAGCCTCAGCATTTGGACTTCCGGCAGGCAAGCTGGGGTAGGAGCTCCCTGGTGCCACCTCTCCTGCTGATGAGAGCCTGGGAGACTCCTTGGTGCTGCTGCAAACCTGGGTCTTGGGGCCCAGTGATGTCTGGTGACCACACATAGGACCCCACTCCAAGTACAAGACAACTTTATTGACCCCTGGCTGGGTGGTGCTTGCCCCTCCACATCAGTACCTCCCTGTGTTGACCATTGCCCCCAAGTCACTGCATGTCAATTCCCACAGCCTGGTCATCTCTGGCATCAACCCTTCCCAAGGATTGGTGGGGGGTAGGTGGGGTTCTCTTGCTATTGATGGTGGCAGCTATCTCAGGGGGCACAGGGCTAGGGCTGAGGCATGTCACCTCAGCTGAGGTAGAAGAGCTGGATGAGGGTGTTGGTCATAAAGAGAAGGGCACTGCCACCACCCAGGCTGCTGAGTGCAGGGGCTGCACTCGTGGAGGATTTCTTCATCGTGGTGGTGGTCTGGTTTCCCAAGACTCCAGTTTGTATCTGCAAGAGGAAAAGTTGGGTAAGCTGAGGGGACTTTTGAATCTCGTGTTTATTGTTTAGAGACGCAGTTCCCCTACCGGCCATACAACAGTCCTCAGTTCTCTGTCCCCCATGACCACAATTTCTGCTACAAGGTCCTGTGCGAACGGTTGGCTGCTTCCTGCTTTGAGACAGGCAGAGTTAGAGGCAGCCCCTGGTCTACCTCCCACGGAACCTTCCTTTCACCTCCGCTAGGCCACCAGCCTCTCCAGCACGCAGGAGACAGGGGAGCCTGTGGCCCCAGCCCTTGACTTGACTAGCCAGGCCAGGGGCTTACCCTCTCTGAGCCTCAGTTTCCTCATCTTCAGAACAGGGAGAAGAGCCCATCACAGTCGTGGGGGGTCGCATAAGATAGGGCAGGTGAGAAGGCAAATTGTGGGGGGGGTGGATGGGTAGGTGGGGAGGATGCAACTTTCCCTGAGGAAATGGCCACATGGTGATCAGACTGTTCTCAATGCTTGATCAAGCTGCAACTAAAGCTGCTCTTGATGGAGATCAAGCTGTTTTTGGTGGTGGTCAAGCTGTTCTTGATCAAGAACTTGATGGCTCCCAGCTGCCATACTGACTAGCGCCCTCCAGACATGTGGGATGCTGCCAAAGCTGCCTCCTGGAATAGCAGTTGATTTGAGACTCCAGCTGTTTCTGCAGTGGGAGATTTCTATCTTCTTTGCGTTACTGAACACGCAGGCTTCTCTCCCCAGGGAGTTCCCTGCCACCTCCAGAACCAGATCAGGCTCCACTGAAACATTTCCTGGCCTCCCCGCAACAGGAGAATGTCCCCAGGTTCCCTGAGGGTTGATGCCATCCTCGCTCAGGGCTGTCTTCCCAAGCCTCCTAATTCCTATGCTTCCACAGCACCCCTTGGGTGCCTCAGTGTGCCTGGCACCCTGTAAGCGCTCCCCAGCCTTGGGTGCAGGCTTCTGCTCTGGGGCAGCCCTCAAGCAGCCTGACCCCAGCCAGAAGGGCTGGAAGGCTGGGAGCCAGGCCCCCTGAGCCCTTGGTTCCCCTGCTGGAGCCTCTGCTCTCATGGGAGAAGGCTGGGTGCCCAGGAGCCTGTATTCCCTTCCTTTCCTGCCAGGCAGGTCTGGGGAGACCTGGGCAGTGGTGCCAGGGGCTCTGAGGGGCTGCTCTTACCTGAATCATAACCAGGAGGCTGATGGTGAATAGGAGGAAGAGGAAGCCCTTCATCTTGGGAGGATCTTGGTGGCTCTCTTGTCAGCAGCTTTCGGAGATGAGCGCAGGGCTGTCTGCAGGCTCCTTTTGGCTTGATCGCTTTTGAACTAGGAGGCAGGAAAGGCGGAGGCAGGGTGGAAGGGGGAGGAAGGAGGGCCTATGGGGTAGGATGAGGAACTGCTTTCTTTCTACAGACCTCGGGGTTGAGGATACCAGGCCCTCAGTTCTAAGGCCCTGACAGACCATGGCTTCTGGATAGGGACAGAGACAAATCCCGGGGGATGGGAGGTGGGCAAACCAAGGGGGCAGCTGTGGGGCAGTAAATAGGGCCCTGGGCTTGGAGTCATGCATACTGGGGATTGAATCTTGGTTTAATCACCTATCCACTCTGAGACCCTGGGCCAGAAACTGTACCTCTGTGAACTTCTAACAAAAGAGCTGCTGAAGGATTAAATGCAATATAATTAAAAGAAGATTGTGGTGGGGGATAGGAGCTGAAGGAGAAAAGGCTGGGATAGGGTCGGCCCCGTGGCTTAGCAGTTAGGTGCGCGCGCTCCGCTGCTGGCGGCCTGGGTTCGGATTCTGGGCGCGCACCGACGCACCGCTTCTCTGGCCATGCTGAGGCCGCGTCCCACATACAGCAACTAGAAGGATGTGCAGCTATGACGTACAACAATCTACTGGGGCTTTGGGGGGGGAAAATAAATAAATAAAATCTTAAAAAAAAAAAAAAAAAGGCTGGGATAGATTTAGGTTTCAAGATAAGGTTGTAGATGGCTCCACAGGTTCAGAATGAAGGCTGGGGGAACATTAAAATTTAGCAGGGGATTGGTGGTAGCTTTCTGTGAAAATGAAGGAACACTGTTAGAAATCCAGAAACCTAGCTTCTAGATAGGCCCATTCCCTCTCGGCCTCAGGTTCCTCATTTCAAGTGAGGAAACTAAAGTGGATTATTTCTGAAGTTTATTAAGACCTAGCATTTTGTGATTTGGATAAAGAAAGTAGCAGATAGATGGGAGGAGAGCTAGTGGAGGGACAAACAGGTGACTAAAGGGCAGTGGAAGGGATTTGGGGTGGGGGTGGCTGTGAAGTCCCAGCGAGGGGTTGGGGATGAGAGGAATCACAAAGCTGCTTGGACGGTGCTCCATTCTTTATACACACATTCTCTCACTTTATTCTCTCAGTGGCACTCTGCAGTAGGTTTTATAATTATCCCCATTTTCCTGATGAAGAAACTGAGGCTTAGATATTGAGTGACTTGTCCAAGGTAGTACATAGTGGAGATGTTCTCATTTGACTTGAATCCAGGTCTGTCTGAAGCCACAGCCGTGTATGTAACCTCGGGCTGCCCTGGAAGTGGGTTAAGTCTTGATTCCCTGTCCCACCCCCTCCTGCCTCACCCACTCTCCCTTTCTTAGTCTATTTTATGCCTCATTTGCATGCCAGATAGTGAAAGAAAACACTCTCTCATTTCCCTGTTACCGTTATGGGCTAGGTCTCCTGTTGCAACCTTCGGAAAAAGCTGAGTGGGCTCTTAGGAACGTCCGGCCCTGGTTAAAAAGAAAGAAAGAAAGAAAAAAGAACTGAGAGTCAAGACTGGTGAGAGAAAGCCAGGACCTGGAAGAGGGAGGAGGCAGGAGTTTTGAGGCCCCTGGGAAGGAGGGAGTGGGAAGTGGGAGGAGCCCTCAACTACCCATCACTGCCCACCCCATCAACTCCTTTACCAGAGCTCTCTCCTGACCCTTGACTCAAGTCACAGCTGCCTTTGATGCACCTGTGGGGCGTGTGATTCTGGGGGTTCATGGGAGTCAGGGAAGCAGCAGGTGCTGGAAGGGTACTGGCCCAGGAAACAGGAGGCCCATGTTGATGTCCAAGATTGCTCTGCTGAAAATTGGCTCTGTCACACTGGGTAATCTTCTCCCCTCTTACGAAGAGGCAGCTGGACGGACTAAGCCCTGGAGCCAGCCGGGTTGTACTTTCTCCCTGCTGGGGGTGCCTGTGAGGATGCTTAAATGCCAGGCTCATATCTGTAAAAATTTTCTTACAAACCCCAGAAATTTCATTTCAACATCCTGAGCCTCTGCTGTGGTGTGAGCCTGAGCTGCTAGTGGTGGTGGGGTCTTGAGGGTGCTGGAAGGGTTTTTAAGGGTCATCAGGACTTGGGGCATGGAGGGGCATCTGGAGTCTGTTGGTACTTGAGAGAAGAAGTGGGGCTTCACATCTTTTCCTCTCCTGCCCTCTCAGCAGTCATTCTGTCTTGACAATGAAATTTCATTCTGGATAGACAGAACACTGGTCACAAAGCTTAAAGAGCCCAGAGAAACTCCCATGTCACAGATAGGAAAACTGAGGGCCCAAGAAGGGCAGGTTAATGGCAGAGCTGGAGATAGTACCTAGTCTATCTCTTGACTTCAATGTCCCACTGTACACCTTCTTCAAATGTGACTTCTGAACCTTAACTAGCAAGATGGGAAATCTCAGTCCACACCTCCTGCAACTCTCTCCAGGGATCAAGATAAAACTCTTGGTGTGAAATTCAAGGCCCTTGCCTTCCTCCCATCTTGTTTTGGGTTCCATAACATCCTTCCCCCACCCCGCTACACACCATACCCTAGCCCTCACCCAATTTGCATCTCCCCAGCTGCCCCAGGCTCTTTTATACCTCAAATGTTTTCTCTTCAAGGAAAGCCCTCCTCCAATTATTTTATCTGGCCACCTCTTATTTGTTCTTCAAGACTTAGCTCAGAAGCCCCTTCCCCTGGGAAACTTTCCACTTCTCCCAGGAAACTCCTTCAAAGGGAGGAAGTTCCTCAGTGTTCCAAGAGCCCCTTCTGTTGGCCTCTGCTCTAAAGATTGTGTCTGCTAAGAATATAATCTAAGGGTAGGTCTTGTCACCTCTCTCACCCAGCACAGCACAGAACATGGAGAAGAGTAGGTGTCAGGGACAGCTGAATGAATGAGTGAATAGAAGGTGACTTCCTTATATTCACTCCCACCTCCAAGCCTTGCATGCCTGTATTCATTCAGTCAGTAAATACTTATTATGGGGCAACAGCAGACTAAGCATTGGAGAGTTACCAATGCAGAAAATAATTAGAGGGAAGGGAGAGGTGAGCCCTTCATTTGGGGCTGCTTTTCCCCTAAAAGTATTTGCCACTTCCAGAAGAGACAGCTGAGAAACTGAGTAGGGTTTTCTACAAATTTATGGGGCTTGGGGGAGAAAAGCTGTAGTTGAAGACCAGCTAAGAAAGGGGGGCCCTGGTAAACTCTCCCACCCCCCACTAGGCTTTGGGTTGGGACCATGAAAGATTACACCTGAGGAGTAACAGTGAACAGGAGACAACAGCCCAGCCCTAACTGAAATTGAAGACAACATGATGAAAAAACCAAGAGAAGCAACAGATAATAGAAACGGTTACACAGAAGATTGAGGTAATGGAATTATCAACCAAATTTTCAAATAACAATGCTTAGTATATTCAAAGACATATAAGACAAGATCGAGAACTGGAAATTATAGAAAAGAACTAAATGGAAATTCTAGAACTTAAAAATACAATAATAGAAATTAAGAACTCAGGGAATAGGTTTAACACCAGATTAGACACAAATAGAGAATTAGTGAAGTGGAAGATCATAAAACATTATTATAGCATAATATAGTAAGTGCCTACTGTGTGGTCTACACACTAGGGATACAGAAGTGAACAAAATGGAGTAGTCCCTGCACTTATATAGCTGACATTTGAATGGGGGAAAACAAAAAATAATGGTAATTTAAGATTTCAATAAATGCTATGAGGAAGTCAAGAGGGTGATGTGAGAGAAGATAAATGGGAGGAGGACATATTCTAGGTAAGTGTTCGGGGAAGACCACTCAGAGGAGATGATTGTGTGGGACCTAGGCATGCAAAACGTCTTAGACCACTCCCTTTCCCAGTTTCACAGTGTTCTTTGATGACTGACCCCAGGGCCTAGCACAGTCCCACATAGGGAAAGTGTTCAATATGTACCTAAGCTCAATGATGGAATGGAATACAGCAGGGATGGAGGGAGGGGAAGGGCATTGCTGCACATATTGTATGATCTGCCCTGCATCTTTCATCCCCATGAAAGAGGGCTGTTATCCAATAGCACCATAGAGTACTTGAAGGTAAATTTTCATCCATCCGTCCATCCATCTGTTCATCTATTTCATTTCAGGCAATTTATTGACACCTACTGTGTGTCAGGCAAGATGAATGAGTGAGGGTCCCTTCCCCTGAGAAGTTCATAGTCCAAGAGGGAGATGCATACTGAAATAATCACAAAACTGAATAAGAAATACTATAATGGGAGCAGGGCTATTTGAATGTAGAGTGTAATTCTGCTTGGGGAGGATGTTCCCACTGGAAGGAGAGGCCTTAACATAGGAGAGAGCATGATAGTTTCTGGAACATTGAGAAGGGTGGAGGGCAGGATTCATAATACAAAGGCCCTAAATGTCATGCTAAACTAGAGGTGGTGAGGGCTTGATCCAAGGCAGCTGTGATGTGGATGGAGAAGAGGGGGAAGGTGGGAGAGAGAGGCAGGTTTTTATTCTGAAGGAATGCCTGGATTTAGAGGACCTCTCTCTGTTACCGAGCAAGGGCTCGTATCTGCTCACCACAAGACAAAAGCCAATCAGTCCAGAGGCAAAGGGGTGGAGAGAGAGAAAACTTTATTTAAGCGATGAGGTAGTAAGTCAGAAGATGGCAGACTATCATCTAGAAGAAATCATCTTAAAGGGGAACTGATTTGGAAGTGACTTATATAAGGCAAATGGGGCTGGGGAGGGGGCTCGGGAGTGTCAGGTGACAGATGACCACATACCCTTGGGGGTCTCTCCCTAGCAGATCTGCTGAGTGCAATATTCCTGAGGAATCTAAGAAAACCCGTTACTTCCTTATCTGGGACAGCAGGAACCGTTTGGGCAGAGGACATAAATTTTCTGCTAACAAGTGATTTTTTTCTACTGGTTACAGATTAGCTTTCCTATGTGCAGTTGTAAGGGTTTTTTCCAAAGCACATTGTGAGAACAAGATGGAAAGGGGGAACACATGGCCTTGGGGGCTGAAGTTTTAAGAGTCCTCTGCTCAGGCTCAAGTGTCTTTCATATTTCTTTATAGGTCGCATGTGCAAATGTGGCGGGGGGGAGGGGGGTTCTATGTGTTGCATGTGGCGGATATTTAGTCTGTGATGTCTAAAGTTTACAATATGTCATTTTAACTTAATACTCCTGCGAGATGCTTACTCAGGCTGAGGGCTGTCAGCAAGCTACTCTCTTATCAGCAGTCCTCCTGCTGTTCTGCAGGGCAAGCTCAGAAACTTTGTTTACTTTGTTTCTCACGTTAACCTTGTGGGTAGAGGTTCGGTTTCATTCTAATCCAGGGAAATTTTAACGCCTTCGTCCTCAGTTTCATCTCTTATTTATTATTTACCTTTCCCTCCTGAGCTCCTAGGACCCAATAAACTCTTGAACCTCAAACAGGTCATAACTGACAAGGGTCTTTCAGCAAATGATCTAAAAGCAAAGAGGACTCTGTCCATTGTCAGGAATAGAGACTTCCAGAGCCATCTAACTCCAGGGCTGGGGTCTACTTTCTCATCCTACAGGTGGGAAAACAGGCCCAGAAAGAGCCTTGTTCAGGACCTCCCTCCTCCCACTCCAGGGCCTTTCCATTAATTGTCAGGCAGTAAATTTCCACCCCAGGATGGAATCAAGCAGAGGCCAAGAGGCCCCCCACTCTAGAAGTAATTTCCCCCAAAATCAATTTAGCAAAACAGTGGCATCGTCGGGATTACACATTCAGGTCCAGAGGCTTCTAGCAGCTTCACGAAACTAATCCCAGGTTCGCTTTCTATGCCTTGGGGTGGTATGAATGAACTCTCCATCTCCAGACCCTGAGTCGGCTCAGAGCGGTGGATTCTGGGATTTGCAGTCTCCCGCGAAGAGTTTAGACTCTGTGGGCCAATAGAATTCGAGCACGGACGGCTGTACCCGCCTCCGCTGCCTGCTGGTTGCTCAGGGACGCCTCCGAATTAGCCAATGAGGAGCGCACAGGTCCTGGTCGCCTGGGAAACCGCGTGACAACAAGATGGCGGCGCCGCGGGACAGGTGGGTGGCCTTGCGTCGTGAGTCCTGGCCAAGGCTTTTCTGCCTGAGGAGTCCCCCACGCAGGCTGCGACCCTCGCCCCGAGAGCCCCGAGCACTCGCGAGCCCCGCGGCCCAGCTCCTCCAGCAGGCCCCCCGCGTCCTGGCAGCGGATTCGGGCCCCCTCCTACCATGGCTTTGCGTGGAGGCTGGAGGAGGCGACGCGGCTCCCAGGGCGGGGTTAGGTGGTGACAGAAGCCGCGCCATGAGCATTCGAGCTGGGGATTTAGGGAGTGAAGGCGTGCAGCCGGCCGGGCCCTGTCGGTGCTGGAGAGCACTGGGACCTGGAGGGGACAATAGGTCGAGTAGTCAGTCAAGCACAGTCCTGACTTGGGTCCCACAGATGTAGGGGCATCCAGCTTTCTCCTCAAAGCTCGAGTCTAACCTTTAGGCACCTCTGGCCTGAGGGAGAAGACACAGGCCGCCCCTGGAAACCCCCAAATTGTAGGGAGTAGACATGGCTTTGTCCTCAGGGTCCCCCAGGTCTGAGGGAGGAGGAGACAGCCTTGTGCTCAGAAGTCCCCAGACTGATGGGAAGATACACCAGGGGTATCGGGGTCGCCTATAATCCGTGGGAAAATTGATCTGGAGACTGGCCAGTGTGTTGGATTGGCCTGAACTGAGACTGGAAGCAGGGAAGTCATTTGGGGACCAAAGAAGGGCAGTGAGAGCCGCCCTAGCATGGCCAACAGTGGGTATGGAATGGAGGGGCTGTGTGTGAGAGACACAGCAGAATTTAACCTGCAGGGTTTGGTAACTGATGGGATTAAGAGAAAAGGAAGGAGAGAAAAAAAATTGTGGTCGGGTGATGGGGTCCCATTAAGAAGAGGGATGTGGGGAGAGCTTATTTTGAGGGAAGATTTTGGGTTTGGTTTGAGGACCAGGTCCTTCTTTTTTCTTCTTCTTTTTTTTTTTATAATTTTATTTATTTATTTATTTTTTTCCCCCAAAGCCCCAGTACATAGTTGTATGTCATAGCTGCACATCCTTCTAGTTGCTGTATGTGGGACGCAGCCTCAGCATGGCCAGAGAAGCGGTGCGTCGGTGCGCACCCGGGATCCGAACCCGGGCCGCCAGCAGCGGAGCGCGCGCACTTAACCGCTAAGCCACGGGGCCGGCTCTCTTTTTTCTATAATGGCTTTATTGAGATACATATACTTCACCCCTTTAAAATGTAAATTTCAGTCGTTTTTAGTGTATTCATAGAATTGTGCTACCATCACCACAATCAATTGTAGAACATTTTCATCAGCCTCAAAAGAAACCCTGTACCCTTTAGCAATTACCCCCATCTACCCGCCAGCTGCCCCCAGCCCTAGGCAACCACTGATCTACTTTGTCTGTGTAGATTTGCCCATTCTGGACACTTTATATAAATGAAATCATAACAATGGTCTTTTGTGACTGACTTTTTTCCCTTAGCGTAATGTTTTCAAGGTCCATTCACATTGTAGCATGTATTTCATTTCTTTTTTATTGCTAAATAATATTCCATTGTAATGATATATACTACATTTGTTTGTCCATTCATTGGTTGATGGACATTTGGGTTGTTTCTACTTTTTGGCTAATATGAATAATGCTGCTATGAACTGTATACAAGTTTTTGTGTAGACGTAAGTTTTCATTTCTCTTGGGTATATACCTAGGAGTGGAATTGCTGGGCCATAATGTAACTCTGTTTAATCTTTTGATACTGCTAGACTCTTTTCCGTAGCAGCTGCACCATTTTGCATTCCAACAAATGTTCCAATTTCCCCACATCCTCGCCAACACTTGTTAATTTCTGTGTTTATGACCAGTTTCTTTTGAGAGGTCGTGAGAATGGTGATGAGATGGTGATGAGAATCCTCTGGAGAAGGAAAGGATAATTAGGTCCGGTGGGAGTTCATGCAAGACAGTTCTAGCCACTAAAAGCACAGTGCCTAGGGTTTTTTTAGTGTGATGAAAACATTCTAAGATTGATTGTGGTGATGGTTTCACAACTCTGTGAATATACTAAAAACCATTGAATAGTACGTTTAAAAGCATTAAGTATGTGAACTATATCTCAATAAAACTTTTTTTAAAAAGGAAGTTCACATACTGTATGATTCCATTTATATAACATTCTTGAAGTAAGAAAAATACAAGAGATGGAAAACAGAGTAGTGGTTGCCAGGGGTTAGGGATGCTGGAGGAGGAGGATGGGTGTGACTACAAAGGAGTAACATGAGGGGGATCTTTGTGGTGATGGAATAGTTTTGTATCCTTTTTTTTTTTTTTTTGGTGAGGAAGATGGGCCCTGAGCTAACATCCGTGCCCATCTTCCTCTACTTTATATGGGATGCCACCACAGCATGACCTGACAAGCGGTGCGACGGTGCGCGCCTGGGATCTGGGCCTGCGAACCCCGGGCCGCCGCAGAGGAGCGCATGCACTTAACCACTTGTGCCACCGGGCCGGCGCCTAGTTTTGTATCTTGACTGCAGTGGTGGTTACGTGGAATCCATACAGGGGATGAAATGGCATAGAAGGACACTCATATAAAAACATAACTATTGGGGGAAACTGGGTGAAGGATATACAGGACCTCTCTGGACTATTTTCCTAATTTCTTGTGAATCTGTAATAATTTGTAGTAAAAAGTTAAAATATAACTAAAGAACAAATAAAGAAGGAACAAAAAAAAAGGAGTTAACCTAGCCAAGGGAAGGGTGCGGTTAGGAGTGGGGAGACGGTTCCAGGAGGGGGTTCCAGGCCGGGAGCCACTTGCGCAAAGGCCTGGTGCATTTGAGGCCAAGCTGGCAGGCAGTTCAGAGTGGCTCATGTGGAGGAGGGGGGGTGCTGGAGGGTGAGGTCAGGAGACACAGGCAGGGACCAGATCATCCGTGTTAAGGAATTTTGAATTCTTTTTCCTGTGGGTGAGAAGGAGCAATTGGGAGCTTTTAGCAGGGAAATGACACGTCAGCTTTGTGTTTAAGAAGATTCCTCTGGCAGCATGTGGACACTGGGAACCACGAGGGGCTGTCACACTTGGCCACACAAACCGTGAGGATGCCTAGACCAGACGGCAGGGGCAAGGGCAGGCTGGGGGCAGATGTGGGAGGCTGGATGGTTGGCGGCGAGGAAACTCTGGGCCTGGTCCTTGGAGGGCTCCTCATGAGGACCAGGCATGAGTCCCAACCTCCAGAATGAAGACAGAGGAGGCTGCCTCCAGGCGGCACTGGTCCCCTTGCTGGGCAGCTCCAGGCAGGGTGGAGGCCAGTGCCACACATTTCCAAGGTGAACAAAAGACTTGACTCAGGCCCTGATGGAGGTCCTTTGGTTCTAGGATTTCTAGATATTAGCCACATAAGATGCTTAATTCACTGAATACAGTATGGCCTTTAATTACATCCCTGCTGTGCATTCATCTTTCCAGAAGGAAGAGGGAAGGGAGGGAGACCAACATTGATGAGTGCCCTCCATGTGCCAATAACAACAAAAGCCACAAGTCACAGTTTTAAGTGCTTCCTCTGAAGGTGGCACTGGGCTAGGTGCTTCATGAGTGTTCTCTCCGAGTCCCCTGGGTAACCCTGCCTGGCTGGTATCCTACCATCCTCATTTTACACCAAAGGAAACTGAGGCACGGGTTATACTGGTGGATGGCAGAACCTGTCCAGAGCCTGGCTCTTGACCTCCCTACCATGCGGACCAAGTCTTGGTCGAGTCCTGCCTCTGGGTTGCCCCTCTCTGGGTCTAAGATGTTGGGGGTGGCACCTGGGTTCTGGTAGGAGAGGAGGGGACCCCTGGGCTTTGTGTTGACCAGCTCCTTGATATATGGACAAAAGCCCCAAGCCTCCTGGGTAGTCTTGTACCTGGGCTCTAAGTTTGGGGGAAGTTTCAGGCTCTGGCCCATTTCTGCACCCCTCCTTCCCCCCACTCCACCCCTGCATCACCCTTTCCCAAGCACTACCAGGCCAGAGGCCTCCAGGATTGGAGCAGAAAGCTGGAAATCCAGAGGAGCAGGCAGACAGCAAGCACAGGGATCCTGAGGCCAAGCTGCCTCCAGAAACTTCTGCAGGGGCAGTGGGAAGAAGTGAGGGCTGCTGCTCCCTGGACAGTGCTCCCTCCTGGGAAAAGTAGCCAGGGAAGGAGAAGTTTCAGGCCACTTCTTGGTCATGAGGGAGTGTTCTCGAGGGCTGACTTCTTTCTTCTCAGGGAGTTCCTGACAGCTAGAATCTAGAAGTAGAACTATGAGCTCCCCTTTGGCCTCCCTTGGCAAGACCCGGAGAGTACCCCTGCAGTCAGAGCCTGTGAATCCAGGGTAAGGAGCCAGCCTCATGAGGTCTTTGTATCCGGGCCCTGCCTCCTCCAGGCCCCTCCCATGGACTAGAAGAATGACTCCTAGTGGCTTGGAGAAAACAATAAGGAATTACGGAGCTTTCCCTGACCACCGTAGCTTTCTCTGTATATCTTCTCCTGGGGGGCTCGTCGTTGTGTGTAAGCATGCCCTGGGTTGTGCCTCTAGTAAGGAATGGGCCCTGTAGGAGTGGCTCAGCATCCGTCTTTCTACTATGGTTCATGTGTCAATTCTGCAGACACTGACGGTGCACCTGTTCCGGGCCAGGCCACATGCTGTGCTCTCAGTAAAGGGAATCCTTTACATCTGTCTAGCACTTTCATCTTTTCAAAAGCATTTTTTACCTCTCTCCTTGCTCTTCTGAACAGCACTTTGAGTCATCCGAAGGCCAAGGGGATCCAGAAAGGTTAAGCGACAGGCCTGGGGTCCCACGGCCATTTCAAAACAGAGCTGGGGCTGGCCTCTTGGGCGTGGGGACTCTTGTCCCCCCAAGACCCTGCCCTTCAGCTCGTCCCCACCTTTCACCATTGGGAGGAGTCAGACACCCCAAAGCTTGTCCCTTGGCTCGCCCAGTACCGGGATGGGATTCCAGGTAGACGTCCTCAGAAGGCAGAGGCCCAGCCTCCATCTCCTTTAGGCTCTGCTGGGGGCTTGGTGCCCAGAGCCTCTCCTCCAGTGACATTCCAGGGAGTCCTAACTTGTCTATCTTCCTTCTCCTTCCTGCCCGGGTTCCCAGGAGGCGAGGG
The DNA here is from genome assembly GCF_057802395.1 of Ceratotherium simum simum. NCBI lineage: Eukaryota > Metazoa > Chordata > Mammalia > Perissodactyla > Rhinocerotidae > Ceratotherium > Ceratotherium simum. The sequence goes on from NC_141921.1 coordinate 30,754,916, forward strand.
ATAAAAATCTACGGAGATGGTAAGTGTGGGCTCTGCCCTCGTGTCCTCCTCACCTCCCGTCTGCAGGGTCTCCTTGCGGTTGGGTGGGCAGATGGAGAGAAAGAGCATGATGAACGCCCCTGCCAGCCAGAGCAGCTGCCCAACTACAATGTTATCTACAGCTCCCCACCCCTCCCTGAGGACAAGGCTTCCTCCTGGCAGCTCTCCAATTAGGAGGCCCCATGCCCTTAGCAGAGATGTCATCACTAACATTTGAATCCCTCCACCCGCTGTGGGGTTGGCCAGTGGGTGCTGAGAACCCATGAGGGGCCAGACCCACTCTCCTTCCCCTGACAGCCTCCTCAGCCCATTTCAGCCTTCTCTCCCTGTCCTCACGTCGCTGCCCTGACTCCTGCCGGCTCAGACCTTTGCATCCCAGCCCCACTCTTGCCCCCATCGTGGTGCTGCCATTGGCCACTCAGGGCCCTCAGGAGCCAGGCTGGGAGAACTCCAAGAAGAGACCTGTTCTGGTTGGATCCTTGCTCCCCAACATCCCAAGTTTTCTATCCTCATATGCTTGGGGGGACAGAGTACATATGCCAAAATTCCTTGAGGCCCGGGACCCCAGTTTCCTCTGGGCCTTAGCCCCAGAGCGGTGACTTGGGCATCCCTGTCTGCAGAAGATGAGGTGGACATGGTGAATGACGGACATGGCTCGGAAGAAAGGATCTCTGTTCCTTCCTGCTATGGCAACGTAGGTGCCCCTGTGAGTAGGCAAGGTGAGAGCAGGGCCCGAGGAAGTCTGAGTCCCCAGCTGCAGGAGAGGGCCCCAGAGAAGGGGTGAGGTCCAGAGAGGCATGGCGCCTGCTCTTGCCTGCTGTGGCTGAGGCAGCTGCTCCCACTGCTGGCTGACTGCGGCCGTGTGCCTGCACCCCCAGACCTGTCTGGGGCTTGGTTTGGCATAAAGCCACGCGGGCCCCACCCTTAGCTCAGGAAATCTGGTCAAGACCTGGGCCAGTTTGTGGCTGGAGCCTCTGGAGTGGACCCAGCTGGAGTCACTATCCAGTGTGATGTCAGTGGGTCTGGGATTCAGGGCCTGAGAGGAGTGAAGGGCCTGAGAGTGGATCTCAGCCTCCAGAAATCTGCTTCTGCAGGGCTCTGGGCAAGGCCCGAAGTCCCCTGGATAGCCCTCTTGCCTGGCCCACACCAACCCCAAAGGGCTGTGGTGACACTGCAGTCATCTATGTGCCTGAAGTAGGATGGGGCTCATTGGGGCGGCTTCCCAGAGGAGGTGGGATTGAGCAGCCCTGGGCAAAGGGGAGGCCTGAGTGGGCAGGACGAGCTGTGTGGAGTGCTGGGCAGGGTCAGAGTCTGAACTGGGAGTCCGGAGGAGCTGGGGATGAGGTGAGAATTTTCCACTAGCTGTGATATCTTGGGTAAGTGACTTCCTGCCTCTGCCTCCATTTCCTGCTCTGTGAAGTGGGAATGGGAACACCTAGGCCAGATGTTGAGGTAAGGATTCCATGAGGCGATCCTCTACCAGACACCCCGCCACTTTACAGGTAGGGGAATTGAGGTGGAAAAGGAGGCAGAAAGAGCCTGGCCTCTCAGTCATTCAGTCAGAAAGCCAGGATCTCCTTCACCCCAGCTGGGGACACTTTCAGTAGTCACCACAACAACCAGCTCCTCTCCTTAAAGAGCTGTCCACATGCTCTCTCTACCTCTCCCCTGCCATTCGCTCCTCACCCACTCTCAGCCTGTCTGTTCCCACCATGGTCACAAAGGACATGTGTGTCCTATCTGTCTTCGCGCAGCAGCATTCCACATGGTTCACTGTTCCCCTCTTCTCAGATCACCCCAGCCTCTTGGTCACCATGACACTGCTCTCCCAGATGTCTTCCTCCTCTCAGGTTCTTTCCCCTTGGTGCTCAGTGTTAGTTCCTCCTTTTCCTCTCAGCTTTTCAGTGAGTTGTTCCCCCTGTGTGGCTTTTCCTCTCTCCCTTCACTCTCCCTCAGTGAGCTCATCCACACTCTTTGTGCTGACAGTCCCCAAATGTCTCTATATCCGTTAAGCTTTAGACTACCAGTCAAAGAAAACCCTTCCTCACCTAGCACGAGCATTTAGGAGGACTTACTGCCCACATACCAAGAAGTCCTGAGGAGGCAGCTTCAGGGTTGTTAATACAGTGGCTCAAAGACATCATCAAAAGTTCAGGGTTCTCCATCTTTCCACTGAGCCACCTTGGCATGGCAGCCCCACTTGGTTGCACAATGGCAGCTGCAGTTCCAGCGTCGCACATAGAAGGAGCAACACCAGGGAAGAAGAGAGCCTGTTGCTTCCCGTGTCTCTTTCATGTTTCCTTTTCTTAAACTTTTTATTTTGAAAAATTTCCAGCATTCAGAAAAGTTGAAATAATAGTACAGTGAACACTGTAAGTCCTCCATCTACATTCAGCAAATAGTGACATTTTGCCACAATTGCTTTCTCTCTGTCCCTAGACACGTATGGATGAATGTCAATGGGTTTTTTGGATGAACCGTGTAGAAGTCAATTGCAGATATCGTGACATTTTACCTCTAAATACTTCTATGTGCACCTTCTGAGAGTAAGGAAATACATGGCCACAATACAGTTACCACACCCTAGCACGTGAATGGTTCAGTAATACTCTCTAGTAGCTCTTCTGCATTCACATTTCTCCAGTCTGCCAAAATATCTCTTAGAGCTCTTTTTTTTCCCTGATCCAGGTTCTAATCGAGGGTTGTGCACTGCCTTTGATTGTTATGTAGGACAGTGTCCCTACCTTTTTAAAACATGACACTGACTTTTTGAAGAGTCCAGGCCACCGTCCCGCAGAACGTCCCACATTGTCGATTTGTCTGCTTGTTTGCCCTGGGTGTTGCTTAACTTGTTCCTCCATCCGCTGTATTTCCTGTAAACGAGGGGTGAGATTTAGAGGCTTGATTCAACTGAGGGTGAACTTTTGGACAGTGCTTCGAGGTTATGTGACCCCTATCTCATACCCCTTACTCGTACACCTTGGACAAATGACTGAATCTCTCTGTGCCTCACCTTCCTAAAGCAGTTCGTTTCTTCAGAGGCACAGTGTAAGGACTGCATGAGTTGAGATAGCAAAAGTATTTAGGACAGTCCCTATTATCTAAGTGGCAGTTGTTGTTATTACTCTTATTTCCGCTCTTGGGGATCCCTTTCCCCTTCCCCTGGACCCCCACACCTCAGCCTCAGCTCTAGGCCAGAGCTCTAGAACTTTGTCTGGTTGGCAGTCCCTGTATTCCACGACTCGGAACTGATGGCCACCATGACGAAGAGGTTGCGGGATCTGGAGCAGCAGGTGAAGGCCCAGACTGATGAGATACTGTCCAAGGTGGGACCATGGGGGGAAGGGCCAGGGTCCAGTCTGAGAGGTGGAGGGGCCCGGGCTGGGGAGGCCAGTGAGGCTACTACTGCAGTAGGCCAGGGTGGATGGGTTCTAGAACCATCTCCCCCACTGAACCACCCAGTTTGAGGGCCAGGTGTGGTCCTGGACTGATCTGGGTCCTTGGGGCCTGAGTAGACAGACTAGGAGTCTTCTCCACAGCTGAGCAAGGTCGGGTTGCAGCAGTGGCTGCTGAGTATTGGGGCACTCAAGTGTGCTCCACATCTTCCCTCCACCTCAGTGGAACCACAAGGGTCATTTGAGGTGCGGGAGCCATGGCTTTACCAAATGGTGGCAGGGGCAGGGGCTTTAAGCTCCCCAGTGCCCCACAGAGGCAAAAATTCTGGATGTTCCCATCTGGAAGGGGCTCCCTGGGGCTCTGGGAACCACCAGGCCTGCCTCCCCTACATGTCTTGTTGCCACAGGATCGGAAGATACGGGCCCTGGAGGAATTGATGCAGACCTTCCAGGAGCACCAAGGTAAGAGGCTCTCTCGGCGGGCCGATTGGCCCTCCTGTTGCACCTCCCCTGGGCTGATGATCCCTGGGGCATCAGGGCTCCAAGAGCATCAAGCTGAGTCCTGTGGTAGCTGAGCCCAGAGAAGGGCAGTGACATACCCAGACGGTCCCTCCTATGTGGGACTGAGTCCCCTGAGTGCAGACATAGCCCAGCCCTGAGCACAGGGTGCACCATTGAAAGTGTGGAGGAGACACCGCCCCCTCGGGAGCCTCGCTCTGGGAGCGTGGTGGCCTCCTGAGAGTCAGTCAGGACATCCCTTCTCAAGGTCAGGGGATGAGGCCCAGAGGCAGTTCTCAGGGGATCCCTCGAGTTCTCAAGGGGCAGCTTCTCCAGATGATCCTCAGAGCAGAGCGCTGGTCAAGGCCAGAGGGAGCCTGGCAGCCTCCTTCTGGGGCAGCGGAACCCCTCCCAGTCTCTCCCTGAAGGTGAGGCGACCCTGCAGCGGCAGGAGGAGCTGGAGACGATGTGCACGCAGCTGCAGCGGCAGGTCGGGGAGATGGAGGTGAGAGAGGCAGCGGCCGAGGGCTCCCTGCCCCTCAGGAACTTGGTCAGAGCCCACTTCTCTGGGCCCCCTCGCCGCACATCCCACACAAGGGCCCTGCCCTGTGTTCCCTACTCAGGACTAACCCAGAGTTGAAAGAGCCAGGGAGGTGTCCCGTGCCGGAGCACACTCCTCCTTTCTGGCCTGGGCTAGCCCCTGCCTACCTCTTCAGTCTCACCTCAAACTACTCTCCCCTCCAGCCACCGGGACCTGCCTCTGGTTCTTTGACTACATCGACCTCTTTCCCACCTCAGGACCTTGGCCCATGCTGTTCCCTCTGCCTGAAATACTTTTTTCCGCCTTACCCTGCCGGGTTGTCACTCATCCTCAGTCTCAAATTGAGGTGGGGCCCCTTCCCCGGGGGGCCTCCCTTACCTCTGACAGGGCAGGGTTTCGTCCTGTGTTTTCTTAGTGCCTCATCTCTCTTCCCCTGGGGGACTGTGAACGCCACGGCGGGGGGCGGTTACCTTCTCCTGCTCATGGCTGCGTGCCCAGGACCTAGCCCGGCGCCTGGCCGTACGTGTTTACTGAGTTGGCCCTGGCCATCCCTTGCCTCTGAAAGTGGCATCTCACTCACCCAGTATCATCTTTGTTACCCCCACTCACTCACCCATCCATGCAGCAAGGCTTGAACTAGAGGGACCCTACACCCAAAGCGGGGTCCTGGGCAAGCATGCTTCCTGAGTGCCCCCACTCCCTCACGGGCCCCGCCAGAGGCTCTTCCTGGGCTCTAACCTCTCCCTCTCTGCTCAGAGCTGAGGCAAAGCCCCAACCTAATTGAAGACCAGAGAAGCAAACCCCACAAGCCGCAGCTATAGCTGAGGGCCCTTCCCACCTGGGCCTGCTCATACCTGGGGCTGAGGGTAAACACAGCTGCCCCCTGAGCTGCCTGTGGGGAATGCTGGCAGCCCGTGGGGCTTCTCTGAGCAGCTGCCACAGGAGGTGAGAGCAGCGTCCCAGAGCCTCAGGGCGGAGGGCCTCATGGCTGCCACGTTCACACATTTATTGCTTCATTAAAACTCGTACAAAGTATCTCCTGTGTGCCAGGCACACTGCCAGGCATTGGGATGTGGACGTGGTCCCTGTCCTCATGGGGCTGACAGTCTGGAGGGGACAGAGACATAAGTACACAGGAAGATATACAAGAACAGAGAGTACATGAACTATTTAAATGGGTGACACAATAAAAACTAATTGGGAATTGGGCCATTCTGCGGGGCAACATTGGGCAAGAAAGCTAGAGGATGAGGAGAGGACCAGGGAAAGGATCCAGGCTGAAGAGATGAAAGGCTTCACTTTCCCATGTAAACTTGGCTAGTGGTGGGTGGCTGTGGGAGCAAGGGGGAGAGTGAGAAGAGGCTGAAGAAGCCGCAGGGACCGCGTGGTGGGGGCTCGCCCATCACCCCTCGTGTGGCGTTGGATTCTGTTCCTGGAGAATGGGAGACCACAGGAAGGTTTCAGTTAGAGGGGTGGACGGGGGGAAGGCACGTAGAAGCGCAGTTTGAGTTGTCCAAGAGGGAGTGACCGTGGCTTGAAGGAGGGTGGTGGCAGAGGAGATGGAGCAGAGTGGATGGATTGGAGCCTGCTTTGGAGGCAGCGCCTGCAGGCCTTGTGAATCCTGGCCTGGCAGAGAGGGGAATGGGCCGTGGCTGAGGCCCCGGTGGAGGGGGTGCTGTTGACTGAGACTGGAAGACCTGGAGGGGAAGAGGTTTGGAGGTGGGGGCAGGGAGTCATGACTGTTTATTTTGAGATGCCCGTTAGACATCTAAGTTAGACGGTTGGCAATTTGAAACTGAAAAGGAACAAAATGTTTTGTAAGAGATGAAGACAGAAGTGTCCCCACTGGGTTTGGCGCTGGGCAGGCTGTTGGTGGCTGCACATGGGCAGTTTCAGTGAGTTGTGGATGGAGGCCTGGTTGAAGTGGGTTGAGGAGAGAGAACTGAGGAAGCAGCAACAGGAAGTGTAGACTACTCAGAAGTTTTCCTGTGGCCAAGGGGATGTGAGGCCCAGCTCTAGGGAGGCTGTGTGTGGGTGGCCACGTCCTCTCCGTCCTGCAGAGCTGGGTGTTCCTGCCCCTCATACTCAGGCCAGACCCACATGGGTCCCTACCGCCATAATGGCTGCCTTACTTGTGCCAGGCACTGTGCTAAGTACTTGATGTGCAGTACCTTACTGAGTCCTCCTCACAAACTTATGGGGCAGGCACTGTCATCTCCATTTTACCAGGAGGCACCTGAGGCTCTAGGAGGTGAAGTGGCTTTCCAAGGTCACAGACAGGAAGTGGCCGAGATCCCCGGGCCCATCCTCTCTGCCCAGTTGGCTCTGGGTGCTGAGGCCTGAGGCTGGGGACTGGGCTGATGTCACCTTTTGCCTGGGAGGGGGCTGAGCTCATGGTCCCCTGGCATCTCCCCCTTCTCTCCCCGCAGCGGTTCCTCAGTGACTACGGCCTGCAGTGGGTAGGCGAACATGTGGACCAGGAGGACTCGGAGGACAAGATAGACTCAGAGGATGGCAAGCAGGACTGGATGACAGCCAAGAAGTTCTGGAAGCCAGGTAGAGTTGGGGGTCTGTCCCTGGCCCTTCCTACAAAGGGAATTCTCCCACAGCTTCCTGTTGGCCAGCAGCCTTCCAGAGGCCATCTCATTCCTGCCCTTCCCTCTAAGCACAAGGTGCCTTGAGACGACCCACACCTTGCCCCTGACATAGCGGCAGGAAGGAAAGACCTTGGCCTCCATCACTGACCATCTAACCTACCACCACTTTCTTCCTCTGGTCTCACCTCAGACTCTCTGCTTGCTCCAGAGACCCAGAGATACAAGAGGTAACAAGACCTCATTTGCCTCAGGCACCGTAGTTTACAAAATTACAAAACATCATCCATCCAAAAGCCGTTGCCATTAAAAGCTGTCCCTCTGCTTTGGAAGCTGCCCCTCGGTTCCAGGGCTCAGCTGCCTCTTTAGACTCTCTCTCCAGGTCCGTTTATGAGCCAGACCACTGAAGTCTGCCTGCTTCTGTGGGACTCCCCCACTTTGTGCTTTTAACTCGACTGCTCATATGTAGGGATGTGCCCCATAGATTCGGGGCCATAGAACTGGCCATGTCTGAAAGCCAGGTCTATTTTCTTCAAAGAATGGAAGTTGTCACTCAGAAGGTACTTCTCCAGGCTCTGGAGCGGGGCCAGCCTGGGTCCTCATCCCTACTCCACCGCCTGTTCCAGGTGTGACTTGGCATGTGACTTCGTTCTCAGAGCTTCCAGTTCCTCATCAATAGATGGGGACGTAGTCCTCCTCGCAGAGTTACGAGGAGTGAGGGGGTTAGACATAGAGCACCTAGCAGTGACCCTGCATGTCAGCGAGTCAACAAGTTCGAACTCTTATTGTTTTCCGTAGTCAGAAGGCAGTGGCGGTCTCATGGGAACATGAGCACGGCTCCCAAGGGAACTATTTGGAAGATGACCACACTCTCTTGATTTCATAGGTTTCCTATTGAGTAAAAAGCCAGACTCAAAACTTGCAAGTTCTACTTCCTATTCAAGCCTGAGCTTTGGCCAGATCCTCCTCCACCTCAGGGCACAGCTTCTTCACCGCTTGTTCTAAAAACATCACTTTGCATTCGTGCAACGTTTGCAGTTTTCAAAGTATTTTCGTAAATAGCCTTGACGTAGGCCAGGGGTTATTCCATTTTACAGATGGGTAAACTGAGGCACTTAAGAAGTCTGAAGACTGTTGAGTGAGGGGGGCAAGACTTAAGGCCCCTTTTGGGAGGTGGTTACAGTCATCCAGGCAGATGAGATGACATCCAGCACGGAGGGTGGTACAGGGAGGGATGGTGAAAAGGGGCAGAGTAGAGAGATTTGGGAGGTGGAATCTGTGGCCTTGGGGACTGATAGTACAGAAGGGAGCAGACGGGAGGAGTGTTAGGGATGACCCTAGGGAGCACGGCTGTGGGGGAAGATGCTGAGTCCATTTGGGACACGGCAAAGCTGGGAAGCTGTGTGGCACCGGGCCATGCCGGGGAGGCAGTGGGGGCATGGCCCTGCTGCCCAGAACGATGCAGGCCTGGGCATGCCAACAGCTTAATTGCACTAAGTGAGCCGTGGGCGGAGTGCTGTAGGAAGAGTTCTCTAGGGACCCCCGCCTGCTTGAGAGGTGAGGCTCTGGCAGGCGACTGCCAGAGCTGTAAGAATGGCTGTTTCTGGGGTCCAGGGCCAGAGGCCTGCCAGCACTGTACCCGCAGCCCCTGCCATGGTGAGCTGGGCTCAGGCCTCACATGGCCCTGCCAACTTGTTGGAGGGCAGCCTTCCTCCTGGCCAGGGGGGCTTTCCTGCTCCTTTGTGGAGGGTGTCAGACCAGATAGCTGGTTTCCAGACCTGGCTCTGTGGATTCCTACCCGCTTCCCCCGAAAAAGAGAGCAGACCCATTCTGCTCCGTGCTGTTTATGCTCCAAGTAGGCCAGCTCTGAAGCTAAAGGCCCTCGTGAGAGGCCCTGGCCGCGCACTCTCTGTGCAACCCTTTTGCTTTTTGATTCTTCAACCTGAGGGGGCCTCAATTTAGCTCTTCTGCCAGATAAACAACATGTTTTTCATTTCTAGCAGCTTTTCCTCCTGGGACTCCCCTCTGTCCTGGCTCCTCCCCATCCCCTCCCCACTGCCTTGTCACAGGTGCCAGCCTGCTCCTCCCCAAGGGCCCTCGGGTCCACAAAGCCGGCCTCTTGCTGGCCGTGATGCTCTGGCTCTTTCTCTGGCTTTCCCTCTGTTGGATACCACTCCCTGCAGGCCAGTGGATGGGTGAGCCAGGGCATCTTTATTGGGCCAAACTGGGGCTGATCCAAATGTTCTAGAGCCTGGGACTCTTGCCTTAGGGAAGAGGTCAGTGGCGCCCATGAAGGGGGCTCGTGGAGGGGAGGCCTTGCAAGGGCTTGGCCTCAGGCTGGATCATCGGCCCCTCCCCACCAGTATATTGAGCATCAAACAGGATGGGTGCCAGGTGCTTCAGGGTATGCGGAGACATGAAAGGGACAGTCCTGCTCTGGTCACACCACCAAGGGGCCAGGTGTAGAGCCTCAGGGCTGAGAGCTCTGGTCAACTCCTCACTCCCCATCGTTTGTCCCCCTCTGAGCTCCTCACTCCCCTCATGCCTCATCGAGTTCCTGCCCTCCAACTACATCTCCTCCTCCCCCTGCCAGCACCCCCCCTCCCACCACCCTACTTCCCAAGCCCCAGGCTCCGGCATCCGGGTGGGAGGCTCTTCCCCGACCCCACTCAGGAAGCCATGCTGACACCGTGGGCTGTAGCCGGCTTCCTTTCTCCCTGGGCCACCCTTGAGCCCCTGGAGCTGGCCTGGCCTAGACCCCAGGTGGGCTGGGCTCCTCACTCCCCTACCCCTCCCTCAGGCCTGTGCTGTGGCCCCTGAAGTGCTTTGCCCCCTTTCTGCCCCTCCTTTGAAGCTCAGCTCAAACCGACCTGCTTCAGCCAATGGGTGTGAAGTGCCTGCTGCGTGCCAGGTGCTGGGCTGCCATGCAGCTGTCCCCGGCGCCCCCCCCCGCCCCGGGTGTGTGGGAAGAGGCTCTGTGTTAGAGTGAGAGCATCAAAGGCTCCGGCTGAGGAGCGGGGGCCTGGGTCAGATCAGACCCTTCATGGGCAAACCGCTTCACCTCTCTGAGTCCAAGTCCTCTTCTGTGAAATGAGGAGATGGTGTGATTGAGCCCTGGACCGCTGAGAGCACCGAATGCCGTAGCGCCCGTGGAGTGTTCTTGTGGGCTGACGGTGGTAGAGGGTCAGTGACCATGAGCCATTGTTGCTTAGCCCCTGTTATGCCCCAGAGTGCCCAGCACAGTGCTTGGCCCATAGGCCAGGGCATGTGCACATGCACATGATTGGCGGGTGGTGCCCAGGCCTGGACAGTCAGAGCATGTTGGGTCAATCCTCTGCACAGCATGAGGTGGGGACCGGTGGCACGATGCTGAACAGCAGGGGCCAGAGAGTTGGTTGTGGCCCTGGCAGTGACCAGACTCAGGGCCTGTTTTCTCCTCGTGCCTCCTCTGAGGAGCAGAGTGAATATAGGTCAAGTCCCCAGAGCAGGGTCTGGCTTGCAGGTGTGTGGAAATAGTGGGTCTATTTCCTGTTCAACGGCCTTTGCCTGAAGTGGTGGGGACGGGCGTGCTGGGACACCTCAGGCACTACCTTGGTGTTTTGCAGCCACAGGTGGTCCTCCTGGCCCGGGGCAGGCCCACCACTCATCTGCTGATAGTGGCAGGGTCTGGCCCTCCTCTGGGCTCTGCAGCCCCCACAGTGGCACTTACCACATACCATTGTCACTGTTTGTCACCCTGTCTCCTTCACTCAGGTATGAGCCTGAGGAGGGCAGGACCCTTGGCATGGGCACAGCCGTGGTTCTCAGGGCCTCACGGAGCATGGGTGCTCCAGACATATTTGGTGGATTGCGGGATGGAGGGATGGGTCCAGTACATGCTGGATGCTCTAGCCTGCATTCAAGGAGTAGCCAGTGTGGTTGGAAAGACAAGCAAACAGAAAATGACAACGGCCTGTGACAAGGGCCAAGGGAATGGGCCCAAAGGCTCCAGGAGCCCAAGAGGAACAGGGGCCCAGCCTCAGGGAGGGGGGCTCCTGGCAAGGCCTCTCAGAGGAGGTGAGAGCCCAGTGATGAGCAAGAATGTGAGGTGTTAGTGACAACAACAGCCACTATCTGCCAGGCACTTACTCTGAGCCTCACAGCAACCCTGTGAAGTGGAGACTGTTATTGTCCTCATTTTATAGAAGAGGAAGCCGAGGCCCAGAGAGGTCGGCCTACTTCCCCAGAGTCACACAGCTTGAAAGCAGTAGCCCTGGCAGTGTGGCTGCAGAGCATGAAGGACGGAGCATATTGAGGGGAGGCTGGGGAGCCCGGGTTCTGAGGGTCTCAGGAGTTGGGCCAAGGAGCTTAGACCTGATCTCCATGCCTCCCTACTCCCCCTTTTTTTTGTGTGTGAGGAAGATCAGCCCTGAGCTAACATCCATGCTAATCCTCCTCTTTTTGCTGAGGAAGACCGGCTCTGAGCTAACATCTATTGCCAATCCTCCTCCCTTTTTTTTTTTTCCCCCCAAAGCCCCAGTAGATAGTTATATGTCATAGTTGCACATCCTTCTAGTTGCTGTATGTGGGACGCGGCCTCAGCATGGCCGGAGAAGCGGTGCGTTGGTGTGTGCCCGGGATCCGAACCCGGGCCGCCAGTAGTGGAGCGCGCGCACTTAACCGCTAAACCACGGGGCCGGCCCTACTACTCCCCTTTTTAATAAAATCACAGGCTCTCAAAGTTCGATGAGGCCTCAGAGATGATCTCCCTGCACAGCACCCCTCCTTGGAAAGGGATGCCAGTGAGCAGTGTCCGAAGAACCAACGCTGAGAGGCAGCCTGCATGGTCACTGAGAACTGAGGCCTAGAGTCCCCTGGGCTCTGCAAGCTGCGTGACCTGGGGCATGTCACTTTACAAGGCCCAATTTCCTCTTCTGTAAAATGGGAGTGGTAGTCTACGTGTGTCATTACAGTCAGTTCACTGCTGGACCCTGCGGGTGGGATGAAGTTTCCTGTTATCTGCCCACTCCATCGAAAGGAAAGCTGCCACTCAGAGAGCAATGCGTTGCTTGACCTCTGACCTGCCTCACCCCGTGGGACCTGGCTGCACTGGGCCAGGCTTCTGTTGAGCACTCCTTGCTGTGTGGTGGCGATGCCAGGCTCTTCCTGCCTTGTTCTCTCAGCTCTCGTTTGCCCAGAGCTGCGGTTTCTTCTCCTGGGCCCCTTGTCTCACCTCCACTCCGCTGCGTCCTGTACCTGCCTGGCCTACCCTGCATTCACTTCATGCCCTAGCCCCACTGGCCGAGAGCCTTCTGGGCTGATTTTCTCTGCAAACTTCTCTTTTCCCTCTCTTTGTTTTTTGGCATCCTCCCCTGGGCTTCTGCCTGCCCCTTCCCCTGTGGACCACCCATGCCCGTCAGCTCCCTGAACAAGCCCTGGCCCCAGGAGGCAGCTGGATTAGCAGTCAGCGTATCTGAGTGGTCCTCCTGGTTCTGCGTGGTGCGGCTGACTGGGGCCAAGTCATCCGACCTTTCTAGGCCTCACTTTCCCCACCTGTGGCAACGTAGGGAGGGGGCGGGTGATGAAGGAGATGAGAGCTTTTCTCTTGTTATTTTTAGGTTTACCAATGTTTTCTGAAAGTAGTTAGTTGTTAGAGAAAAACAGTGTCTTGTCATACCAGGGATGCCCAGGATGTTCTGTGAGTTTTTCTTGGGAATCTCGGGGACTCCAGGGGACCCCAGGAGGAGGTGGGGGCAGGTGCAGCCCCTACAACAGTAGGACATGTAGGGGCGAGGGGAAAGCCAGCTGGTGCCTACCGTTTCAGCAGCTGCAAAGACAACAGGAAACAGGGCCACCCACATCTGTACTTAGTGCAGCCTCTGCACCAGTGTCGGGGAAACAATTGGGTCCTCAGAGTCCTGACTCACATCCTGCAGCAACCTGGCTGTCCTGGTGAAAAACAGCTTCTAAGAAGGCCAAGAAAGTCACTGGTGTTTTGTGGGGTTACACCCTAGCAGATGACTTACTTGGGGGCCAGGTCCCTTCAAGAACTGAGAACAGACGCCTGCCCTATCCCCCACCAGCATCCCACCTGCCCTCTACCCTTTCTGTTCTGGCATCTGTCATGGCTGCCTCCCACCCCCTCTGCACCCCCTGAAGCTCATGCACAGTTATATGTGCAACACATTTTACAGAAGAGGAAGCCAGAGCTTCTGTCAGCTTCTCAAAGGGATCTGTGACCCAGAAATAGTTGCACAACCCAAGATCTGCTCCATATCTGTTCTATCCAGCAGCTGTCCCGACATCCTCCCTAATAGCCATCTGTCCCTACCCCAGCATCCCTCTCCTGAGGGTGCAGTTGGATGGAAAACAGACTCTAGTCAGCCCCTCCTCTAACTTGCCGAGTGGCCTGGGGCAAGTCATTTGTCATCTCTGTGGGCCTGTTTCCTCATGTGTAAAATGAAGATAAATAACCCCCACCTCACAGCCTCTGGGTTGGCCTGAGGTCTATTTGTGCAAGGTAGAGTTGGTAACAATAACTAACATGGACAGAGTGCTTGTTCCCAGCTGGCCCTTACATGGTCATCTTCTTGGACCCTTACAGCCATCCTGGGAGGCAGACACTATTATCCTCTGGAAGAGAATGCTGTGAGGCAGAGCATTAAATGACTTGACGAAGGTCACACAGGTAGAGGTGGAGGAGCTGGGATTAGAACCCGACAGGCTTGATCTAGAGCTGGGAGCTCTGCACGGTGCTTTTCAGCTGCTAAGCCAGTGCCTGACACAGACAGACCTGGGATTAGATCCTGCTCCTGCCATTGACTGCATCCCTAGACAAGCCATTAACCTTCTCTAAGCCTCAGCTTCCTCATCTGAAACATGGGGCTGATTGTAGCCCCTGCAGCATAGGGCTGGTATGAAGAGAGAATGGGATAGTGGATATTAAACCCCTAGCACAAAGTGAGTGCTCCATAAAAGATCGCTGTTGTTATTACCTACTATTAGTTGTCCTTCCTCTCCAGGTGGTCACTTAAGGAGATGCTAAGGCCACTGCCCAGCATGAGAGGGGCCGTGGAAACCAGGGCTGCTAGGGCATGAAGAGAGGCTTATGGGTGTCTACCGTCTTTGCCAGGGGATTCATTGGTGCCCCCCGAGGTGGACTTTGACAGGCTTCTGGCCAGCCTGAAGGATCTCAGTGAGTTGGTAGATGGTGACACCCAGGTGACTTCACTGCCCAGCGCAGTACAGCTCCGTGACCTTGAGCCCATCCCACTGAAGCTCTACCGGAATGGCATCATGATGTTCGATGGGCCCTTCCGGCCCTTCTATGATCCCTCCACACAGGTAGGAGTGGGGGACAGGGGAGACAGGCCAGTATACACTCAGGCCACTCTGGGGTCCCACCCCTGTTCACCATTAGTTGGAGATAGTGGGTCCCAGCTCACCCCTGGCCCAGCCTGCCCTCCACGGGCACCCAGGCTCATGTGCAACTTGCAGAAGTACCCCTACCCAAGTCCTGGGGCTTTCAATATTTCCAGACTGTGCCAGGGCCCAGGGCCTGCCATGCAGACAGGAAACAGGGTGGGGAGCACTGCACAGGTCCAGCCGGGCCTCACCCTTCCTCTCCCCCTGCAGCGCTGCCTCCGAGATATATTGGATGGCTTCTTCCCCTCAGAGCTCCAGCGGCTGTACCCTGATGGGGTCCCCTTCAAGGTGACGGGTTGCTCCTCAAACCACCTACTCCGTATGTGGGATTTTGGAGGGGGTGGGGATAAACAGCTTCCCCAGGCTTCATTCAGTCTGAGGCGGGAAGCCACTGCCCCACCTCTGGGGACCCCTGTCTGATGACCTCGGGAGGAGGGTGAGCCTGAAACCAGGCTGGCAAGGGAGTGGGGAGACTGCTGTGGCCACAGTTGCCACATCAGCAGTGGTGATGGCCTGTGGCTGAGCAGCAGGCAGCGCCACCTGCTGGTAATCTGAAGGCACAGCCTTCAGCCATGTGGGACCACTGCCCCTCCTCCCCAGCATTCAGGACACCTTGACAGCCTGGGGTCCCCGAGGAGTCTATGCAAAAGTGGCCCGGCTTCCCCCAGAGGCTCCTGAAGCCATCTGGTTGAAGTGGAAGGCAGTGCCATGGGGGCAAATGTTAGGACTAAAGGACATGAGATGGAGCCAGTCCCCTGCTGGGGGGTGGGAGGGGAGATGAGCATACTGTGATGGGAGTACATGAGGCAGCGTTCCAGAGTGGGGTGCGTTAGTTCCCCACTGAGGGCACGTGAGGGAGCGTGTGCCACGGCAGCTTGGAAAATAGCATGAGTCATGACTGGAGGTGTTTGAGGCAGTCCATGCCAAGATGGGCTTTGCTTCTCCTAACACCCTCATCCCTCCCCTCCCTGTCGGCTCCTGAGAGGGGCTCCCTGAGGAGGATGTTAGTACAGTGGCTCCAGCTGGCATGATGAGGGGTGCCTGTGGCAAGAGCAGGGCCCAGGTGGGCAATAGCAGCATGAACTGTAGTTGTTCTGCTCTCTCCCAGAGCCTCAGTTTCCTCATCTGTAAAATCGGGATTGCATCAGATCATCCCTTGGGCCTATTCCTGGAGCCTCTGTTTGGGCAAGCAGGGGTGGGGGTGGAGCCCAGGGCTGAAGAGCTGGGCCCGCCGCTGTCTCCCTTCCTTCTTGCCAGGTGAGTGACCTGCGCAATCAGGTCTACCCAGAGAATGGGCTGGACCCGTTCCCAGGTGAGGGCCGCGTGGTGAGCTGGCAGAGGATTCGCAAGCCCTCGGACAGGATGGAGCACCCAGGTGAGCTTAGCCCTGAGGCTGAGCTAGGTGGTGGGAGTGCTATGCAGGACAAGCTCCAGGTGGCCTCCTCCACCATCACTCACAGTCCCTCCCCAGGCCAAGGCTTCCACTGCCCTCCCTGCAGGCTCCAGGATGACCGTCGAGAAGTTTCTGAACAGGCTCCCCAAGTTTGTGATCCGGCAAGGCGAGGTGATTGACATCCGGGGCCCCATCCGGGACACCCTGCAGGTAAGGATAGCCCTAGCTCCCCCAGCCTTCTTGGGGGGCTTTACCATCTACCCTGGCCCAGCCTACCAGCGCAGTGGCATATCTGGAGGCTCAGGCTTGAGGGCCCCTGAGGAGGGCCTGGATGGAGAGATGAGTCCCTCAGAGCTGTTCCACTGCCTCCTGGAAACAGTCGAGCTGATGAGGGCTCTGGGCTGGGACCCAGAGAGCAGCCGGGTTGGCAGGGGTGTGGCTGTAAGAGGGGGTAAGTCAGAGTCTAGGCCAGAGGCGAGCCCAAGTCCCAGGCCAACCCCTGGAGATCCAGACCAAAATATCCAGTTCAGTCCTGGATACCCCTTCCTGGCCCTCCCAGAACTCATCATTCTCACTCCCCATCTTGCTGCTTCTCCCTGTGAAAGGTACCAAACCTCAGTTTCCCAGGACTCTGCACGTTTCACCCTACATTGCCAAGTCCTATCTGATCTGTTGATCCCCAGAACTTCTCCTGACTCTATCCCTTCTCTGCCCACCACCCTAGCCTAGGCTCCAGAGCATCTCTCCCAGACAACTGCAGGGGCCCCTCACTGGCCTCCCGCCTCCACTCCTGCCCTGCCAGCCATCCTCCGCCAGCAGCCTCTGTGCTCTTTTGAAAATGTAAATTGGATCTTGGCTCTTCCCTGTTGAAACCCTCCAGTGGTTCTTGGGTGAGGCCAAGCTCTTATCTCGGCACCCAAGGCTGTCATCTATTGCTGGTCCTCTTCCCACCTCTAACCTTTTCTTTCTTCCAGTCCAACCTGATTTCCAGCTTCAGCCACATGAACTGCAGACACTTTCTCAAATGTATCACCTTTTCTTGGAAGCCTTCCGTGACCTGGGGATCTTTGCCCATGCTGTCTGGAATATCCCCCCAATTCCATTTCTAAGGACTCCTTCTCATCTTAGTCACAGCTCAGGTGTCATTTCCCCAGAGAAGCCTTCCCTGACTCATGCAGTTAGGCATCCGGCTTGGTCATGTCTGTATGGGGTTCTGTCTCCCCCACTAGACTGAGGGACCTCAAGGCTTCTTGGGGGGAATAATGCGGCCACCTCCCAAAGCTTCCCTTCATTTTCTCTCCTTGGGCCCCAGTTCACACAGAACACACCCTCCTCTTTTGGCTCACTGGTCTCATCCATTCCTGGTCAGGGATAAGTCCCCTCTAAGGGCTGGGGGGAAGGGTGTGACTCTGGCAGGGCCCAGGGCTTCTGTCCACTCTCCATCGATGCCTTCCAGAGCTGCTGCCCATTGCCTGCCCGGATCCAGGAAATCGTGGTGGAGACACCTGCCTTGGCTGCTGAGCGTCAGAGGTGAGGGCAGAATAGAGAGGTGAGGACTCAGGGGGTTGGGCCATGGGGGTGGGGGTGAGCACTGATGGCCTCTGGACCCGCAGGAGCCAAGAGTCACCCGACTCACCAGCGCCCCCGCTCTCCATGCTGCGCATCAAGTCTGAGAATGGCGAACAGGCCTTCCTGCTGATGATGCGGCCCGAGGACACTGTTGGCGACGTGCGTGCCCTGCTCGCACAGGCCAGGTGGGCATGGGGCAGGCTGGCGGCCACATGGGGGGCTCTGGCCCCACGAACCGGCCTGATCCATTCTGCCTGGTCCCCCAGGGCCGTGGACGCCACCACTTTCGAGATCTTCAGTGCGTTCCCGCCCACCGTCTACCACGACGACACACTCACACTGCAGTCTGCAGGCCTGGTACCCAACGCAGCGCTGCTGCTGCGGGCGCCCCGGGCCCCACCGCCCGCCCCTGGCCCAGGCCCAGACCCTGGCCCCTGCTCCAAATAAAGCGCCCGCCCCAACACGAACACTGGCTGCTCCGTGACTCTGTCTTGGCGGAACAGCCCAGCTAGGCGCCAGGGAAGGCTGGGGCCCAGTTGGGCTAGGGGAGGGGGCGGTGCTGACCCGCCCCTCCGTAACTCGATCCCCAGCTGGCGGGCCTGACGCTGGGTCTTTGTCCTCTAGGTTCCTCCTTCTCCCCAGAAGGGCTAAGCAGATCCAATGGAGGGAAGGCAGTCTAGTGGAGGGAAGGTGGGCCCCAGCTCAGCCTCAGCTGGGGTAGCAGAGCCTCATGAGTGCAAGTGTGCAGCTAGCAGATCCCTGTGTGCACATACACAGAACCACAAGCACGTGGGGACACTTCCTCAACACTATGCACAAAGCCACTGTCCACAAACTGGCAGGACTGCAGCTGTGTACCCACTCCCATGACACACCCACACTTAGCCAATCTGCTAGAACACAGGCAGGCAGCCACATGGCACAGCCACATTACGGACAAGCATGCAAATGTGCAGTACACACCAAGGCATGGGCGTGGCATGGACACCATCACATGCGTGTGAACTGGAGGGTGACCCACCCACACTGTTGCCAGAAACCACTGGTCTACACAGATACGTGTGTACCGGACATATAATCACACACATGCACTATCACACACACAGATGCCACACAGGGGACAGGTCAACTGACCTGCCAACAGGAGCACAGCCTCAGCACAGTCACATCTACCAGCCTTGCTCAAAGCAGGGCCACAGGATGCCCAGGCCACACCAAACAGACACAGTGCTAATGGAATGGGACATTTAATTGTCTCTAGGGTGGTCCCAGGTTGGGGATTGCGGGGCTTTTGGCAGAGCCCTGACTAATGGAACCAACAAAGGTGCCCATCAGCCAGTGTCAGGCAGGGTGGCAGCCCCAGGGCCTGGCTGAGGATAGCCAGCACTTGGGCTGTTGCTTAAGACAATTTCTGAGACTAGTGGGTAAGGAAATGTGGCCTCTGAATGGGGAGAGGGGGCGACAGGGGAGAAGGGGCTTGGGTTGGGGGAGGGGCTCCAGGTCAGAAGGTGAGGAATAACAGGGATTTAGTTGGTCACGAGGTCTTTCACGGCCGGGTGGGCGATGCCTGGGGGGAATGTGTTGATGGAGTCCAGTGGGCCAGCTTGACTTAGGCCAGTTTCAGGAACTCCTGCAGCGTGTTTTGTTCCACAGCCTCCACGAAGAGCTCATAGTCCTGGGGGAGGGGAGGCGAGGGGTGGTCACCTGAGTGCTGGTGCTTTGTCTCAGGTCTGACTCTGGCTAGGGTCCTCCTCCAACACTCCCCCCACCCCCAACCCCCAGGCCCATACCCCACAGTACTGGTCCCCGTTGACAATCTGGGGTGGGGTGGCCTTAGGGTTGCCCGCCAAGGCTCGCATCTCATCCCGCAGGGCGTTGTCCTGGGAGATGTCCACTAGCTGGTACTGGATGCGCTTCCCATCCAGGATGCGTGTCACCTCACTCTGCTGGGACTTGATCTGGGGGCAGAGGGTGGGCAGGGGTTAGCGAGCATACTGGAGGACTTATGGGGGGAACCCTGGGCAGAGAGAAAGGAACTGTGGCCAGGAGCTTTTGTCCCCTTGTCCCCCTCCACACCCTGGGGGAGGTTCTGGCCACTAGGAGTTGGGAGGATGAGTCAGGCTTTCAGTGGTGCAGGATGACAGAGGGACCACCAACCATGGGCGAGGGGGTCAGAATGAAGGGAAGTGGGATAAAGTTCTGGATGGGGAGAGTCAGGAGCTCAGCGAGGGGAAGGCAGGGCAGGCCTGGGTGGAGGCTGGTAAGCGGTCATCCCCGCCCCAGGTACAGGTACACACACGGAGGAGGAGAGGAAGGGCAACATCAGGCTGTGGTCAGGGTCAGCTGGTAGTGGGGGTGCACAGGATGGGTGTCCAAGTGACGGAGGATGGGCGTGGGCATCGCGTGGGTATCCCGTGGCGCGCTGATGCTGCTAAGGACCCAGGATGCCCGATGAAGGGGTTCAGGATGGGGCGCGGAGCCCGCCCCCGGACCCGACCCGGGAGGCCGTGCCCTGCACCTCGTCGCCCCCCGCCCTCGCCCTGGGGGCGGGTCCCGGGCGCCGGGTCCGGAGCACCGGGACACGGCTGCCCACGCTCTCCCCCAGCGCGGGCCCGGGGCGCGCACTCACTTCGCGGGAGCCGGTGACCGACGTGCTGTAGACGCGCAGGCCGCTCATGCTGCGGGTGGACCGACGGGCCGACAGGCGGACGGGAGGCGATGGCTGCAGCTCTACGGCCTGGAGACGACGCCGCCGCCGCGCTCGGGAGCGGTTTCCTTCCTGCTCAGCCCGCGAGTCACTGCTCTCGGGACCAATGGGCGGCACGGGCAGGCGCGCGGCCGGGGCGGGGCTTGCGCGACCCCGCCCCGAGCGCCGCCATCCCCCCCCCCCCCTTTCCCTCTCAGGGGCCAGCGGGCCCAGGACCCCAGTCCCTCGCAGGTCCTCCCCCTTCAGCCCTCCCCTGATCCTGGGCTCACAGTGTGAGGCTGCGGCGGGACCCGGTGGCGGGAAAGGCCAGGAGGACAGGGGCGAGGGTTTGGCAAAAGCCTGCTCCTCAGCCGCGCCCGAGTTTGCTGCACCCAACTACCCACCCTCGCTGCCACGATAGCACAGAGCGCAACTCGGCTTTGGTTTGGGCTGTTTCCAAACCTAAAGTTCCCAAGCTAGGGAAGCTCACTTCAAGGGACCCCTCCCCACATTCCCTCGGAGGACACCCACACATGGCTAACCCCGCGGGATAGGAGGCACACCTAAGCAGGGCCAGCCTCCGCTTAGAGATTTTCCCCAAAGAAGTTCCTCTCCACTCGAATAGGCAGGTTTAGACAAGGAAGGGTGGTGGCAAAAGACAGGGCCGCACCCACAAAGAGCCAGATGGAGGCAAGGTTAAGAGGCTACTAGCTCTGGAAAGGGTGGATGCAGAGGTTGGTGTCAGGACTCGGAGAGCCTGGGCCCTTGTTAAAGATCCACAGCTTGTCTTGGGGTGGCCTCAGCTCAATTCCAACCCCATGATGCAAATGCAAACTCCACTTCAAAACTGCTCCTACTCTCAGCAAAAACTCAGGGGGTTCGGAGGGAGCAGACTCCAGCAACCAGCTCAACTCTGGAGACTCAGCTATCTGTCTCAGGTTGGACATAATGCCCCTCAGAAGGGCCCCCAGGTCCAGGGCTGGGAGAGTAGCCCAGGAAGACAGCCCTAGCTCCCTGAGGCAAACAGTGCCCTGCAGTGCTCTGGGGAAGCTACTTCCTCACAGCAACCGAGAGGCAGCCGACTTCCTCTCTCAGAGGATTACTGAAACTCCAATGACAAACTTGCTCTATGACTCAGGGCAGCTTTGCCCAATAGAAAGTGGTGTGGGAAGAGATCCTATTTGTCCTCATAGAATGACAGGGGAGCCGAAGTGGCAGAGATACGATGTGAGGCTGGACCCGCCAAAGGTTCCTCCTTGCTGCTGTCTGGGGAACTTGGTTAAACACCCAGGCTTTGGCTCCAACAAGCCAAAATGAGGGGTGGAGTAGGGGATGGTGGTGATGGAAAGCAATGGAAAACTGAGCAGTCTGTTAAATGTTTTATTTTGTAATCAAAATACGCAATACAAACCAGTTGACATAACAAGGATTCATATAAATAACTGCTTATAAACTTTATGAGGAAAAATACCCGTGAGCATGATGGCTGGGCTCCCACCACAGGGTGGAGACCAACTAGGCGGTTCTGCTTTTAGGAGGCAGGAGCCCAGAGGCTGAGAGGATGGCTGGGTGGGGCTGTTCTGAATGGAAGGAATAAGTCACTCCATAAATAAAACACAAACTTGTAAAAACACTTAAGAAGGAGTCTCATTCAGGCCCAGGAGTGAGGTCCAGGATGCTGCCCTGACAGCCCAAAGCTCAGCAAGCACTACGTAGTGGCTGACTCTGGGTTTCCCCATACCCACTCAGCCCGGCTTGGCCTGGTTCCAGATCTAGAGGAGGCCTGGGATCAGCCCAACAACCAGATACAAACAATTGTGAGATACTCTCTAAATGAGGAGGCAAGAGAAACCAGAAAGCAGAGGGTCCAAAGGCCCCAAAGAAACAAACAAAAAAACCCCAGAAAACACTAAAAGCTGTACCTTAAAGCCAACCTGTGCTGGGTACTGGGAAATCTCAAAGAGCCCAGAGCAGGAAAGGGAAAGGACCCCCGCCCCCAAACACAAGAGAGGCACAAATGAGAGGGCTGGACACCAGCCCCAGCCCCAGGGGGAAGGGGTGAGCAGCTTGACAGATGCCCTGTGGTATTCTGGGGAAAAATCCTGCCCAAACCCAGAACCATAGAGAAGAGTTTGTACTCAAAGCCCAAGAAAGGGGCTACCTGGACGGCCTGAGAACAAAGGAGAAGGGGGCTGTGCTAACTACCTGGCCAGGGCCCTAAGGGGACAGGGCAGCTGGAGAGTGGGGTCTCCTATAAAATGGCATAGTAGCACAGATGAAGGAGCCCTGGCTATAATCCCCTGGCCTCCAATTTTAGTGAGTGCTTTGCTAATGAATAGATCACCCTGAGGCATCTGTGAGAACAAGAGCCCTGAGGAAGCAGCAGTGAAACTGGGTCTAAGAAAACCCAGAAAGCCAGCTCAGCTCCCAGGAAGGCTGGCACATGGGGCCTGAGAATTCTCAAATGGCCACTGTTACTGGTACTCAGTCTTTCCAGGCCCCTCTAATGAATTCTGGGCATCAGCAGGATGAAAGTATGGAGTGGGAATGAATGTGGATCCATCCCAGAGGATGGAGAAGGGATGTGAGCAGCCTGTTTGCCTTTGACGTCTGCCTGGAGCTGGGAACAGTCTATGAGAACTTATCAGTTGGCCTGCAAAAGTTAATTAGTAACTCACCCTCAAAGGGTAAATCTAGATGACAGGACAAATGCAACCCAACAAGGGAAAGCCAATGTAGAACAGGGCAGGCGCAGTTCCCTAATCAGCCCTTGGCCCCAGATGCAGGCTCTTACCTCTCCTTCACCTTCTCTCTGGGAATAGCAGCAGACAGAAGGCAGGAGACTGTCAGGGCAGGACCTGCTGGACTGGGCTCTCAGCAAACCAGATCCTCCCTGAGGGAATACGACCTATCTCACCCCCAGCATTCCTCACTGTGTGACACAGTTTTCTCCCATGTCCTGTGCATATCTGTCTGACATGGTGGTCCTTAAGTCCTCGATGTCACGGCGCAGCTGTTGAACCTCTTCTAGTTTCCTCCTGATCACATCTGGCTTCTGGAAATCTAGCTGAGTCCCTGGGTGCTGTGCAGCTGGGGAGGAGAGCATTGAGAGAATGTTAGTAAGTCAGTTAGAAGACGCATTCACGTGGAGGGGGCAGTATGGATAGGCTGTACCTTGAGGCCTGTGGTCTTGGGATAAGACACTTTTAAAAAAAGCAGCTGGGGGGAGAGTGGGCTGAAAACTCACTGCCTAAAGGCCACTTTTTGTTTGTTCTGCACCCAGGTACCCCATACGGATGCCTGTTTCCAAAACAGATTTACTGAACATCTACTTGGCAAAACACATCAACTCCCAAGAGGGCAGTCACCAGGCCTAAGCAGCCCTGTTTACACGTTACCCTAAGGATGGGAGAGTTGGATGGGGGCAAGAGGAGAATGAAAACCACTCTCTCCTGGGTCCCGCACTGGCCTGAGGACTCACAGTGAATGCCCAGTAGTAGGGAGAGATTGGGGTCATGGCCTTGGGCCCTCTGGGTCACAATGCTGCAGACAGCCTGCAGATCTTGAAGGCAACTGGACAACTCCTGCTGCAGCTCAAATGCCAGCTGGGCAGTATCTGATGAAGATGGGGACCCTGGTCGGGCCTGGCGCAGGTGTTCCTGGAGCGTCAGATTCTTCTCAATCAGGTCCTGGTTCTGCGCTGAAAGCTGAGCAGACAAACAAGCACATTAACCCAGGCCCAGGGCAGGACAGAGTATCTGTGCATGAGTGTGTATATATGTATATATGTATGTCGAGGGGAGGCTATGAGTCACAGGCAATGCTCCCCGCCCACCCCCAACAATATTAGGCTTAGTTTCTCCTGCAGGTAGGTTGGGCCCTCAGGAGAGGAAACTGTTCCCCAGCAGACTCTGAGTCATCAGCCTCCAGGTTTCTGTTCAGGAACCAGAGAAGATGCTCCCGCCCCTCGGAACTCTATCTGAAGCCAGTCCCACAGCCAACTCTGTTAGCCAGGCTATTAGAGAAGGCTTAACGTGAACCATGAAATCTGAGGAGACACTGGTTTCAATCTCTCCCTGCCACCCTGACAAAAGTGGCCCCCAGCCAGCCTCATCAGAGTGCATCAGAGGAATAAACGGGGCAAGAAAGACATGACAGCTAGTGGCCACTGAGTGGGGGGCTGGGGAAGCTGGGGACCTGGAAAACACAGTGCCAGAATATGTCCTGCCTTTTCAAACCTTTCCCTCAGTGGAGTCACTATATAGACCAGCTATTCATGTATATCTGTGTCTCTTTCCTTCCCGCCTCTCCCTAAACAGCTTAACTTACTCTCCTTCCCTCCCTTCCTCTATTCTGTTTTAAAGACACTGAATAGAGTTCCTCCTCCAGTCCCAGCCCTTCACCCACAGCGGGCCATGTGACAGTCTGAGCTCTGGGAGACTCCTTCCTAGGCACCTGGCTAGTGAACTTGGTCGCCCCCTGCTGACAGCTCTGTCTACTCCATGAGGACAATCAAACCCTTAGTCTTCTTGAACCCTTCCTCCCCAACCCTACAAACCTGTGGCTGCAGGAAGACAAGGGGAGAGAGAATGACTTTCCACATCCAAAAAGCATTCCTGGGTACTTATGGCCACTCTAAGACAGGCTTAGGACGTTTAATACAGAGGATGATGCAATGTCTCTTCTTATGTGGGGGCTCTCGTGGGAGTAGGGATGGGGAGGGTACACAGAGAAATCAGGTTTGTGGAAGCAGTACCAAGGGGCCCAGCTCATGCTACTCACCTCTTTCACAGCTGTGCGCAGCTGCTGCAGGGCTGTCTCCCTCCGCTGGGCCTCCTCTTTCAGGGCCTGACTTGTTTCTTCTTCTTGAGCCACTTCCTGCTCTAGGCTCTGAATCCCACGGCAAGGAGTGGTGGGAGAACACACCAGGAATAACAAGTCTGGTTCAGACCATACTACCTTTGGCCTGGACTAGACAATAAAGCCCCAGCCTATGCAAACACTGCTACTAAGAGATTATTGTAGAACAGCCCTGATCTGTGACTTTCTACTGCAACCCTCCTATAGCCCCTGACCGTGTTCCAAATAGAGGCCAGCTCCTCAGTAGGGCATTCCAGGCCAGTCTGGCCCCTACCTACTTTTCTAGCCATATCTCCTTTTACCCTCCACACAGCCTCCACTCCAGCCACACAGAATGACTAACTGGCCATTACCCCTGAAGGCTCCAGGTCCAATGCTGTTGCTCACTCCTCTTCCCCTTTGCTCAGATTGCTCTTCTGTGCTGCCTGTCACCCAGGGAAACCTCCAAGGCCCACCTGAGCCTTCCTTAATCTGCAAATCAGATCCAATTAATCTTAATCTTGCCCTGCTACTCCTACCCCCATCATGGCTCATGAGTACATTTGTTGGCTGGCACATGATTCCTCCCTCCACCAGACCATAACTTTCTTGAGGGCAGGGAATGTGCCATTCAGCTGAGTTCAATATTTATTGAGCACTTAACTGTGAAAGGCACTGAGAATACTGAAAAGAATACCTGGGGCCGGCCCCATGGCTTAGCGGTTAAGTGCGCGTGCTCCACTGATGGCAGCCTGGGTTAAGATCCCGGGTGCACACCGATGCACCACTTGTCAAACCATGCTGTGGCGGCATCCCATATAAAGTGGAGGGAGGTGGGCACAGATGTTAGCCCAGGGCCAGTCTTCCTCAGCAAAAAGAGGAGGATTGGCATGGACATTAGCTCAGGGCTGATCTTCCTCACAAAAAAAAAAAAACAACAAAACAAATAGTACCTGTCTTTGAGGAGCTCACAGCCAAATGCCCTTGATAATACTGTGTAGAGTGTGTCTGTGTAGGGGTAGTCAGCGTTAGGGAAAGGGAGGTATTTATGTTTATGATCTCCTGCCTCTCATTCTTTTTTTTTTTTTTTCGTGAGGAAGATCAGCCCTGAGCTAACATCCATGCTAATCCTCCTCATTTTTGCTGAGGAAGACCGGCTCTGAGCTAACATCTATTGCCAATCCTCCTCCTTTTTTTCCCCCGAAGCCCCAGTAGGTAGTTGTATGTCATAGTGGCACATCCACAGTTGCTGTATGTGGGACGCGGCCTCAGCATGGCCAGAGAAGTGGTGTGTCGGTGCGCGCCCAGGATCCAAACCCGGGCTGCCAGTAGCGGAGTGAGTGCACTTAACCGCTAAGCCATGGGGCCGGACCTCCTGCATCTCATTCTATTCACTCCAATTTCCCCCCAATTCTGAAACTGACTTGAACAAATAAAAGTGTAAAAAGAGTCTGAATTTTCCCATTTTGCATTAATAAAAAATGTAACTGCCAAGGAGAATGTCTCGTTACCATGAAATACCCAAGGCAACCACACTGAATCCGCCTAATTCCAGCAAATTCACCTGACATTCTAATTTGCCTGAGAAGCCTATCATGGGTAAATGTACTATTTAAAATGTCGTGCTGGGCTGGCCCCGTGACTTAGCGGTTAAGCGCGCACGCTCTGCTACTGGCAGCCCGGGTTCAGATCCCGGGCGCGCACCGATGCACCGCCTCTCCGGTCATGCTGAGGCCGCGTCCCACATACAGCAACTAGAAGGATGTGCAACTAGACATACAACCATCTACTGGGGCTTTGGGGAAAAAAAAGAAAAAGGAGGAGGATTGGCAATAGATGTTAGCTCAGAGCCAGTCTTCCTCAGAAAAAAATAAAAATAAAATGTTATGCTTTTTCAACTTTTGTGGAACCTCAGGGTTCCAGGAAACCTACCTTGAGCTCCACTAAAAAGTCTACTAAAGAGAGAGAAGTCAAGATGGCGGCGTAAGCAGACTCTGAACTCACCTTCTCCGGCGGACACAGCCAATTTACAACTACTCGTGGAAAAAGTCCACTAAAAACCTGGGATTTCAAATGGGTACATAAAACACTCACTAGGCTTGACTATCTCCTTACAGGACTTGGAACAGGTGAACTAAATAGCCATAGCCAGACCCAAATAATGGCAAAGGCAGGACTGCAGCTTTTAGTTGCTCCTCAGAGTGAGGGCATTTCACCTATTTTGGTGTGAAAATCTCTTTCAGAATCCAAACAGGACCTGAGTGAACCTACTTTACCTAGAATTTCTTGGAGAACTCAATTAGGGACACTCCCATCCTGGCCCAAAATAGAAAGCAGGAGTCATTGTTGATTTTTTCTTATTCTTCAACTCCTTACATTTTGTTAGTCACTGATTCCTCTCAATTTTACCTCCTAAAATTCACTTCAATATGTCCCCTCACATCTCCTCCTTGCTATGCTGCCTTATGCCAGGTTCCTTCATCGTCTCACTAGGATTTCTGCAATAGTCCACTAGCCTCCAGCCTTGCCTTGCTCCAAGTGAAAATCTTCTTCCACACTCAAGCCTGAGTTGCAAACCTGACCACATCACACTCCAATTAAACGCTATAGTAGATTCTCATCACCTCCCTAAAGAATAAAAGCTAACTTAGTTTAAGAAACAAAGCCCTGGGGCCGGCCCCATGGCGTAGCGGTTAAGCGCGCGTGCTCCGCTGCTGGCGGCCCAGGTTCAGATCCCAGGCCTGCACCGACGCACCGCTTGTCAGGCCATGCTGTGGTGGCGTGGTAGCGTCCCATATAACAGTGGAGGAAGGTGAGCATGGATGTTAGCCCAGGGCCAGTCTTCCTCGGTGAAAAAAACAGAGGAGGATTGGCATGGATGTTAGCTCAGGGCTGATCTTCCTCACAAGATTTAAAAAAAAAGAAAGAAACAAAGCCCTCCCATAGCCTAGCTCTCCATTTACCACCTGACTCCAACAATATCAAACTGCTTGCGGCTTCACGTTCAAACCATGCTGTTTCATGCCTCCATGTTCCCACTCGTGCTGTTCCTTCTATCTGGAATTCCAACACCATCCTATCCAGCTCTTCTTCTTTGCCTGGCTAACTCCTCCTCCTCCTTCAAGGCTCATGATCTCCAGAAACGATTCCTTGACCCTGACTCCCACTGACTCTTCTATGTTCTCCCAGGGTAACATGGACATTGCTCTCACAGTACTGTGCTGAAAGCCCTTCCCAACGAGACTGTAGGGTAAAAGCACTGATTGGGTCTCATTCTTGCTGCACTCCTAACACTGAGCAAATTGCATGGCAGAGAATAAAGTGTTGGCTGAATTCTAGAGATTCCATCATTAGGTTCTGCCCACCATGTCCCAAGGACTCCAAATCACCTGTACTTGTGAACGCAACTGATCCATCTTCTGCTGTTGCTTCTCCACAATCTGAAAGGCAAAGTTACCAAGGAAGGCTGTAAGCACAGGCCGACAGTGAAGTCATAGGGCAGGAGGCTGCACTAGGACTGGTGGTCCGGCTATTAGCCCCACTGGCTACGGCCTGTCAATAGAGACCAGGGTGAAGACAAGTTAGCTCTACCTACAGAACTATAACTCAAATTCCCTACCCTGGCTAACTAGCTTCACACTCCTGTGCTCCAGTCACAGAGAATTAAACAGAAATGTAATGTGGACCCACTGACCACTATTGGTGTGGGGTGAGGGTAAGGGGCAGAGACCCTCACCCCGATGACTGTAGGCCAGTGGAATCAACTTTATATACAGCCACTGCACATTCTGATTCTTTGGTAAAGAACATGACTAAAAATTCAGTTTAATGAAGCCTGCTCTATACAGGGCTGTGGTAGTTGTTGTTACTTATAGCTATGGTCACACCGACTCTCCAAGAAGAGAACTTGAACCAGCCCCAGCCTAGTTTCCTATCCTTTGAGACCTCAGGTATTCTCTGAACCATTTCTGGGTCTTCTTTTTTGCTGACATGTGATCAGTCTCACTGGCAGGTCCTGGCTCCTTTTCCTCTGCTGAATTAGGGCCACCTCACCTGCCCAATGCAAGAGGTTCTTATATGGTGTCTGAGCCATAAATGAAGTACACCAAGCTTCAGTACACCATTTTGGAGCATCTAGTCTGGATGCTCCTAACTTTGCTTGCCTGTTGTAAGGATGAATATCTAAAATGCAAACTTATTATGCAGCGGTGACTTCTCAGAAAAGAGAGAAAAGCTCTGGGGAGCAGACCCTCGGTGGCCCAGGGCCAGAAATTCATGGTTGCTTCCCAATACACAATCTTCTCTTTTCTCTCAGCCTACCCCGTTACAGCCTGGACACCTTCAGTCACCTTTCGGAGAGCATCACATTCCTTCTGCCAGGACTCCATTTCCACTTTTGGACCTTCTCCCTGTTGGGCTGGACCGTCTCCACTGGCCTCCTCCACACACTGCATATCTTGCAGGCTGAAAGACAGTGGTCTCTTCAAGAACTCTGAAGTCAGAGACATGTGGCTTTGACTCCTGATTCTGTTATTTACTGTATGTTTTGGGGCAAGACCCTTCCGTGGCATGGCTGGGGATAACGTCTTAACTCACGCCACAAAGAAGCTGCTCAGTGTCTTTGAGTTCGCTTCCCTAGAGGCCAGTGTCTATATGATGTGCCACCAAGTCTCTACCTGCCCAAGACTCTTTTATTCTTTGTTTTGATATTTAAAAATAAATATTCATTGCATGTATTCAGATTATAAAAGTCATACATGTATACTGTAAAAATTTTGGAAAATAGAAAAAAATCTCTTTTTTTCTTGGCACAGATAGTCTGGGGCAAAGGCAACTTTGTCCTCTAACCTCACTTCTGACTCCAACCAACGGTCTCCTCCAACGGATCTCCACAATTACTTTCATCATGGCCCATCTGCTCAGATAAACAACAGGGTCACTGTGGTTGAATATGGGATGAGAAATCCAATCCACCCCATTAGAAACTGGATTTGGTCCAAGAGGCTGTTGAAACAGCCATTATATTTCCAGAAACTGCTATTAATATGGAGGAGGCTCCCAAGACACGCTGAGAGTACATTATGGCATCTTGTTTTGTTCTCAGAACCTGTCATGGCAATGGAGAGGAATCCCTAGGGCTGAAGAGAAACAGATGCTCCTGGTAGCCTTTGGCTTACAAGGTTTAAAATGAGGATAACCTCCAGACCTCAGCACCAGAATCTACTTTTGCAAATATACAGATAACTCATTTCCCAGTTTATAAAGTGCTTCTGTTCATTCAACACACACATACTCACAGATTATTCTCCAGTAATATTATGCCAGGCACTGGGTTGGATCCTTCCAAAGGATACAGTGACAAGCCCCTAGTGCACACTATACACCCCCACACTCCATCTCAAAGACATATTCCTTGCTCATAAGTAGCTTTTCTATTACTCACAATCCAAAGAAAACGAAGCTCAGAGAAGTAAAGCGATTTGCCCAAGGTCACACAGGTAATAAGTGGGGTAGCCAGGACCAGACCCTACCTCTCCACTCTTTTCCTCAATCCCACAGGGGTATTTACCTAAGTCTAGTGGAGGAAAATTCTGCTTCTCTCTGTCTCAGGCTTTCCAGTTGAACCTCCTTCTCTCTGCAGGCTGCCTGCGTCTCCTCCAGCAAACTCTCCAGCTCAGTCACTCTCTCCTGTAGCTCTGTGCTCTTCAACTCAGAATCCTTAAGCTGAGAGACAGGATCCCATGTTTAGGTCAACAAGCCAAGGAAGACTTTGTCTGGCTATCTCAAAACATTTGCAGTCCAGTTGCAAATTTGACAGACGTGAGTCTGTACATGACTCCTTTGGGATTTTCCTTTCAGAAAGCCCCAGGGTAACTGCATACAGCATAGGCTGAGAAAGTCCCCCTGCTTGGTCACTCCCTGCTTACCCCGGGTATGCCCAGACATTGCTGCTACCTGCTGGCTCTGCTTCTGATGGTCTTCCAGAGTGGGCAGGTCAGCCAGGTAACGCTCCAAGGTCTCAATACGCTGCTGCTTCTCCCGGTTCTGCTCTGATTCCTTTTGACATTTCTTTTTCAAATTATTGATATGTTTATCACGACCCTTGACCTAGGTAAAGAAATGTCAAGAATCTGTCTCCACTGACTCCTCTAGAACCGTAAACATCAACTTTTTTCAAAGTGACCACTATCTTTGCCTTTAGGGCTGTAAATATTGTTCTACTGCAATGAAGGTAGGAAGCTAATCAAATTTTGCCATTTGAGATTAGGGCATAAACTGCAGTTAACACATTTGAACTTTCCAATCAACGGCAAGGAAAAAGGGCAGTTTTTAAAAATTGGTAGCAGTCCTGTATAATGGTGGGCCAGAGCCCACCATGAATGCATTTATGTTAGTGAGATGACTCAGAATGGGAGCTGGTCACTAGAAAGACCAATGGAGTTGAGCCCAACTTTCTGTGAGGAGGGGAGGAGGGCAGGAGATTGAGTTCAATCATGCCTATATAACACAACCCCAAAAAAACTCTGGACACTGAAGCTCAGTGGAGCTTCCTGGTTGGTGAACACATGGATGTGCTAGTAGGGTGACATGCCCAGATTCCACAGGAAGAAGGCACAGAAACCCTGCTTTTAGGAGCTTCTCAGACCTCACCCCATGTGTCTCTTCATTTGGCTTGTCCTGATTTGTATCCTTTATAATAAAACTGAAATCCTAAGTATAGCACTTCCCTGAGTTCTAAGTTGTTCTGGCAAATTACTGAACTTCATGGGGTCATGGGAACCCCTGGATTTGTAGCCAGTTGGTCAGAAGTATTGGTGGCCTGGGGAACCTAGAACTTGCAGCTGGAATCTGAAGTAAGTGCGGTCTTCTTGGGCACTGTGCCCTTAAACCGGTGGAGTCTGACACTAACTCTGGGCGGTCTCCATCAAAACGGAATTGAAAAAGTATATTCAACTTCCCTGCAAACATACACCCAGTCTGGTCCATTCTGGTTAAATACGTAATGCATTCTCCCCTGAACACTACACATGATATAAAGCTAAGTAAACATCTGGAAGGGCTACTGAGACTGTAAACTCCTTGAGAGGAGAGGCTGTGTCCATTTTGCTCATTATCATATTCCCAACACACAGCACAATGCTTGTCACACAGCAGGCACTCAATCAAAATTTGTTGAATGGAGATTTTTTCTTCACTATTATGGCTTTTTCTTTGGCTTATGAAAAAGGAAGCTGGAGGAAGCAAGAGAAAGCAGAGAAAAAGTAAGGCAGATCTACGGATGCCAAAGAGGAGGCACAGGCCTAATTTAATCCAAAGACAAGACAGTACTAAGAGAGATCCTTGAAAATCAGCCAAAAGCTTTACCCCAGGTACAATCTGTCCCCTTCAAGCTCCAAACCAGTGACTCTCACATTTTAATATGCATCAGAATCACCTGGGAAGGTTATTGAAAATGCTGATAACCAACTTTCAATTAAAAAAATTGTGGAGGGGCCGGCCCAGTAGCATAGCAGTTAAGTTCGTGTGTTCCGCTTTGGCGACTTGGGGTTCACCGATTCGGATCCTGGGCATGGACCTACTCACCACTTATCAAGCCATGCTGAGGCGGCATCCCACACAGAAGAACTAGAAGGACCTACAACTAGGATATACAACTATGTACTGGGGCTTTGGAGAGAAGAAAGAAAAAAGAGGAAGATTGGCAACAGATGTTAGCTCAGGGCCAATCTTCCTCAAAAAAAAAGGTGGACTGACCATAGAAGTTTATGTTCTCTTCCTTCCAAAATATTTCTAAAATGAAAGGAAGGAAATAAAGTATTAACCTAAAAAAGTCAAAAGAGAGGAGACAAAAAGTATACAAAAGATTTCAAAGCATTTTTCGAAGACAAAAGTGGACAGGGGATAAAAGACTTGGAGCAGAGGAATTATAATCCACAGTGGAAGCTACAGACAATTTGGAAAATAACGTGCCCTTCACAATCTCCAAGAATCTCTGTACTCGAAGCACCAGGTACCTCTGAGGCAGCTATCAGCCACAGACCTGAAAAATAGGAGGACTTACTAGAAGTCTATATACAAGTTAGCTGGATACTATCCTCACCCTAGGTTTCCCCAAGAGGACACTGGAGATTTATTCTCTGGAGAAATCAAATGAGAGAGATTCCAGACTCAGGGATATCAGCCACAGCAAAGAGAGAGAGTGAAGCACTAGGCTGAAAATAAATATAAGCAAAAATCTATGTATAGAACTG
This sequence comes from Ceratotherium simum simum, assembly GCF_057802395.1. Classification (NCBI taxonomy): domain Eukaryota; kingdom Metazoa; phylum Chordata; class Mammalia; order Perissodactyla; family Rhinocerotidae; genus Ceratotherium; species Ceratotherium simum. The sequence goes on from NC_141921.1 coordinate 30,788,126, forward strand.
TGGGACTCGAAGCTTAATCTCCTCCGTGTCGAGAACCTAAAGGCCAAAAGCATTCCTTCCCCCAGCCTCCCCGCCAGGCAGCAGGCTGAAGATTCTTTTCTAGAGAGAGTGAGATAAGACTTTCAGATATTGAGATTTGAGGGTTCCCAAGTGAAAAGACAGTCTAAGTCTGATCATCTTTCAGTGAAGTCTACCAGGCAACTACCACGAACCCAGAGCTTCCACCCAGCTTTTAAATACTTCATTCTTAAATATGAGTGCCCACTCATTCAAGGATCACCAAGCCTCTAACATGAAAGACACCAAAACAAAATAAAAAGGACCTGAAGGAAACAAGAAACCACACTGTAAGTAGATGCAGACATCCCAAAAGGTAAAATCAATATCATCAGTGAGATAAGATATTGCAACCACGAAACAAAAACAGCAACAAAACGCAAGAAAAGAATACTATTCAGAAACATAGAGGTATATATATCAGAAGAAAGAGAAGAGTTGAGGATGGATACCTTTGTGGAGTGCGGCTGGGCATAGAACTACTAATTTTTATTATAAACATACTGGTATTTAATTATTTAACTTAGATACATGTATTATTTTGATTAAAAGTTTTAGGGCCAACCCGGTAGTGTAGTGGTTAAGTTCGTGCACTCTGCTTCGTGAGTTCAGATCCTGGCTGTGGACCTACACACTGCTCATCAAGCCATGCTGTGGTGGCGTCCCACATACAAAATAGAGGAAGATTGGCACAGATGTTCCTCACCAAAAAAAAAAAAGCAGGGCTGGCCCGGTGGCACAGTGGTTAAGCTCTGGCATGCTCCCCTTTGGCGGCCTGAGGTTTGCAGGTTTGGGTCCCAGGCATGGACCTACACCACTCATCAGGCCATGTTGTGGCGGCATCCCACACACAAAAATAGAGGAAGATGGCAACAGATCTTAGCTCAGGGCCAATCTTCCTCACCAAAAAAAAAAAAAAAAGTTTCTTTTTTAACAAGCCTCTTTTTTAACAAGCCTCTATCTAAATCCTTGTATCAACGACATCAAGGAGCTTGTTAGAAATGTAGGCCCTCAGGTCTCCCTCCCCTTCTAGAACTGCTGAATTTGGATCTCCAAGTGTTTCTTAAGGACATTAAAGTTTAAGAAGCACTGCTCTAGTTGATTTTGATGCAAGTGGTCCAGAACTAAACATTACTAAATCGGCCCCTCAAGAACATCTGCATTAGAGGAAGCTATGAAGAGAACCAAAAGATTTTAAATCAGCTCCTTCTATGATGACTAACCTCACCCTAAGGCAATTCTAAGAGTAATGGCAAAAATGTAAAAACTTCCAAACTGGCTGCACACATGGAATTCTTCTCTACTTATTTAGGTAGAGTGAGGAGAAACCAGGCTGAATGATATAAATCTATCACAGGTGTTTAAACATCTTGCAACAGTACCATCTGGTTTGACTGTTCGGGCTGGTTTTCCACCCAGGCCAGGTGGCAGCCCAACACAACCTGGGGCAGTGAGGGATTATACAACTTTCCCTGTCTGGGGTAGTTTTGTGGAGATGAAGCAGAAAGGAGAGGTTCTATTTCTAGCAGATCAGTCCTGCATGAGAAGTTAATGTAGGGTCTCACCAATTGGCTCCTTCTGGTTCCAAGAATGGGGGCCAGAAACAGCTTAGGGTTTGGCAGGAGAGGGCTGACTGCCAACTCCTTTGTGAATTAGACAGCTATCAGCTCCTTAGCTCACCCTTTCTTCCTGTTTCTTCCCTTCCTCTGAATGCTTCTGCAATGCCACTTTGAGTGACTCTCTGATGAGCTGGACTTCAACTTCTGAAGCAGAGAGTTTCCTTTCAAGCTCGATCTTTTCTTTGCTCAAGGCTTCTGTCTTCTGTGCAAATTGTGCACGTAAGAAAGTGTTCTCTCGCTGCAATTCCTGCAGAAAGATTCTCGATATATAACTGTTCCTTACCCTTATAGTCCCATGTACTTTACTTATCCCCAGCATACTTTGTGGTCAAATATCACCTTTCTCAAAGAATTCCTTCAAGCAATGCTTCTCAAAGTGTGGTCCTAGGATGCTTCAGCATCACCTGGGAATTTGTTAGAAATGCAAATTCTTGAGCCCAACTCCCAGGCCCACTGAATCAGAAACTCTGGGGATGGGTCTCAATAATCTGTGTTTTAACAAGCCCTCTAGGTGATTCTGATGCACACCCACATTTCAAAACCAGTGCGTTAAAGCAATACCTAAGGAGTTGTAGTATAATGGAAGGAACACAAGACAAGATATCAGAAGACCTGGGCTCAAGGCCCGGTTCTCCTCCACTCATTCTCTATATGATCATCGATAAGTTCTTCCTCTTTCTTGGGCCTCAATTTTTTCATCAGTAAATTAGAGGACTGAATTAGATTTTATCTAAGGGCCCTTCTCACTCTAACATTCTGATTCTACAAGACAGAACACTGGTTTAACAGGCCCACTACCTAGTGGGCCAGTGCCAAGGCCAGTACCATAACCTGTCTAATACCTATCACTGAAAAGTCCAAATTGCAGAAGTGTGGTCAACAAAGCAGCCTTCTTTTAGAGCCACTGACCTCAGTGAGGATGGCTTCCTTCAGTTGCTCCTAGACATGGAAGAAGAAAAATGAAAACGGCTCTAAAAAATCCCCCATTACCTCTGCCTCTCCCTCCATTTGGCCAGGGCTACTAGTAGATTAAGACTTCTCAGAACATCACCCAACTCTAGGACTTTATTATGTACCTCGCTCTGCCTTCCTTTTCTCTCAAGTAGGTCCCAACACCAATGCACTGGTCCAGTCCAAGGTATCTGGACTTCCACCTGATTCTACCTTCAAGCCTTTTCTGCCCCTACAAGGGCAGAACAAGGAATGCTTTACAATTAGAATGTTTACTCTTTGAGGGCAAGGACACTTTACATCAATTGGTCCCTTTCCTATCTCCTGGATACCTAAAATTGCCAAGCACAGGGAAGACACTGATTTATGACAAGCAGAATGCCATCCTGGCTGCCAATGCTTACCTGCAGCCTCAGCAAGCAGACATCCCCAAAGGGGGCAGGGCGGCCCAAAAGGGCATTGTGGACTTGTAGTTCACTCTCTCGCACTTTCTGCTCCAGCTGAGAGATGTGTTTTCTCTGCCTGCAAAAGCCAGTAGAATGAGGGTCCTGACACTAACTCACCTGCAATATGAGCCCCCACTTTCCTTAGATGGGTACAATCCATACCGTGTAAGCAAAGACCTTAGATTCTCGGCAATACTGTTTTGCTGAAGGAGGAGGAAGGGGAAATGCTGAAGGGAAATGAAAGATCAGCTGCAAAGAACTGGCTGTCCCTCCCAGGCACTCCCCAGAGCTCCTGCAGATAAACACAACTGGTCTATCATATTAGTCAGTTACATGACTAGGCTGCTTACAAACCTAGCTTTACCATGACGCAAGGTGTGGGCCTAAAAACAAAGGCAGATGTGCTGCCCTGGGGAGACCTCATTAGGTGCCCTCAGTGGGGGCTGGGAGAGCAGAGGCTGGCCGTATGGCACCCTGGCCCTCTTACTTGTCAATGAGGAGCTCCTTTTCCTTCAAAAGGTGTTCATTACTGTTCAGGATGCTGATCCACTGTGCTGGTTCTAATGTGGGCAGTGAAGGAGCAAAAGCAGCGGGATGATGGCAGATGGCTCCGTTCTGAAGCTGAAAGACAGGCAGGCCCAGAGGGGCTTGATCTTGACTCATAGGCACCTGAAAACACCTGAGCAATACCTAGTTGTGTCTGCAGTCAAGGCTCACTTTGGCTCAGTATGAGAAGGCCTAGTGTTTATGAAATAATTTTAGCTCTGATGCATGACTGGAAAGAACCTGCCAGGGAGACTTGTGCCAACTGGACACTCCCTGCACAGAAAGGCTCCAGTTTCTAAGAAAAGGTCAGTTATCTTTCATTATCTGGCAACAGAGGCAAACCAGGAGCTAAGATGTCCTCACCAACGAAGAAAGGAGAATATGTCCTGCTTCGTTCCTTCCCACTCTTAAGCAGCACACGGACTTTTTTTTTTAAACACAAAAGTGGTATAGAGGAAAGAACATAGGAGTTCAAAGATGGTTTTTCAAACCCTAAGCTCTGGCACTTACCAGCTTTGTGACCCTGAACAGATTACTTATTTGAAGAACCTGGTAAATTTCTACATTTAACTCATCAGAATGCTATAAGGATGAAATAAGACTTTGTAAATGAAAGTACCTAGCCTAGTGACTGGTACATAAGTACACAATCAGTGTTAGTGTCCTAGCTCTTTGGGTTTTCCCTTTACTTCGGAGAACCTACCTGCTGTTTTATTAGACCACCAACAGATTCAATGGCATTTTCACAAGGCTTCATTTCCAACCCACAAACATATTCCCTCTTTCTTATAAATGTTTTCTTTAGAGTTAAAACTTATAGGACAGTTCTAAGATCTGCAAAGAACTGACAAACTCCAAGAAAGAAGGGCCTCTACCTGCATTTGCTCCATCTGTAAACGGATCAACTCCAGCTGCTGCCGACAAGTGCTGAGCTCACAAGATCGCTCACGGGGATGCCAAGGGTCAGGATTTGGCTGCCACACCTGAGAGGGTAGAGGGTTGGAGAGCCCAGGAGCAGGCTGGAGTCCCAAAGGGAGCACCCCACTGCTGCTAGGGTGTGGTCCATTCTGCTCACATACTACCCCACCGCCTGGTGCCTTCTTGGTCTCAGGCAACACTTTGTATAACTCCTTGTTTGTGTCGGTTCTTGGGTTGTGGAAGTGGACTCGGTAGTGGGGATCTGTATAAAGTGTCTCCATCATTGCCGACTGATTGAGGGTAGACTCCATAGCGGGAATATCAAATTTCCTCATCCCTTCTTCTCTTTCATGGCCCACTGCTGGATACCAGGACTGCTCAATTCCATTTTCTCCGTCAGCACCACAAAGATACATGAAATCTCTAGATAAGCCAGCAGAACGTTTCATTGCACCGAGGTCTCCATTTCTTGTCATCCCCACACTTTCAGCCAACCCTGACAAAGGGAGTTTGGAGGAAGAGGGTCCAGCAGGTGTAGAATTTGGCTTGGCAGGCGAGGTCCCCAAAGTAGAAGGCATCACATGGGCTGTTGGAATGGTTATGTGGCTTTTGATGGGCTGGAAAGAAGGGCTGCTACTTGAGCTGCAAAAATCTGTGGAAAGAACAGTCTTCCATAAGTCAAAACTGAAGCAGCAAGCTTTCTTGAGTTTGGCTGCTATGCCAGACGTTCTCTGCCTGTCCTGAGACCAGGCAGAGAGGGCACTATCATCACAAGTATCAGGCAGAAAGACACGGCAGCCTAACTGGATCTCAAATGCCATTCTCAAGGCAAACCAACAAAAGGCAACACTGGCTTCACTTGTAACTTACACCCTGTCCTTTGTATTTGAATAAAAAATCTTGCCAGTCAACAAACAAAGCTAAAAACTAAACTTTAAAAAAACAATCACTTACTTAGGGAAATGGATTAGGTCCTACTCTTCTGGCAGCTGGGCAACTCTAAACTATAATCCAATCTAATAAAAATATCCTTTGCAAGGGCTGCCAGAATCCTCTGTGACCTCCAAAAGCTGCCCAGTGAAGGTGAGCAATGAATCTAAACTATCCGAAGAATAAGACGAACTGGATGGTGCTGCTCTGTATCCAGGGCAGAGAATACAGCATCTGAATCAGGATTCTGTTCTCTCTCCCACACACCAGACCTGACTGCCTGGATATGTGAAGTTATTCTTAGTAACTCTCAGGTTTCACTCTAGCACAGCGAGCACTCTCAAGTGGGTACACGCTGAAATCCTCTATTTTGTATTTTGCCTTTCACTTACCCCCTTATTTGTATCCAACTGTGATTTTTCACTTTTCCTTCAGACTGGATTTACGTTTCCTTTAGCTCCTGCCTAGTCTTGGGAGACAACTCTCTGATTAGCCCTGCCACAGAAGGTTCACATTTTTACATATTTCCAACTTTCAAGTTGGAAGAGGACTACTCTGAAGAGGACAACAAGGTCACAGAACTAACGTGCCAGGGCAGTGGGCTGCAAACAAACAAGATAGGGAAATGTAAGGAAACATACCTATTACTTTCAGCAGGCAGAAAACTGAGTAAGGGGACAAGGAATATAAATGTCTTTTCTTTTCAACTACGTCTAGTACTCTTTTCCAAACCTAGCACATCTACCATGGAGAAGAGTAGACTACCAATTTAATTAGTTTCTCTTTTTTTCTTTCCATCAACCAACACAGAACACACTCAGCTAATGAAGACAGATACTATAACCTTTCCCAGAACTATATGGGTATAGATCAGCTACCATCTTCTCATATGGGTTTGTAAGCAGCTCTTTAAAAACACAGACAAGCCAAATTATCTCTTATAATGTATGCAGAGTATCTAATTTCCTATACTTAGATGATTTGGGGGATATATAAAAGGCCATACAAAAAACAAAACAAAAACCAAAAAAACCCAGTAATTTCTGATAACATGCATCACCCTCTCAGGACCAAGAGAAAAGAACATTTCAGAGTCAAAGGACACAGTTTTTGAAATCGCACAACTTAAATATAGGACTAGTCAACAGGGTTAAGGTAGACTGGTGGTGATGAAGACTTCCAAGACTAGTAAGCTCTCTACTTGAAATTTTCCATAACGGCACCATAATATCCGCTCCCACCAAGGGTCCCTGCTCTCAAAGTATAATTATGGGACAGAAGACAGTGAGATGGTAACATATGAGGGAGCTACTATGCTGAACTTATAACATAACACCTCCCTTCCATTCTCCATCCACAGCACCATTCTCTCTCAAGACTCACCAAATTCAGTTTTGAGCCCATAACCCCCAAAGTAGTAATGCCAAAATCAAAGCCAAGAAAAAAGGTATCAACTGACCCAGGAGAATATGGTTTTTCTAATTTTCTAGCGGGTGTGGTCCATCTATGGATGACAGAATAAAGTGAGGTCTTTGTCAGCATTTGTAACTTGTCTATTGGGTTTGTTTCTAGCAAACTGCTACAAAATGTCAAGTTTAAACACTTTTAAGTCTGGTTTGTGTCTTAGAACACCGTAAAACAGTTTTTTTCAAAAGGGCCACTATATTCTGTAATTTTCAAAGGCTTTCAAAATTTAGCGTATGAGATACATGATTTTTTAGATAAGTCTACAATTCCCAAAATCATTGGGTTTCTGACACTTTAAGGATCTATTTCTAAATCTTTCCTCTCCTCAACCACATCACCTGCTCCTTAACCCTGCCAAAAAGACAACTCATTCTTTCTAGCAACCCTGCTTTCTTGGTAAGCAGTAGATTTAGCTATCGCTAAATCTTGATCATTTCTGTCTACATTTCTTACTGGTTTATGAAGTTTGGTAGTGTGAACTAAGTCAGTGACTATTTCAGTCTTTAGCAAAGAGCCGAAAGCCCTCTGAGCTCTGTGGTAACCACCTCTACCCTGCCCCTAAGAATCAAGGTACAGCAACTTAGTGAAGGGTGGAATCAATAGCTAGCCTGTTCAATTAAAGATGCAACAATGAACTACATTTTATACCAGTCATAAGGGTTCTTGTCAACTGGGCTCCAAATAAACCACGCTAGATTCATGAACAAAATGAGCAAGAATCAAGATTAAGATAAAGACCATGGTATATAACAAACATGGCAGAAAAGACACCTTGGATCCTTTAAAAAGAAACTTCTAGACAAATGGCTTTGGCCACTATGTCAAGGCTACTATAATTTAAAAAGAATGCATTACAAAGGAAATATATATATTTCCCCAAAGGAATAAAAAGTGCACACACAGTCACATACACAATCTGTGTAACAATTTGACAGAATTAAACACAGCCAGTCAACTCAATAGGGGGAAAAATCTAGACCATTATTTCATTTTAAAAAGACCTATTATTTAGTCAAAATGAAAAAGACCACATGACTGCACATGTAGACAAAACCTTAACAAGTCATAACTAAATTAATAGTAACACTTTGATTATACAAGTGATGGAAAGAATACTACAGTCAGAAGACCCAAATCTGATAACTAACTGTGTGACATTAGGCGAGGTACTTAACCCCTCAGGGAATTTTTGTTACTCACTAGCAAAAAGGAACTGGATTAAGTGATTTTTGTTTGTTCATTTTTTGAGGAAGATTGCCCCTACGCTACCATCTGTTGCCTACCTTCCTCTTTTTTCTTTTTTCTCTCCAAAGCCCCAGTACATCGTTGTATATCATAGTTGTAGAGTTGTAGCTCTTCTATGTGGGACACCACCTCAGCATGGCTTGATGAGCGGTGAGTAGGTGTGTGCCCAGGATCCGAACCGGCCAACCCTGGGCCACCGAAGCGGAACGCGTGAACTTAACTGCTACGCCACCAGGCCAGCCCCTGGATTAAGTGATTTTTCAAGTCCTGTCTACCTCAAAATCTATGATTCAATTCTACTCCATATATTCTGAGCAGCGTGTCCATATACACACGGCTATCAAACTATTAAAATTAAATGCCAGGTACCTAGGAGTTAGTACTAGCAGATGTGTTTGTTTTTTTTTTTCCTTTTCATTCTTCTTTTATTTTTTCTAAGCTTTTCTATCCTTTTTTTTCAAACAGCTTTACTGAGATATAATTCACATACCATACAATTCACTCACTTGAAGTGTACAATTCAATGGTTTTTAGTATATTCACAGAGTTGTGTAATGATCACTACAACCAATTTTAGAACATTCTCATCACCCTAAAAAGAAACCTCTTACCCTTTAGTAGTCATGCTCCACTTCCCCTAACTTCCCTAGCCTTAGACAACCACTAATCTACTTTCTGTCTCTATACAGACTGGCCTCTTCTGGACATTTCATATAAGTGGAATCATACCATATGTGGTCTTCTGTGTCTGGCTTTTTTTTACTTAGCATAAATGTTTTTAAAGTTCATCCATTTTGTAGCATGTATCAGTACTTCGTTTCTTTTTATCGCCAAATAATATTCTATTGTATATATATACTACATTTTACTCATCCATTCATCAGTTGATAGCCATTTGGGTTGTTTCCATTTTTTGGCTACTATGAATAATGCTGCTATAAGTTTTTGTGTGGACATATATTTTCATTTTTCTTGGGTATGTATTTAGAAGTAGAATTGTTGAGTCATAAGGTAACTCCATGTTTAATCTTTGGAGGAACTGCCAAACTGCCTTCCAAAGCACCTGCAACATTTTATATTCCCATCAGCAATGTATAAAGGTTCCAATTTCTCTACATTCTCGCCAACACTTGTCATATTATCTTTTTGATTATAGCCATCCTAGCGGGTGTCACATCTGATAAAGTTCCAAAGTAACTAGTTTTGTGACTTTAATCAACTCATTTAATCACTTTGAAATTCAGCTTTTTCATCTGTAAAATGGAAATAATAAAATATTTCATAGAGTTCTTAAAGGCATTAATGAAAAAATGTAGAAAAAATTTAGCACAGAATCCATCACAAAGTATTTAATAAATAGTAATTAATTATTATCATTAGGTCCTCTGCCCTCTAGAAACTCACCACCTAAAGGAAAAACAAAACACTCTTGTAATGTACTGCCTAGCAGTTATCACTTAATTTAAGTGCAAAAACAAGTAGCAGAAATAATAAAGATACAAGATTGCAAAAAGGAAAATCAGTAATGGGTGGGAGGGATGATAAAAGTCTTGTCAGACACTTCACTAGATCTTGAAAAATAAGATCAGCATAGCTAGGAGGGGCAAGAGGAGGTGGGAATAGCACAAATTGCCCCAGATTAAAGGAGGAAAGAGCTCAGGTATAAAAAAAAATCTGTACTTTCAGAGCACAGTAAGACAACAGACTGGTGACAGTAGGAAATACATTTGAATGGGTGGGATAGGGCCAGATCACAGAAGAACAGAGGCCTCTGAACTTTATCCTTCAAGTAATGGAAACAATTGAGGATTTGCAGGAAAGCAAAACTATGAAATCAGGCTTTGAGAAAGATTAATCCAGCAGTAGAGGGTAAGACTTGAGGCCAAGAAATCTATTAGAAAGTTGTTTTAGATATGACAAACAGAAATTGAGAGGAAGACAGCAGCAGTGAGAAGCATGGGGTACGAAGAATCCAGCAGACTCCCTAACTGAATGGATTGATTTACGAATATTCTGGAAATGACAATACATCTGGAACACAATCTGAAAAGGACACCACATATTGGTAATAAAATCATTAACCCAAACTTACCCTCTGCAATGTCTGAGCATGATGTGCCAATGGCTGTGTCCCCACTGTCAGCTACACTTGAACAACGGCTGAAGCGGCTCCGAAAGGCCTCGGAGATAACTGGGGTCTGCCATTCAGTCCCCAGGGAACTGCCCTTCTGAATCACACTGGAACCTGGAACAAATGGCGTTTCCCACCTTTAGTGTGAACCAGCTGATGTAACCCCACAAAACTGTTTACAAAAAAATCACTTAAATCTATGAGAGAATAGCAGCACCCCACCCCTTTCTCTCTCCTGTGCCTATTTCAGCTACTCTGAGTTAGTTAATTTTAAATGGAAACAGCATGAGAGGTGAGAATGTTCAAAGACAGAAAAAAGACCTACTTGGGGACCAGCCAGTGGCGCAAGCAGTTAAGTGCACGTGCTCTGCTGCGGCAGCCCGGGGTTCGCCGGTTCGGATCCCAGGCGCGCACCGACAGACTGCCTGGCAAGCCATGCTGTGGCGGTGTCCCATATAAAGTGGAGGAAGATGGGCATGGATGTTAGCCCAGGGCCAGTCTTCCTCAGCAAAAAGAGGAGGATTGGCAGATGTTAGCGCAGGGCTGATCTCCTCACAAAAAAAAAAAAAAAGAAAAGAAAAGAAAAGAAAAAAGACCTACCAAGAATCAAGGAGTACTGAGACAGAACACAGTAATATTTATTAGCAGCTACATTTTTTGAAACCTAGAAGCCACAGCACTTTACAAACATGATCTCATCTACCTACTTAATACGGAAAAGTATTATCACCCCTATTTTACAGAGAGTAGAGCTGAGATTTGAACCCAGGTTATTCTGATTCCAACGCCCACATTCTTTCCTCTTACAGGGTTTCTCAACAAGTGCTTTTGGCATACTGGGCATGACAATTCTTCAACGTGTAGTCTACACATTGCAGGATGGTTTAGCATCCCTGGTCCCCACCCACTAAATGGCAGTAGCAGCCCTCACCCCATCCCACCATCCCTGTGAAACCTGAAAATGCCCCCTAGGATAAGAGGCAGTTCAGTGCCCTGTTGAAAACGATTGCTTGACTGCACCAGGGTCATGGGCAGGGTGAATTCAGATCAAGGTAAGTCTTGAAAGTCAATCTGAAGTGTTTAAGACTTTATTTTGAGGGCAATGCAAAGAAACCACTAAAATTACTGAGCAGGTAAGACAAATAAGACTGATGATATTTATTTGACTTTATTAGCTTGTGGTTCAAGGGCTCGTAGGTAGGAAGTGTTCAATAAATACCTGATTTACTAACATACTAGCAAAGACTTAAATTCAAATTATTTTTAAAAAACCACTATAATTTTTCTAAATTGTAACTGATGATCCACGTACACAAACAAAAAGGTAATGGCAGCTAGCTATTCATTTAAAGTGTCAAAGTTTGAGTTTAAATTAGAAAAGATGGTTCTACAGACTCTCTGATCTAGTGGGAAGCAAGTGATATTTGAACATAAAGCACCTTATTCCCTTCTTCCGAATTTAGTGCTTCTCCCATCTTTTTTTTGTTTTTTTTTAAATTATTTATTTATTTTTTCCCCCAAAGCCCCAGTAGATAGTTGTATGTCATAGCCGCACATCCTTCTAGTTGCTGTATGTGGGACGCGGCCTCAGCATGGCTGGAGAAGCGGTGCGTCGGTGCGTGCCCAGGATCCGAACCCAGGCCGCCAGCAGCGGAGCACATGCACTTAACCGCTAAGCCACGGGGCCGGCCCCTCTCCCATCTTTTTAACCTAGTTTCTTCTACTTTTGTTCCTTTTTTTGCTACCCTTACTTCCGCTTTCTATTGAAGGCAACCTAACTTTCTCCAAGGACTTGTTTTATTCTTTGGGTCACAGTGGACTGCCTGGTTTGAAAGAATCTATATACACATAGTAATCTGTAATCTTTAATAGAACACATAGCCAACAATCAGAGCCTCTGATCAGCATAAGATTAGCCAGTGTTACTATACTAAGTTAGTGTAATTCTAGCCAGAAACAAAGAAATTTGACCTCTTGGTGAGTCTATACGGCGTTATCTCTCTAGTCAGTGTACAATTTGCCAGGTCTTTTGAAATACTGAAAATTGACCAAGGGCCTCTATTACCATGTTCCTGGCCTCCTACTGGAAACTACTCCCTGTTACTACTACTAATCTTCCATTTTTCACCACTATCTCTTTCCTATCCACCCACTGCATACAACAATTCTAAAGAGATATTCGCTAAAATGAAGTATGTTTTGGTATACAGAGACTTAATGCTTATTTCAAAATTCAAGTTTGCAAGTGAAATTTTTTGTGTTAAATCACATGTCCTATCAATAGCATCCTTATCAAATATTAAGACCATTAGTTATCAAATGATAGACTACTAAAGACAAAGCCATCGGAAAATCAGTGAGCTTTGTTTAAGCATTGCTACATTCCAAAAACTTGCATTATACACATAATTGTCCTAAGAAATTGTACAATCCAGCCTTAAGACAATGCATGGCACATAGCAGAGGTTCAATAAATTATTTGCTGAATGAATCTTGAAATGATTCAACAAACACTTATCAAAGTGCCTACTATATGCAAGGCAGCGTGCCTAGGAGAATATAACAAATATCTACCAAATGTCTGCAGTAAAGCACTGTGGGCTTTTAAAGTTAAATAAAGCATACCCTTGGTGGAATAAAATGTACCCTTTTCTTCATAAATACCCCAGAATTCAAAGTTATTTTTCTAAAATGCTACTTCCTTTTTGAATATACCATATCTACTTAATATGTCTATTGAGTGTGTATATACTTATATATGTTTAATATATATACTTAATATATCTACTTAGTATATATACTGAGCTTTAAAATCTTGTCAATCCATTCTAGAGATAAATTCCTGAGTCTCTAGTGACAACACAACTGAGACTGTTGGCATCCAAGAAGAATTCCAATCTTTGTGGGCTAACAGATGATTGACCCGCCCACAGGACTACAAAGACAACACAGAACACAGTAATTTATGCTGTGTTTTTCTGATTTCAAATGGAACTATGTTCCCAAGTCATTCTGTTCCAATCTTTTATGTGTCCTCCCCTCCCAATCAATCATGTGGTCTTGTTGGAATCCATGTAGGACTAGAGAGTTGTTCTCTCGAGAGACTTGTTTTTCTATTCAATGTAGCCCCATGTTATTTTTGTTCCTTTAGTACCAGCATTTCAGTGAATGCTTGTTTGCTTAATATTTCCTTTAAAGGAAATTTCTGTTATGAAATAACAGAACAAAGGTCAGAATTTAACCCAGAAAACTTTCACTACTTACCTGGTGAAGTGGCATGAGAGATCCTCTCACTTTGGTATTTCTCCTGCATGGCCATCAACACAGTTATTTGAACCAACTGTAGAAGGAAGGAATAACTAGTTAGATCTCTCCACTATCTTTTAATTCCCTGTAACTCATGCCTATTCAACTGAAACTGTCAAAACCAGAGTATTCAAGTATTCTTTCACATGTGTTATTCCTAAGGATATTTTTTTAAGGCAAAGCACCTCCCAATAGCTTACTTCTCTTCCTAAAGCAAGGAGAGAAAACCTAGAACCCAATAGAAATTCCCAATACTGATCCTATACGGTCCTAGAACCCCTCCAATCGTTGCAAAAATTAAAAATAATATTGCTTTTAATTAACAAATTTTGCTATGGATCTTCTTAGCCATGGGAACAGGATGGGAAGGTAGGGTGGAGAAAGAACCAAATAACCAAACCAACAGTTAAGTATTACAGCTTCAATTATGATTAACATAAAACAAACTCTCCAATTCTTCCAGTAATGAAAGTTAGTCATACGATGCACAAAGATGGACAGAATTCTTGATCATAAGTGGAACCCCAATCCCCAGCTGAGAACATGAGGTTTTCTTCTCATTTCCCCACTCCTTAAAACATTTATATTTACTCTAATGGTAGGTGCTGAGAATTTGGCAGAAGTCTGATTACTATCTGTGTAAGCAAAAGCTTTAATTAACTGTAACTAACAGCAAATAATAATATCTTATATTTGCATAGTACTTGAGAGGCAGTACAGGGAAGTGGTTCAGAGTATGGATTCTTTTTTTTTTTTTTTGATATATCTCTTTTTTTTTTTTTTTTTGTGGGGAGATCAGCCCTGTGCTAACATCTGCCCATCGTCCTCTTTTTTGGCTGAGGAAGACTGGCCCTGGGCTAACATCCGTGCCCATCTTCCTCCACTTTACATGGGATGCCGCCACAGCATGGCTTGCCAAGCAGTGCGTTGGTGTGCGCCCAGGATCCGAACCGGTGAACCCCGGGCTGCCGCAGCAGAGCGCATACACTTAACCACTTGCGCCACCGGGCCGACCCCCAGAGTATGGATTCTTGATCAGACAGCTTGGGTTTGAAGGCTGACTTAGCAATTTATTAGCTGTGCAACCTTGGGCAAATTTCTTAATATGTATCTCTGTGCCTCAGTTCCTTCATATAAAAATGACGATAAATACAGAACGTAATTCATGCTAATTCATTTAAAATTAACTTACAACAGTGTCTGACATACATTAAGTACTCAATGTTATTATTACTTGGCAGCCTATGTCAATAAAAAGTGGCACAGTATGGTCCCTGGAAGATAAAGTATGCATCTAGAAACTTTGAATCTGTAAGAGCCCCAAAAGCATTTGAGACAAACTCTGTCGATAGAACACAATTCTCAAAGGTGAAATTCAACTTTGGAGGGGGAAAAAGGGCTATATGGTACTATTCCTATAATGTACTTTACTGACCTCTATAGTTTTCTCTTAGTAACAACAACCCAAACTTTCACTAAATCACTGCGTCTACAGTGGAAACGGTACTGAAACGGTACTGAAATTCTAGGTCTTCACATACTTTATTCAGTAATAAAAGCTTCAATTTATGGCTAGTATCATTTAGTGTATTAATGATGACACAGAAGGATTAGATTATCTACCTACTAGTGATACCAAAATCCTTTTCTTTACCCATTTCTTAAAAGTGTAACAAAAGGGTAGCCCCATTGGATTCTGAGACCTTTCCAAATTCAAATGAGTTGAAAATAGGATGACAAAAGAACTCTCAGTTAAGTATAGAATTACCTTATGACAGCAGTTCCACTCCTAGGTATATAGTCAAGAGAAATAAAAGCATATGTCCACACAAAATCTTGTACATGTATGTTGCATAGCAGCATTATTCATAATAGCCAAACAGTAGAAAGAACTCAAATGTCCATCAACTGATGAACAGATAAATTAAATGTCGTATATCCATACAATGGAATATTATTTGGCAATAAAAAGGAATGAAGTACTGATATATACTACAACATGGATGAACATTTAAAACATTATGCTAAGTGAAAGAAGCCAAACACAAAAGGCCACACATAATTCCATTTCTATGAAATGTCCAGAATTGGCAGATCCATAGAGACAATAGATTAGCGGTTGTGAGGGACCAAGAGGAGGCTGGTGGGGGAATGGACAGTGACTGCTAATAGATATGGGTTTTCTTTGCAGGGTGATCAAAATGTTCTGAGAATAGATAGTGGCGATGGCCACACAACCTTGTCAATGTACTAAAACCACTGAATTGTACACACATAAAACTGATTTTTATAGCATGTGAATTACATCTCAATTTAAGAAAAAGAACTCCCACAGGAGTAAAAGAGTACGGAATAAATAATTCTTGGGGCCGGCCTCGTGGCTTAGCGGTTAATGCGTGCGCTCCGCTGCTGGCGGCCCAGGGTTCGCATCCCGGGCGCGCACTGACGCACCACTTCTCCGGCCATGCTGAGGCCGCGTCCCACATACAGCAACTAGAAGGATGTGCAGCTATGACATACAACTATCTACTGGGGCTTTGGAGGAAAATAAATAAATAAATAAAATTAAAAATATATATATTAAAAATAAATAAATGATTCTTGACTTTTTCCTACTAAGTTCAGAAGTAGACGAGCTACTAGTGGAAATTTTTAGGACCATTTGAAGGAGACAGAGATTTCTTGAAATAAAAGTGATGGGACTGGCCCGGTGGCATAGTAAAATTTGTGCACTCCGTTTTGGTGGCCTGGGGTTCCTGGGTTCGGATCCTGGGCATGGACCTATACACCGCTCATCAAGCCACACTGTGGTGGCGTCCCAGATACAAAATAGAGGAAGACTGCACCGATGTTAGCTCAGGGCCAATCTTCCTCACCAAAAAAAAAAAAAAAAAAAGTGAGAGAAATGAATTACAAGAAACAACATAACAACCAATTATACAGCCAAGAAAGGTAGGAGTGAATGGAGACAGACAGAAAAAAAGCACCCAACATTGATAGTGTCTATTTTCAAAGCCCTTTAAACAACAGAAATATTCATTCATTCAATAAATTTAACATGTATTCAGTACTTACTACCCAAGAAGCATTGTGCTAAACACTCTATAGGTATCATGTCATGTTTAATGCTCACATCAAACCTGTGAGGCAGTTACTATTACTATCCTCTTTTTATGGATGAGAAAATAAAGGTTTAGAGAGGTGCAAATCATACAGGTAGGAAGAGGCTTCAAAGCCAGGACTGTGCTCTAATGCTATAGGAGTCCAGTCAGTATTCTTTCTGTTTGTGACAAGGAAATAAAGGACATTACTAAGGTACCCCAAGTTGGGAGTTTCTGCCTCAGACACAGCCAGAGCTGCAACCCCAAAACAGTCAGGAGCAGGGACAGCTCATACAATTTCTTTTGCCCTTGGTCACTACCCAGGCTCTATTTCCCAAATTGCTACCCAAGGACTAAATTTTGGTTATAAGTATTACTCTCCTTGAAGAATCATAATCTTAGTGCGGAACGTCACACTTGGCAGCTGTTGAGAGAATCACATCAAGACAGGAGAAGATTTGAAGGAATACACAGCTGACACAGACACATTAAGAATCTCACACCATCACACTATTTTCATGGCCTTGAGCATTCATTAAACCAGACCTAAAGAACGAGAAGCCAAATCGTTGCCAAAAAGTTGCCTTTACAAAGAACAAGTCCTGAGACACACACCACCACCAGACGGTTATAAGGCAGACAAGCCTAAGGGCAAGTAATGAAGCGTGGTGACCTTAATCATCCTTGCACCACCGCTCATCCCGACCTAGCACAGTATTCATCAACCAAAATTTACTGAGTGCCTACTATTTGCCTGGCTCTGTGCCACGTGGTGGATATATATTGGTGTAAAACACACGCAGGGCTCGGATCCTCCCGGGTTACTGTGATGAAGCGCTGAATCCGCTCTACTGGACAAATACGCTTCAACACAGTAAACTTTCGGTTCATCCAAAGCCCCAGCTCCTCCTCGTCTGGAGCAGGGTTCCTCAATCTCAGCACTCCTGACACTTTCGGGCGGATAAGTCTTTGTGGTGGGGGCCATCCTGCACACTGTAGGGTGTTTAGCAGCATCCCTGACTTCTACCTACTAGAGGCCAGGAGCAATCCCCGAGGTGCGATCACTCAAGGCATCTCCGGACATAGTCAAACATCCCGCGGGGAGCAAAACCGCCCCGGCTCAGAAACGCAAGCCCAGGGCCTCCACAGGCGCTCCCGGTCCCCCACCCTTCCTTCTCCACTCCTCCTTCAAATCCCAGCTCAAACCGCCTCCTCAGGGAGGCTCCCTGCGCTCTCAGACTGCACGGCGCCCTCTCTTCTGTGCTTTGTACTTCTCCACCCCACACTACTGAGAGCAACCGAGGAGCCACCCGCTCGACGTCTACTCTTCTCCCGGGACGGTGCGCTCCACGGGCGCAAGGACCGTGCTTCCCGCCGTCCCCCTGGCGACCGGCACAGGGCCTGCCATCTACAGAGGTACAGCAACTGCTGCGGAGCGAGTGGCGGAGGGGAAAGCAAGGCAAAGGGCGGGAGGCGACTGAGACACGAGCGGCCGTGTGGGGGGCATTATTTTAGGAAGCCCAGACCGTGAGAGACGGAGGGGGCACGGCCTCGTCGCTCTGCGCATGCGCTTCGCTCTCCCGCCGCCCCCCGACCGAGATAGGTCGCGAGCGCCTGAGGCGCCTCCGGGGCTCCCCTAGGGGAGGCAGGGCCTGTCAGTCTGACGGGGGCCCCCGAGGGGAGGAGGACTTACGTGGGCCTGAAAGCGGGCGCTGAAATCACTCACTCAGGGACACAGACTGCGGCTACCACGTCGGCCGCGGGCAGCGATTTCGCCCTCAGCTCGCCTAACGGCCGTTACACGCCCTCCAGGCCGCGCGCCTCGGAGCGCGCGCCTCCCCGGCCCCGCCCCTTTCTGCCCGCCTGCGGCCAATCAGGAGTCGGGCCGCACCGGTGCCCCGCCCCTGCACGCTGCCTTCGGCGCCGAGAGCGGGCGGGTCTCTCTGCGCATGACCTCGCCGCCTCTTGTAGTCTTCTCCTCTGCCCCTGACCCGGTCTCGCCTATGGGCGGAGCCATGCTCTCCCAGGCTTGGAGCGGCTTGCTGGGCCTGTGCAGATGGAGAAGCTGGTGAGTAGGGCGAATCACTCGGGAATCACACCCAACCTGCCCCACCCTTCTCCCATTCCCCACCACTTATCAGTTCTCCCACTCGAAGGCGTGGGTCAGGTTGTGACCAGGGGTTACGGTGTGGCCTGGGTCACTGCCTTGTCAGAGTTAAGGCTCAGTCTGTGGCTGGGGTCAGGGCTCAGGCTGGGTTAGAGCCAGTGGTCAGGCTGTGACCAGGACTCAGGTTGAAGAGTACGGATCAGTCTTGCCTCCCCACCGAAACTCGGTCCCCAGAAAAAGGAACTAAGTTTATTTGCATTAATATATACTTAAGAATCAGACTGGGAAATTGTTTAAAAGGAGGAACAAAGCCATCAACCAAAGGAAATGAAATTCCAGGTATTTGGAAACCTGACTTGGGAGGGAAAGGCATTACAAAAGTGTGTGATTTCTTAACTTTGAAGAACCAGATATAAAGAGAGTTAATTACTGGATCAAATTCACTCTAGAGGAGGGACTCTGGGGACGTGCTCCAAAGTTCTATCCCCAGCCATCTCATAACTTTTTAAGGTAAGAATATAGAAGGCATAAAATAGCAGATTTAATGGATGATGAATCTGAGTATGATATGATGGATGAATTTAGGGGGTATTGTCTGAAATTAGGACCAGAAGACTTTGTTAAAATACAAGTGGTAAGGCTAGGTGTCTAAATGAATAAATTTGTGGGCTGGGGGTCAGGAAGTAGACTGGTGGGTTGTGGAAACATCCACTTGATTGCTTCTATTTCTTTTGTGAGAAGCATCTGTGAGGAGGGAGGGAACAGGCACACACGAGACTGAGAAGAATGGGGAGGATTTGAAGAGCTGATAACAGAATGAAAGAGAAATGTGACTGGAAACAGTGAAAGTGCTGAGATTTAAATTTACAAATGGCAAACAGTACATTTGTACAGTTTTCTCCAATGGATATCTATATTTTAAAAGTAACTCCATTATCATACTTGCAATTTTCAAATCTGAATGACTCTTCATTTATATTTTAACAAAGACTTTTGGCACTAATCTCAGAGAATGTTCACGATTTTTAGATATGAGATATTCTTAAATCTTCGGTTACTTTATTATTTTAAAAAGACTTGCTTCGTATTTTAATAAAATATATCAGTGGAACTATCATCTGACATGACTGAAAAAGGACTAGAGTTGGCCAGATATGTCCCACCCCAATTTAACCAAAGAAAATGAGAAACTACCTGTATGTTAGTTATAATCATATAATTAGAGTTACTGCTTTCACATGCATTAAGTGTTGTCTGGTGGTTTATTTTATAAGCATCTATTGTTACACAACACAGAGGTTTCTTTAACGTGGTCAACTAAGTATAAAGTTCAATAGCTTCCTTATTTACTTAATTTTTGTTTCATTCTGTTTTCTCTCTGAGATATTTAAGCATACTATGGTCAATAATATTTTGCCCTTATCCTTCAGGATATATTTTAAATAAGGGCAAGAGTTAATGCCTTCAATAGTTAAATCAGGACTATTTAAACAGTCTATTCCAGACCTATAAAGTCAATATGAATTCCCAGTGAAATGCAATTAATTGTATGCTGATTTTATAAATGTGTGACTTTGATGTACATAAAAAAATAATATGGATTGATCATTTGACTTAATTTTTTTCAGGAGCTGTTAAACTATTAAGTGACAAGAAAAGTTTTTGCAAATGAAACATTAAGACTGTTAAATTTAACTTTTGTTGCTTGTACCAACATATTTTCCCAAGAAATTGATTTCTAAAATGATCATTAATATCAATAAAAAGTAGTATTTCAAAAATGAAACAACAGGGGCCGGCCCGGGGGCACATTCGGTTAAGTCCGTGCTCCGCTGCAGCGGCCCGTGGTTCGCTGGTTCGGATCCCGGGCGCGCACCCAGGCACTGCTTGGTAGGCCATGCTGTGGCGGCGTCCCGTATAAAGTGGAGGAAGATGGGCATGGATGTTAGCCCAGGGCCGGTCTTCCTCAGCAAAAAGAGGAGGATTGGCAGATGTTAGCTCAGGGCCGATCTTCCTCACAAAAAAAGAAAAAAAAAGAAACAACAAAGAGGCACAGGGCCTTCTTGTGATTTTGTCAAAGTGCCACCTCTGCCAATTTATAAAGCCTGTCCTGCTTCCTGGTCCATACCACCTACTTCCTGCACTCAGTTGTCCTCTCTGTATAGTCAAAGATTGTGTCTGTGTACTGTTGAATCCCCAGGATTCAACACAGGAACTGGTACATAGTAGATCCCAACCCATTTTTGAATGAATAAACGATAATAGCACAAACACTGCTGCCTGCATCCACCCTCTACCAGGAAGGGGGAGTTAATAAGGTTAGAAATAATTAATGGTCAGGATAATGTTATATGGATACATTCAATCCTAATTCTGAAATTGAATAGTTCTTGCCCATTCTGCAGAAGAAAGGAGTCTTAGGACCAGCTGGCCAAGGCCAAGGAACTTTCCCTGAAATAAGTCACAGAGTCCCCATGTTGAAGCAGAGATCATCTAGTCAAACTCCTTCATTTTATTTATGGGGGAACTGAAACGCATAGAGAATAAAGTGACTTCTCACGCATTCACTCACACACATACCCCATTCCTCAAAGTGCTGAAGCTTTGTAGTCAGATTACACAGAAAAGGAGTCAGACAAAGTAGGAGAATTCCATGCAATTTATTGGCCATACCCTCTGCCCTGCCCCCAACCATACTGAGCGGCCCAATCCCTTGGAAGAGCTCCGGAGAAGGGAAGAGAAGGTGGGATGAGGAAGCATAACTTGAAGCTCAGTGGCCACAGTCCTTACCAGACAGTAGTTGGGTCATATATGGGTTCCATCTTCACCTTCAGCATCTCTGGTCCCTAACAAGAGAGTAGACTACTTGCCTCTCTCTAACTCTTCCTCCACCCCACTTTTCCCTCAAGCAACTAAACTAGAGGCCAAGCGCTAGAGTTGGGGGAGGTGTCTGGGTCGGATTTTATCCCAGCATCCAGCTTATCACCATCAGAAGAAAGATGGGAATCCAGGCTCCTGCAGGAAAGAAAGAAATGATTATAAAACAGCATTAGGATGCTTTGAGAGCCTGGGAAACTTTTTAGGTTTAGAGATTCCACTTTGGGCGATTATTACTAAATAATTCATGCATTCTTTCAACAAAGCTATCCTGGGACTGACTGTGCCAGTCCCTCTGTTAGATTAGGGGTGAGGTACATGGAGATACAGAAATGAAATGCACTCTCTAGTTCCATGTGGACCCCACTCTGTCCCCCTCACTTGCTGTTACCTGCCTGGCCCTGTATCTTGATATTTTAATCCCTACTTTAAATCATTTCTGGATAGTCTCAGGTTCTGATGAGGTATAAAACTCTATGACTACCAACAACCCCACAATGACAACTCTGCCATGTACTGCTGAGGAAGCTGAGACTGACAGCGTAACTGACTTCTCCCAAGTCATAAAGTTGAGCAGAGACAGGATCCAAGACCGGCACCTGCCAGAACCCAGTGTGCATGCCCAGACCCTGGTGCAACCACCAGAACTTCATCACAGCAGTCCTGTGTACCAACCTGCTGAACTCCTGCTGCTGGAGGCATTGGACTCTGAAACCACATAGAAAGAAAGATTGAGCTTGAGGAGCCATCCTGACAGGACAAGGCCAGTACACTCCCATCATTTCAAAAGTGGGCAAAGGGGCTGACCACTTGAAGCTGGGACTCAGAAGGGTGTGATGGGGCCAGCCCCGTGGCATAGCAGTTAGGTGCGCGCACTCCGCTGCTGGCGGCCCGGGTTCGGATCCCGGGGGCGCACCGATGCACCGCTTGTCAGGCTATGCTGTGGTGGCATCCCACATAAAGTGGAGGAAGATGGGCACGGATGTTAGCTCAGGGCCAGTCTTCCTCAGCAAAAAAAGAGGAGGATTGGCAATGGATGTTAGCTCAGGGCTGATCTCCCTCAAAAAAAAAAAAAAAAAGGGTGTGATGACGAACCTTCTGTCTCTATTAAGAATGGACTTACTAAGGAGATAGGCTTTCCCATGAGGGTTGGAGTTTTGGAGGACTGTCATGGAAGAAAGAGGGGAGAGGCTGTTCCAGACCAGCAAGGAGGATTTACAAAAGCAGGCTGTCACAAGGGACAAACAGACTGGGAGAAGAGTGAGCTCGTGCGGCAGGAAAGGTGAGAAAGGGAGGAGAGAAGCAGAGACAACTCAGACTAGAAGTTTAATGAGTGAGAAAAGGACGCGGGGCGGGGAGGGGTGGGGGGGGGGAGGGACACATCTCCAGAGCAGAGGAGGGGCCGAGGAGGATATGGGCTTGGGGAGGAGACTTGGATTTAGGAAGGAGTGTGAGGGCATGAAGGGAGGACAGAGCTCAGTGAAGGGTCGGGGTCTCCGAGCGGGTCAGTGGGAGGCTCCAGAAGAGGAGTCAGGGAGGCCCTCAAATGATCCAGTTACCGCTTATGCGGATGGGCCCGAACACCATCCAGCCGGCTCCGCTGTCCAGGCTTTCCCGCGCTCGGATCTCCCAGTCTCGATTCCTCCCACGCAAACTCTTCTGACTACAGGTCTGTGCACACGAGCATTAAGAGTACGAGGCCCGCCCCATCCTGGGTGGGCGTATGCGGGAGACCCCAGATAGACGCAGTGACTTCCCCAAGATCCCGCCCTTTTAGTCAATCCCCGGCTCCCTCGCCCCCAACAAGCCCCGCCCTCAGCCACGCCTCCGGCAGGATAGGCCAATCCTCCGCGCCGCCGTCCTCCAGGCCCCGCCTTAGTCCCGCCCCCATGATGACGGCATCGCTAGGGGTCTGGCTCCCCAGCGCCTTCCCGTAGCTGCCAGGCAGGCAGAGGCTGCGGCGGCGGCCAGGAGCTCCCAGGGCTGCCCGCTCACCGGCTGGCACGGGCGTCCCGCCCGCGTGTCGCACAGAGTCACTCGGCCGTGCACGTAGAGCGTATCGCTGGTCAAGAAGCGGGACAGGTTGAAGGCCAGCGTCACCTCCCGACAGGCCCCGTTGTCCCGCAGGCCCCCGAGCAGCTGGTTGCTGACTGGGCAACTATGGGGAGAGGCGGCATCACCAACTGTTAGGCGCCCCCGCTCGGGGCTGGGTGTGGATGGACAAACATTGATTTCCGCCTTTTTGCCTGTCCCCTATGGGTGTAGATGTTGGGTGACGTGCTGAGAACTTTACTTGCATTATTTCATTTCATTCTCACTTCAATCCTAGGAGGAAGACAATACTTTGCCCCCCTCCTCTCCTCTTTCTTTCTTCTTTTCCTTTTCTTTTTTTTTTTTTTAATAATTTTTTATTTTATTTTTTTTCCCCAAAGCCCCAGTAGATAGTTGTATGTCATAGCTGCACATCCTTCTAGTTGCTGTATGTGGGTCGGGGCCTCAGCATGGCCGGAGAAGCAGTGCGTCGGTGCGCGCCTGGGATTGAACCCCGGGCTGCCAGCAGCGGAGCGGGCGCACCGAACCGCTAAGCCATGGGGCCGGCCCTCTTTTCTTTTTTTGTTAAGATCTTTTCTCGCCCTCTGTTTTCCTTTCTTCTCCTTACCCTCTTCCTCCTCACTATTATTATTTTGATTGTGTAATGGTGGTA
The DNA here is from genome assembly GCF_057802395.1 of Ceratotherium simum simum. NCBI lineage: Eukaryota > Metazoa > Chordata > Mammalia > Perissodactyla > Rhinocerotidae > Ceratotherium > Ceratotherium simum. Next base: position 30,812,531 of record NC_141921.1, read on the forward strand.
ATTCATGGAGAGATGACCTTTTATTTTTCTTCACTTTCATTTTATTTTTTTGTTTTTCTGTCTCTTTCCTTTCAATAAAGTTTGTTTCTTCACTGAGCCTGGTTTATCAGTGATCGCTTATTAGCAATAACTGCTCCAAATTGAAAAAGGAAAACTCAGTTACTGGTGGCAATATAGGGATTGGTGGCAAACTCTGACAGACATAGAAAATTCTGAGCTAAGGGATTCCGAGCTAAGGGTCTGAACTCTCCGCACTATTGTCATGGTGACTTTTCTTGAGGTGACAATAACCTAAATGTAACCCCTTCACTATAACTGGTAATATTTGGATAGGCATGTGGTGTAAAGTCCATGGGCAGAAAAAATTTTTACTATACATAGGCTCTGTTCTAGGTGCTTGGGAGAATTAGGGAACATGAGTGAATAAAACAAACCAAAACTTCCTATTCTCTTGTGGGTGAGGGGAGACAGACAATAACTAACTTAATAAAAAAGTAAATGATCTCGTGTAATATAGTATGTAGTTAGGAGGTGATAATTACATAGAAGAAAGAAATAGGAATCTAGAGTGGATGAGTGGAGGGTAGTTTGCAATTTTAAATAGCATGTGCAGGATAGGCTTCATTGAAATGGTGACATTTTAGCAAAGACTTGAAGGAGATGAGAGTTTTCCGTGAGGGTATCAGGGAGTTTTGGGTTCCAGGAAGAGAAACCAGCCAATGCAAAAACCTAAGGGACAGCAGATTACTTTTCCACCAAGTTGCCTGTCCACACAGATGCTACTTCGTGTAGGCATTAGGGAGTCACCTCTCTGATCTCAGTCTCTTGTACTCCTCAAACCCCACTTGGTCTTTTTATCCCAGGGCCTTTATTCCAGGGCTCAAGCTCACCATCAATAAATCCAGTCTAGTTTCCCCCCTTGATGGACCCTTTCTTTTTTAAAAATGAGGCAACTGAGGCTCAGAGAGGTTAAGTTGGGTGCCCACGTTTCTTCAGGTAGCAGCCTGGCTTCATCGGCTGCCCATACCCTTAATCACTATATTCTATTTCCTCCTGACAAAGGAGGAATAACATGCTTAGGACAGATTTGGTGGTGTTTCAGAACCTGAAGTCATGGGCCAGCCCCATGGCTTAGCAGTTAAGTGCGCGCGCTCCGCTGCTGGCGGCCCGGGTTCGGATCCCGGGCGCGCACCGAGGCACCGCTTCTCCGGCCATGCTGAGGCCGCGTCCCACATACAGCAACTAGAAGGATGTGCAGCTATGACATACAAGTATCTACTGGGGCTTTGCGGGGGGAAAAAATAAATAAATAAAATCTTTAAAAAAAAAAAAAAAAAGAACCTGAACTCTGGACCTTGAATAGACCGAGAGTGTGTCATTGGTCAAGTCATTTAAACTCTCTGATCCCCTCTCTAATCCCCTCATCTGTAAAGTGGAGGAAATAATACTTCTTCATAGGGTTGTTTTCAAAAGTAAATGAGGTGAGCCAGCCCTGATGGCCTAGCGGTTAAAGTTCAGTGCACTCCGCTTCAGCGGCCCAGGTTCTGTTCCCGGGAGCAGAACCACACCACTCAACTGTCAGTAGCCATGCTGTGGCAGTGGCTCACAAAGAAGAACCAGAAGAACTTACAACTATACTCAACTATGTACTGGGGCTTTGCGGGGGGAGACAAAAGAAAAAAAGGGAGGAAGATTGGCAACAGATGTTAGCTTAGGGGGAATCTTTCCCTGCAAAAAAAATGAGGTAATGAATGATTCACTGTGCTCTGTGAAGACTTGTTAATATTAATGAAATACAACCTAGAAGTCAGGAGACCCAGTTCCTTCCTTAGATCATGAGCTGTTGAAGGTAAGGACTTGGCTTACTTATCTCTGTCCAGCACTTAGCAAGGTCTGCCACTTACCAGTTGTGTGAACTGAACCTCAGTTTCTCCATCTATAACATAGGAACAAAAATATAACTATCTCATACAGTGTGTTGTGAGGCTTAAATGAGCTAATATATGTGAAGTGATTCAAACGGTGCCAGGCATGGAGTAAATGCTATGTCAGTATTACCTATGATTAGCTATTAAATGTAATGCATGTCAAATGTATAACATAGTGTATAGCACTCTGAAATGTTAGTTTTTGTTTTTTGCTTTTATCATTGTAGGGCCTCAATAATTGTTTGAGGAAAGAATAAAAGGAATGAATGTCATTTATTGGCTGTAATCTTGGACAGGCCTTAATCTCCCTGCGCCTTAATTTACTCATCTGCAAAATGGGACTGATAATACTTGCATTCATTTAACAAACATTCACCCAGCACTTGCTTTCTCCCAGTGCTCATGTACTACAGATACAGAGAAGAGTGACAGGATTTGTGTGCATAGATACAAAAGCACCTGGCACAAGCCACAGTCCAAGAGCTAGTCTGGTACTGGCAGGAGGTTACCAGGGCCTGACAGACCCTTACCTCTCCTTCACAAAGTGGTAGGTATCCTTAACTGGACCTGTCCTGGAGATGTTGGTGCTGGCAAAGACCTCATTGGCCACCAGGGCAAATCTGTTTGGATCACTGCTTGTGGCTCTGAGGACCATGTAGAGAGGTTTGCCAAGGGGATCTGGTCTATTCTCAAGTGGAGATGAGAGCTGAGGGTCTGTGAAGATGCCCAGGATGACGATGGTGTCCCCAGTGCCCGGAACATGGATGGTGATATATCTGGAAAGGGACAGGAGTGAGACCCTCACCACAACACCCTACAGGGAGGGACACTCACTCACCTTCTGCCTTGCACCCAAGGTCATGAGCACTGTTAGCCATAGAGAATAAGGGGAGGGGAGAAGCAAATCTGCTAACATTCCTCCTGGACTTCCTAAAAAGTGAGGGGCCACCTCATAGATCCCCAGACCTACTACCCTTGAAGCCCTCTAAACCATCCTACCCCATTGTCATTTACATAAGCAACCCATAATGCATTACTTCATAGAAGCATCTTTTTTCTTCCAGTACTGCTTTGAGTCTCAATCTAAGAGATACCTATGATTGGTGGGTGGGCATGGGGGGTCCAACATCCTGAGGGTTTTGACTGCTTTTGCCTGGATTAGAGGTAGCAATGAGAACTCAGGAACCTCTGCAGGGCCCAGCCTGAGAGGCAGTTGACAGAGCAGAACTCACGGGAAGGAGACCACTGGGTAAGGGTGGGTCTGGCTGACGTTCACCACCAGAGGATATGTGCAGCTGAAGCTGAGCATAGTGGAGTCAGTATCGGTGAAGCCAGAAAGGACCTGCAGAAGCTGCACCTCCAGAGAGTAAAGGGCATGGCTGTTGTTGGTCTAGAAAAGACAGGGAGGTGGCCATTACCCTCAGATCTCCAGGGGATACCTTTGCCCATCCTCATTGGCTGCAAGTTGTTTATTTAAATAAAAGTAATGGCTAAAGTTTACTGAGCATGGGCTGTATGCCAGGCACTATGGCCTGACCACAGCCCTCTGAGGAGGGTTCTGTTATTTGTCCCATTTTACAGAAGAGCAAACTGAGGCTTAGAAAGTTAAAAGATGCCCAAAGCAAGTACCAGAGCCAGAATTCAACATCTCTCTGATTCCAGAGCCCAGGTTCTTAACCTCTGTGCCAGTGGTTTTCAAATTTCAGTGTGCATTTTAGAATCGCTTGGAAAGAAATAAACAAAAGAATAATCATTGGAGTGCTTCTTAAAGTTGCCACATCCTGATCCCTAGCCCAAGATTTGGATGTCTTTTTGGTATTTTATTGTTTCCATAGGATTTTTTAAAAGAATCAGAATGATTTGTTTTGTTGCTGTAAATAAAGCAGTTTATTAAAAAGAACACTGATAGAGAGTTCTAGGGGCGTGGCTGTGGTCTTAGCTATTGCATGTTTAAACTGCCGACTCTATTCCATGACCTAAACAAGAGACCCCATGAACCTCTGTGTGGCAGAACTGGAGATAATGGTAGACACTGAGAGGAATCATCATTTTAGGACAAACTCTGGTTTTCAAATTGAGCCCAGGGAGCCCAGAGCACCCCTTGAAGGAGCATGAAAGCCCACTTACGTGTCTGGGGGACAGCTGACCCAGCGGGGCACTCTTCTTCCTCCCCATTCAATCAAAGCTGCTCTGTGTTCACAGATTTATTTTTATATTTGGCTTTTATGTAAGATCCCTTCCAAAGAAAGGAGGCAGCGGCATTGGTGAGCAGTTAGGAGCACAAACCAGCTCAGTTAATAGGTGTGAGACTTGGGAAAATCCAGCAACTGCTCTGAGCCTAAGATTGCTCATCTGTAAAATGGGAACTTCATGGCATTGTCGTGAAGATTTAATGAGATGATGCACATGCCGTGTGCATTTGGACACACAGCACATGGTAAGAAATTAATAAGTCTTGGTTGTGGTTGTTATTATTTTAAAGAGTTCTGTGGCTGACAGGTTTGGAAACCAATATCCCAATCCATTAAACATGGCACCATCTATAAGGGCATTCCCAGTCCTATGGGGAACAGCATGGTCTTTTCCCTAAAAAAGGCTGGTTTGGGGCCGGCCCTGTGGCTTAGCGGTTAAGTGCACGCTCTGCTACTGGCGGCTCGGCTTCGGATTCCGGGCACACACCGACACACCGCTTCTCTGGCCATGCTGAGGCTGTGTCCCACATACAGCAACTAGAAGGATGTGCAACTATGACATACAACTATCTACTGGGGCTTTGGGGAAAAAAAGGAGGAGGATTGGCAATAGATGTTAGCTCAGAGCCGGTCTTCCTCAGCAAAAAGAGGAGGATTAGCATGGATGTTAGCTCAGGGCTGACCTTCCTCACACACACACAAAAAAAGACTGGTTTGATGGCTAAGACTTGACTCCATTCCGGAGAATTATTCCTCAGTCAGATGGAAATAGTAACGACTGGTGCCCACTCGCTCCTTTCCCAGCTCCTGCCACCTGCCCCACATATTCCTCCCTTCCTATCAGGTGGCCCCTCCCAGCTTGCTTACAGAGAGGCGGGGTCCACAAGTGCCCTCCTTTTTCTCCAGTGTGAAGACCCTGACGTGGTGATCTTCCTCTATCTTGCTGACACTGGAGCATCCTGAGAAGGCGCCTTCCCTCAGGATCCAGTGGCGAGTCTTCAGGAAGCAGCTGCTCAGGACCACCTCAATTTTCTGTGGCTGGCAGTGCAGGGCCACCAACACCCTGGACGGTTCTGCAGGAGGACAAGAGCCAGGGCTCCTGGAATGCTGCCACAGGAAGGGGCACTAGTCTAATCTGGGGGGAGGAGACACTGTGGGGATACTAGTCCAACCCACAACAACTCCCTGAAACAAAGGCTCCCCTCGCAGGAGGTGAGACCCCCACACCATGATTGCACTGGGGGACCCTGATCCCTGGCTTTCGCTGATCCACTCAGAATCTCTTTCCCAGGAACTGAGCATAAAAGGAGGCCGTATAAAGCTTGAGTGTTGTGAGGCAGCAATTTTCTGCCACGTGGGCTGAGAGGCAGGAAAAGCCACACTGTGTGGTGAGAGGAACAAAGCAGATGCAGGTGCAGACTGGGGGCAGCAAGATTGACAAGAGAGAGGTTCCTCCTGGTTCCTGCCACATCCGCAGTTCCAAGTCCCAGTCCCTGGAAAGCCCGGTTGGAGCCTACTTTGGCCTCCACGAGACACCCTTATAATACATTCTCATGTTTTCCCTTAGCCAGCGCAGTTGGGTTTGTTTTGTTTTGTGAGGAAGATCAACTCTGAGCTAACATCCATGCCCATCTTCCTCCACTTTATGTGGGACGCCGCCACAGCATGGCCTGACAAGCGGTGGGTCGGTGCGCGCCTGGGATCCAAACCCGGGGCCGCCAGCAGCAGAGCGTGAGCACTTAATCGCTATGCCGCGGGGCCGGCCCAGCCCAGCTGGTTTCTGTTACTTATCTGGTGAGATTATTTTTGGATGTATCAGTTTGTTTTGTTCTTTGATTTCTGTCTCATTCCAACAGGTATCCTGGGCCTTGGGGGTTTTGGAGGGGCCTAAACTGCTTGAAGTCAATGGCTCTTACTGTCTCATAAAAGCCTAAACTCGAGAAAGACAGTGCTGAGGGAGGGGAGGGAGGGAGCGCCTTTGAGGACCTGAGGGGTCAGAGTCTTCAGGTCCTCTTCAGGACTTTTTAGTTTCATGAACCAACAAATTTTGTTTTATTTTGTTTCATGATTTCAATTTTATTTATTTATTTGTTTGTTTATTTATTTACTTTGCTCAAGCCAATTAGAGTTGGTTTTCTGCCCCTGGCACCACAAGATGTCCTGATAAATGTCAAACACCAGTGCTTTTTCGGTGATGAGTGAGAAGGTTAATACTTAACCCCCTTCCCTTCTTTCTGCGTCTGCTCTTTCCACATTTGCTATTGAATTTGGGATGAACTGCTTAAAAGTTAGTCATTAAAAAGGGAAGTGTAGCGGAAATACTAGCATAAAACATTTCTGGACTTGTTTTATTACTTTGAATTTAAAGATTTTTTTTGCTTTCCTCTTTTAAAAAGCTCATTCTTTCTATCTTGGCATGCATGTTTGCTCAGAGGGATGGGATGCAATTTAAGGGCAGATGGTTTGTACCAATGTGTGTTGTGAAGTCAATCACATAACTTTCTGCTATCGCAATCAATAGTATATTGTGATACGGAGTGCCAAATAATAACATTAATAGTAGCTAATACTCAAACACTAATGTGGTGAAGTAAATGTGCTATTATCCCCAGGAGAAGAAAATGAGGCATAGTTCAAACCCAGACAGTCTACCTTGCAGAGTCCCTGTTTACTCACAGGGAAAAAAAATTAACACATCAATAAAAGCTGGCTCGTTCTCAATGCGTGAAAACACAAGAATAGACTTTATATTTTCTGTGGAGGGACACGTGCAGCGTTGTAGAAGTGGGCACATAACCCTGGTCTCACCGAGAGAGGTTGTTGAGATGGGGATAACCCTCTAATGAGCCAGTTCCTACCCAGGGTTTGACTAAAACCCCCCTGGGTTGGACTGGTCATCTTGGTCACTTCTATCTTGCCCGGCCCCGCTCAGCTCTCATCTGAATTCCCCTCCTCTGCAACAGGGTATATTCCAAGGTACTACGTTAATGTCTCTCAGAATGAGGATTCTGGGTACAGACGCTCTTGGAAAACTCATGCTATATTCTGCTTTAAAAATCTGACTTAAAGAAGTCACAGTGGACAGTGGAATATTAAATATTAAAGGCTCTGAAAAGTCCTGCAGTCAAGAAATAGTTTTGTTTAATCCAGTATTTCCCAAATATATTTTTTGACAACAGAATCCTTTTTTTTTAGTGTAATGTCTTTTGAAATCCCATAGCACTGGTGTCCGGCAAAATACATTTTGGAAAAAACTGGCCCATACGTTAAGCAGTGCTTAGTTTTGAATGTAAGAGAAGCTTCATCTCAAGGCTGGATCATCCAATAGACCAAAGCAGGAATGCCAAAGAAATATTTTTTGAAGGAATTTGATATTTAAAAAAGCAGAGCAGTCATTTTAGGAAAATTAGAATTTTGTTAAACTGAAATATTTTGGGGGGTTAGAATTATTTCGACTGTGGAGGACATATGTTTGGGGGACACCATCATCTTTTCAGCTCCTAGGACCCAGCTTTCCCCCTCCTAGACGGTGGACCTGGGAGTTAGTTGCACCGCCTGGGGGAGGCCCTGTGAACTCAGCCTTTCTGTAATATCTGCCACACTGGTCTTGCCCCAACAATAAGCTTTTTGCCTCGGTTTCGCTGCTTAGCCCTCCAGGCCTCTGCTGGGACTACAGGCTTTGTCTTTGGTAGATTATCAGCTCTTTCCCTCAGGAAGGTTTAATCTCTGGCCAGCAGTTGGAGTCCTGGGGGCCGGGGGGGTTGACGAACTGTCCATTCCACGTCTGCTATAGACTGAATGTTTGTGTTCTCCCAAAATCCATATGTTAAATCCTAATGCCCAATGTGATGGTATTAGGAGGTGGGGCATTTGGGAGGTGATTTGGTCATGAGGGTGGAGCCCTCATGGATGGGAGTAGTGCCCTTATAAAAGGGACCCCAGAGAGCTCCCTTGCCCCTTCCACTACATGAGGACATAGCGAGAAGACAACTCTCTATGAACCATGCAGTGGGCCCTCACCAGACACCGAATTGGCTGGTCCCTTGATCTTGGACTTCAAGCCTCCAGAACCGTGAGCAATAAATTTCTGTTGTTTATAAGCCACCCAGTGTGTGGTATTTTGTTACAGCAGCCTGAAAGGACTAAGACAAACTCATATCCCCAGCTACCTATCCTCTCACTAGAAATCACCTCTACCTGGATGGATTCTTTAGATGCCAACGTCTGACCAAACCCCACCAGCCCTCCCATACCCTTTGGACACACATTCCTCTGGGTCCCCACAGAGTTATGACATCCACCCTGGCCCCCACCTCTTCTTTGCTCTACTGACATGAGTTCCTCAGACTTACCTGAGTGGGCGTAGTAGCTGTCATTGCACATACAAATGCCCTTGCCAGTTGGGTACTCATCCAAAGCACAGATTCCTTCTCCAGGACCACTGCTCTGGGAGTGTTTCGGGAAAGCTTCACTGGTCCCAGTCATGGCAGAGGATTTTGTCGTCCCTGAGGAACTGAGGATAAGGGCTGTTGAATGGGCAGCTGTTGTCTCAGGTGACTGGGCTGTTGCAGTGCCAGCAGTGGAGGCTGATTCTGCTGGATGGGATGGTGCCTGTGCTGCAGTGTTGTGATGTGTATCAGACAGCGCGCTCATCGTGGGGGCTGTTGTTGGGGTTGAGGGTGCAGCTGTAGTTTCCCCTTCCTGAGTCCCAGACATGGTTGTTCCAAGAACAGTTGTCCCTAGAGTGGTCACGGTTAGTGGAGTGGTGTGGATAACTGCACTGGTTGTCATGGGTAGAGATTCTTTTATGTCAGTGATTTTGTTCAGTGTGGTTGGGGATATCGTTGTAGCTGCCTCCTCGGAGACAGTGGTTGTGGTGGGCCCTGATGATGTAATGTCATTGCCTGGTGTGTTTAATGCTGTGGGAGCTGTGAGAGTGGCTGACATCTGAGAGTCAGTGCATGCTGATGATTCCAATCCAATGACTATGGAGCTTGATGCTAAAGGGGCTGCAGTTGGAGCTCTCTGATTATGATTTGGAGTCTCAGCTGAAGTGGCCGTGCTGGGTGAGGCTGTGCTTCTGGATGTCCCTCCCTGGTCCTTCAGTGTAGAAGTCATCATGGAATTTGACAGTGCTTTGCTCTCGGGGATTGTGGTGATAGTTGTATTTAATCTCTCCTCCTGAGTCTCATGTACTGAGGTTGTCTGCTCAGTGGACGCAGCAGAGCTGCTGGCTCGTGGTGAAGTTGGGGGAGTAGCTGGTGTTGTATGCTTCTGAGACTCAGATGCTGCTGTCCTCCTGGTTGTTAGTGAGGTGTGAAGTGGAGCTGCAGGGACATTGTCTCTCCCATTGTTGGACAGAGCTGAAGCTGTGGATGAATACACCATAGTTCCCTTAGGCACAGAGACTTTTGTGGAGGCTGTTGTATCTGATTCAACCCCCCAGGTTGTAATAATGCCTGTAAAAAACAAAAACAAACCACTACACTTATTCCCTCCATCAATTCAGAGTTCTTCTCGGATGTTCTCACTTACCAAGTATCCTTTTAGGAAGATTCAATAAAAATAATATCAACACCGGGGCCGGCCCCGTGGCGTAGCGGTTAAGTGCATGTGCTCTGCTGCCGGCGGCCAGGGTTCGGATCCCAGTCGCGCACCGATACACCGCTTGTCAGGCCATGCTGTGGCGGCGTCCCGTATGAAGTGGAGGAAGATGGGCAGAGATGTCAGCCCAGGGCCAGTCTTCCTCAGCATAAAGAGGAGGATTGGCACGGATGTTAGCTCAGGGCTGATCTTCCTCACACACACACAAAAATAATAATATCAACATCAACTTCATTATTACTGGCTCGCATTCATTTATGTGCCAGCTCTATGCTAATAGCTCTTAGCTGATGCATACCAGGAGAGTGAATTTTTTATTTTATTTTATTTTTTTTTAAAGATTTTATTTATTTATTTTTTCCCCCAAAGCCCCAGTAGATAGTTGTCTGTCATAGCTGCACATCCTTCTAGTTGCTGTATGTGGGACGCGGCCTCAGCATGGCCAGAGAAGTGGTGCGTCGGTGCGTGCCCGGGATCTGAACCCGGGCCGCCGGCAGCGGAGCGCACGCACTTAACCGCCAAGCCACGGGGCCGGCCCAAGGAGAGTGAATTTAACTAGTGCTGGCAACTATGTCTCATTTTGCTCAATGACTATTCTAGACACAGAGTCAGCAAAGGGCGGAAATCTGTTATTGCATTTGGTCTCTGGTTTCTTCATGCCTTTTTTGGTGTGAGTTTTCTACCGCACTGAATATGATTCTAATATTTAAAGATATACAATTTTTTGAGGAATGTGACCCCCAATTGCAAGCCAAGTGTCTTGACATGAGTACAGCCATGTTTGGCCGCTCCATTGACCTACAGCCACCAGCACAAAAAGAAATATAAAAGCTGCTTTCTGCGTGGTGGGAACTGGCCCTTCTCCCACGGGCAGAGTTGCAAGTTGTAACATTTCAAGGCTCTTGGAGCGTCGTAGCACCGGATGGACTGGCCATCTGTGCCAGGCTAAGACGATAACCAAAGAGAACAATGCACGTACACAATTACTGGGCTGGGACGTTAGCCAAGGGGCTCAGTGCACATACGCCGCTGATAACCATTTTGTGCATGGGAACACTAGATGCTTGCTCTGCAAACTCTGTAACTGCTTATATAAACTGCTGGAGACTGAGACCCAGTGAGAGTTCCACCTGTGGAAGGGACGCCTTGCCCAGGATGTGTGATCCTTGCCCAGCCGTGTTGATTGACAGGACTCTCCCGGCAGTGGGGCGTGGATGTTGTGAGTAATTGATTTACTGTGAAGTAATTGATCTGATGTGTTCTCTTTTCGGTCAAGCTGGTGTTTCTCTTTCCGGTTGATTTGTGTCATTTCCCTTCAGTCGATCTGGTGTTTCCCTTTCCAATCGATCTGATGTTTTTCCCTCTTATTATATGACCTATTCGGATCTGCTGCTATCTCAGCCGATGTGGATGTTTTCCCTTTCCAGTCGAGCTGGTGTTTTTTTCCCTCTTATTATTTGACCTATTTGGATCTGTTTGCGGACTATCGCCTTTACTATCCTCTATATAATAAAATATACCTTCAGTCCATTTGTTTGGAGTGGAAAGTTTCTTTTACGTCTCCGATCGAATCCCCGAACCTCTCATAACACCAAGTGCTTCATTTAGTGCAATAGCAGTCAAGGATGGTTTGACATTGTTCAATTTTCACATTGTCTGAGTAAGGTGCTGCTCCAATGCACAAGCAATGGCGCATTGAATCCTCACATCCGACCTGAGGTAAGGATGATTATTTCTATTTACCAGATGAAGAAACTGAGGCTCAGACAAGTGAAGACATCTATGCAAGGTCACACAGCCAGGAAGTGGTGGCACTGCATTTGATACCACGTCCATCAGACCCCAGAGCCCAATGTCTTCCCTACTGTGCTGCACTGCCTCACAAAAACAGCTTCATTCTCATGAGTGAGCCAGCCACTATCTCCAGAGAGAAAGGCCCAAATCAGCTACATTGAGCTGGATCCCTTGGAAACCTTCCTCTTTCCCCTGGGCAATGGGCAGAAACAGGTCCATCACCAGACGCTCTGTCATTGCATCCTTGGCAGGTGTCAAAGGACTAATTCAGAAAACTGGAGGTGACCCAGACAAGGTGGTGGGCTCATCCTTCCCACAACCTAGCTCTGAAGAGGCCTTGACCCTTGTTCCTAACCCTGCCCCTCTCTGGCACCTGCTCCTTCCACACCCCACTTTCTTGTAGCCCTGTGCAGAGCTAACGGGTCACAATACAGCAGGAAAGCTGGCCAGGATGCATGGAAAGAATAGAGGAATCTAAGCTCTAGATCTGGCTCTATTACTGATGTGCTGTGTGATCTTGGGCAAGACCCCATCCCTCTCAGTGCCTCCATGACCCCCTCAGCACGGTGAGGGACTTGGGCTCAACATCGTGGGAGTCTTCTAAACTCTAGTGATCTGTGGGTCTGTTTGCAACAAAAGTCCAGGCTGAAATGAACAGATGTCTTGCTACAGGAGTCTCAAGTTTTTATTTGCAGGGAGAGATGTTTCCATTGGATCTGATTTTGTTTTTTCCATGTTGTCAACCAGTTGTTCCTTCCCCCTTATGGAAAAGTCTGTACTTTTCCCACTGATTCGTCATGCTACCTGTCGTTGTGTATCCAGACCAGTTTCCATGCTTTTCCATTGCATCGGTTCACTTCTCTGCACCAACACCAGATTTACTTTAATGTAAATCTCAGTATTTGCTAGAGTGTGTCTGCCATCTTGCTCTTCAAAACTATCTTGGCTATTGTTGGCCTTTTGTTCTTCCTTACATATACTGGAATCCGCCTATCAAGTTCTACAAAATACCATGTTGGGATTTTGATTGAAAGCGTGCTGCAATTATAGATTAAGAATTGATATCTTTATGATATTGAGATTTCCTGCCCACAGCAGCTCTTTTGAGAAGCAATGGGGTGTGGCCTGGTCTCTGAAGTCAGACCTGGGATAGAATCCCAGCTCTGTAACGGGGGACAAATCACTTCATATCTCTGAACCTCAGTTTCCTCAACTGTAAAACAGGAATGATAATAGTACCCACTTCACTGATGGTCATGAGGGTTAAATGAGATAAAGCATATGAAGCACTTAGCACAAGGCTTAGCATATAGTAGGTGCTCAGTAAGTAGAACCTGCTCTTGGTAATGATTATCACCTTCTGGTCCTCTCACCAGAATTGGTATCTGGGTGCTTTGCCAAGGAGACTCCTGTCCCTGGAAAAAGTCGTGGACTTATGGGAGTGTTGAGATAGGCAATTTACTGCCGCCGCCCAGTATCTTCCCCCAGACTGTCCTAGGAGCTCAGGATCCAGGACTGCACTCCTTCCTCAGACTCAGTGAGGCATTGGAGATGGCGGATGCTCTTTGCTAGAGTGGGGCGGGGGAGGAGGACAGCACGGTTCCAAGCCCCTGGGCCCTCAGTTCTGGGCAAGCTTGGGAGAGAACTAGCCTGCTGAAACCCTAAGCTGTTGGCCTGGCCCAGACAGAAAGGACAGACAGAAAGGGGGAGATAGGGCCGGCCCCGTGGCTTAGCGGTTGGGTGCGCGCGCTCCGCTGCTGGCGGCCCCGGTTTGGATCCCAGGCGTGCACCAATGCACCGCTTCTCCGGCCATGCTGAGGCTACGTCCCACATACAGCAACTAGAAGGATGTGCAACTATGACGTACAACTATCTACTCGGGCTTTGGGGAAAAACAAAGGGGGGGGGTTGGCAATGGATGTTGGCTCAGGGCCGGTCTTCCTCAGCAAAAACAGGAGGATTAGCATGGATGTTAGCTCAGGGCTGATCTTCCTCACACACACACAAAAAAAGTGGGGGGTGGGAGATAGCTGAGATGACAGACAAAATGGAGGGAGTAGACAGACAAAGAGCATCAAGAGTATGGATGGGCAAAGCCAGAAGCCCCTTGGAGGTCATCCATCGTGCTCCTGCCTAAAAACTCACTGGTGCCCCAAGCCTTCCAGACAATTTAGGGGTGGGGTGGGGGGTGGCTGTGCTCACATTATAAGATCTTCCTGGGGACGCTATCTGATCTTCCCCTACCTTCTTCCCCTCTCTGGCCAGCCAGAAGTGGGGCTATGAGAGCCCCCAGAGAAGGATAGATGGAAAGGCTACATATGGCTACTCACCAGGCAGAATGAGGGCTCCATCCCCAATAAAGAGCAGCAGCAGCAGCAAAAGCCACTGGCTGCCCATGGCTCGGCTAGTTGATGGTCCTGGAGGGCACTGGGAAGGAGTCCTGACCCAAACAGGGAACAGAGAGCAGCTCCAAGACAGTGAGGCGCTGCTGGCACTGGTGCCACCTTTCACCTGCCTGCAGAGTATACCACCTTGTCCCCTGTTGTCCAGACTCCTTCCCAGCAGGCCCCAGGGGGCTTTTTAGGGCTGGAACCAATGCTAATGGGAGGGGATGGGGGGTGGAGTTTCCCATCAGTGGCAATCAGTGGGCCTTTGGCGACTCCCATTCCCACTGGTGAATATCCCCAAGGTCCCTAATTGTCAGCCTTTGCTGAACAGCTGGGCAGAACTCTCGGCCTTCCAGCCTTCCCCCATCCAACACCGGGGAACCTGAGTCTCAGCAACACGGCTGATCTCCTCGGTCTCCCAATTCCTGGGCTGAGAGCTGGCCACCTGATTTCAGAGCTGGAGATCAGTCTCATCCTCTCCCCATTGCACAGTTGGGGAAAGTGAGGCCCACTTGCCCCAGGATGAGAATCTAGGTCTCCTGTCCTCCAAGGCAGCTCTTCCTATTGCCCGTGACTGCCACAGCTTTCTCAGACTCTGCACTGCCTAGCTCAAGAACCTGCTGTGGCTCTCAACGGCCTTTGGTGTGAAGGTCCCAAAGAGGCCTCACAGGTCTCAAGTTCCCCACCAGACTTCATTCACCTGACCCACAAACTCCTCCTGCTGTCTTCCAGCAAGCTTCAGTGCACCTCTCCTCCAGAGAGCCTGCCAGGACCCACACTTTGCCCAGTCATTCTCCATTGCCCCAGGATGGAGCTACCTGTATCTGCACAACTTGGTCAATGGTGACTCATCAGACTAGGGCTCCTCAGAATTAGGACCAGTCTCCTCCACTTTCAGACAGAGAGAGAGGGTAGAGCTGTCTCCTTCATCAGACAGGGGCTCCCAACCAGGAGGACCAGACTTTCACCCCCAAAATTTAGGACCCTAGGGGCAGGGACTATATGTCTACCATTAAGACAGAAATTTTCAGGGTATAGATTTTCTCTCCCATTAGACTGGAAGCTCTGGAGGTCAGTCAGTGACTCTCCCATCAGACAGACAGGCTGTTGAGGGGCAAGATCCGTCTTGCCCATCAGACTTGGGGCAAGGTTGCCCCAAGGGGCTGGAGATCCACCAATCACACACATTGATCTCAACACAAAACTTTATTGTCACACACAGATGCCTGGCCCCATTGGCCTCACCTTTCTCCTCTTGGTGGTTGGGCCCACTTAGGCCCCATCTAGCTCTGGCCTAGAGCAGGCGGCCAGGGATGCCCATCCTTAGGACAAATCCCTGCTGCCTCGGCCAGTACCCCCCTTCTCTGCTCATCCTTGTGGCAGGGCTCCCACTGTCATCCAGCATCCTTCTCCATCCTGGCTCCTCTGGACCTGGAGTTCGCAGGCACAAGCCCTAGAGATTCCTTCCCCTTCACAGCCCCAGGCATCTGCCCAGGTGTAAGGGAGAGGATAGGCTCAGGCCAGGTTGTGCCAAGTCATGCTAGGGATACAGGAAGATGCACCCATGCTAGGGATACACGGGTGTGTGTGCGCAGGTCCCTCGGCTCCCGTCCTGCCCTTTCAGCGGCTGGCCTTGTGTTTGTTAAGGAGTACATTTGTGTTGGATTCCTGAACCTGCAAACCAAGATGTCTTCTTGTCAATCCCCATACCCTGACATGGCAGACTCCCTTACTCCCCTCCTCCACCTTCAACAGCTGCCTATCTAGGCCTCTCAGGGAAGTCCTTCATATGTCTAAGTCTAGCCTGCCTGTATCCTCTCTGAGCTTGGGAGCCCAGGCTGTGGATATTCACAAGGCTCCAGATCATTCTAGCCCAGTCAGATGGTGTGGGAAGCAGATACTAATGTGGGTGTGTGCATTTTTCTCCCTAGAAGCTTCCTCCCTCAGGAGGAGGCTGCTCTTACGTACCCTAGACAGGACCCAGGGGTCCTTTGCCACCAGTGAGCCTAAGTATCAGCCAATAAGCAGGAACCGAGTTGGCTCAAGTCACACTAAGAAAGAGGAGGTTTGAGGGCGCTAGAGATAGAAGTGGCTCAATGGGCGGAGCCTGACCGGAGTGGGCGGGGCCTATCGGAAAAGGAAAGGGTAGAACCTAACCTCATTGGTTAGTCACCTCATTGGTGACTGCTGGGGGGAGACCAGGGCGCGGACCAGATCTTGGAATAGACAGAAACCTTGACGAATGCGGCAGAAGCTAGGCTAGGCTGGGCTGGGCTGGGCGGCGGGGTGAGAACTAATTGGGGAGGAGAGGGAAGATGCACCTTTTCCCTGTTGATGAGCGCGGTGATCAAGTCTTGCTGGCAAGTCATTTCACGGATGTCCACGGAGGACCCGATCTCCATCGACTGGCTCAGCGACAAGGGCCTGTGCATCAGCTCCTCCTCCTGCTCCTGGTTGAAGCGGATGGAGCGTACTTCGTCCACTATCCTGGGGGCGGAGGGGTGAGTGCGTTCCGGGGGGCGGGGCAAAGGGGAGGGGGAAGGGAGCAGCCCTCCCACCTCTTCTCTGGTGTCCACCCTCCTTCAATCTCCCCCTTTACTATGCTAGAGACCCAGGCTGAGCTGTGCGTCCCCTAGTGTTAGATGGGAGGAACCCCGAGGTCTGGATTTGAGCTCTTCCACCAGCAGGCTGGGGGACCCTGGGCAAGTCACTTAACCTGTCTGGGCCCCAGGGTCCGCATTATAAAATAGTTAGGATGTGAGGCCAGAAGAATCTAAGGCTCCGCTCAGCCCTGACTCACGGGACTCGGCGGTACCCCCAGTACCCGCCCTACGTGTTGAGCTCATCTCGGATCTCCTTGTACTGCATCAAGTTCTCCTGTATTGCCTCGAGCACCAAGCAAAAGTTATCGCATGTGTTTTCCGAGAGGTTCGACAGGGGGCCCCCCATAAGCGGCTCCTGGGGGAGGCCAGACATCTCCAAACGGGCGACCACACAGTGCACCAGTGGCAGCTCGTTATTCCCGTCTTCCTGGTCGTCTGTCTGGAGAGGGGTACACGGAGATGGGATGGACAGCTCAGCCGGCACCCCCTCCCCCAGCCGTTTCCTGCTTGGCTTCAGGGAGGATGAGTTTCTTAGGACACTGGGGTTCTAATGCCCCTCATTTCGGCTCCAACCAACCTTAGCCTCTCTACCTTGCTGTGGGAGCTCAACTTCAAATGCACAAGCCCTTATCCCACCTCTTTGGAAATTCTCATCCCTTTTCAAAACTTAACCCCCACTCCCCCCATATCACCCCTGATAAATCCTACCCAGCAAGTTTCTAAAGCCCTGTGTACTCTCAAGTCACAGCCGGCAGCCCTCAACACTTTGGGAAGTACTCCTCCCTCCCCACCCCCACCCTTTTGGAAGGTCTACCCTGGAATGAATAGTACTGTAGCTCACATTTGTCGAGTTCTTAGGATGTGCCAAGTACTATTCATTTACCCATGTAATTCTCATAGTAGCCCTCTGAGGTAAGTACGATTATTATTCACATTTTACAGAAGAGGAAATTGAGGCTTAGACTGGTTACATGCCCTATGGTCACCCAGCTGCTCAGTTTTGAGTTGCCATTGAAACAAGACATCTAGGAAATCCACATCCATCAGAAGCCCCAACTGTGAGTTGGCACTGAAGGTGGGGGATGCTGCCTCCA
Organism: Ceratotherium simum simum; assembly: GCF_057802395.1. Lineage (NCBI taxonomy): Eukaryota > Metazoa > Chordata > Mammalia > Perissodactyla > Rhinocerotidae > Ceratotherium > Ceratotherium simum. The sequence goes on from NC_141921.1 coordinate 30,830,133, forward strand.
GGTCTCAGGCTTGGCTTTCTCCAGGCCCTTGAGTGTGCAAGCACACACACCCATATACCTATGCTCAAATCAGCACTCATGCACACACTCTCTCTCCTCCCTTCTGCCCTCCCCACCCCACTCACCTTACTGAAAGTTACTTGATGCTGTTGCCCCTGCTCTCTTGCCTTCATCATTTGCTCCAGATTGGTGGTCACCACGACAACCAAGAGGTTGACGCCAATGAAGGCACCGATGGTGATGAAGATGGCAAAGTAGATGGCACCCCCAATCTCCATTGCGTACTCCCTCGTCTCCATCCTGGAGATGGCAGGTGGGGGCCCCATCACCTCCCTGGCCCTTTGGGCCTCACTTTCCTCATCTATGAAATGGGGAATTATCTCAAGGCCTACTGGGACTTCTGCTACCTCCCTGCTGTTGTACAGATCCAATGCCTACTCCTAATTGTCATAGCAGCCGCTCTTTCCTGAGCACCCGCTGTACTGCTAGCAGTGGGCAGTCCTTAAGCCAGCCCTGCAAGGCGGGGATTTGTACATCAGCATTATCAAGTTTAATCTATTGGCTACATTCTATTCATGTTTTTCATGTTATAAAAAGTAATTCAAGGGGCCGGCCCAGTGGCGCAAGCGGTTAAGTGCGTGCGCTCCACTGCGGCGGCCTGGGGTTCACCGGCTGGGATCCCGGTTGCGCACTGACGCACCGCTTGTCAAGCCATGCTGTGGCGGCGTCCCATATAAAGTGGAGGAAGATGGGCACGGATGTTAGCCCAGGGCCAGTCTTCCTCAGCAAAAAAAAGAGGAGGATTGGCATCAGATGTTAGCTCAGGACTGGTCTTCCTCAGGAAAAAAAAAAAGTAATTCAAGCTCATTATAGAAAGATCAGAAGGAAATTTTACAGGAAAAAATCCCATTCACTGTTAATACCTTGTTGTAAATCTCCCATAAAATATTCTCCCCAATAATAGTCTTCTCTCTCTCCTCCTCTCTTTCTCTCTCTCTCATGATATATATATATATATTCTGTGCCAGGCTCTGTGCTAAGAGATTTATATAGATTTTCTCTATTGATCCTCACAGCAATCCAGACATAGTTAATATTGTATTGTAATCCCCAAGTGACAGATAAGAAAACTGAGGCTCGGAAGAGAGATGAAGTAACTTGCCCAAGGTCGCATGGCTAGTGTGGTGGAGCAGACTCAAAAGCTCAGTCCCCCTCTACTGCACCCTCTATGGTTTTTCCACTGCCTACGTCATAATGGATAATGACCAGAGAAGCTCTTTACCAACTGGGCTTCTACTCTCAAACAGAGGGGATAAAAAGAAATCAGTCAGGAGGACCCACTCCCTGGAGTGGACTGGAAAGAAATAGGGTTTAGGGGCCGGCCCAGTGGCGTAAGCAGTTAAGTGCGCAGGCTCCGCTTCGGTGGCCCGGGGTTCGCAGGTTCGGATCCCGGGCGCGCACCGACACACCGCTTGTCAAGCCATGCTGTGGCGGCGTCCCATATAAAGTGGAGGAAGATGGGCACGGATGTTAGCTCAGGGCCAACCTTCCTCAGCAAAAAAAAGAGTAGGATTGGCATTGGATGTTAGCTCAGGGCTGATCTTCCTCACAAAAAAATAAATAAAAAATACAAAAAAAAAAAAAAAAGAAATAGGGTTTAGACTTAATGGGAAAAAGGTAAAGAACAAGGCCGGCCCCGTGGCTTAGCGATTAAGTGTGTGCGCTCCGCTGCTGGCGGCCCGGGTTCAGATCCCGGGCACGCACCAATGCACCGCTTGTCTGGCCATGCTGAGGCCGCGTCCCACATACAGCAACTAGAAGGATGTGCAACTATGACATACGACTATCTACTGAGGCTTTGGGGAAAAAGAAAGAAATAAATAAAGGAGGAGGTAACAGCAATCTTAAATAAATTCTTTAAAAAAAAAAAAAAAAAAGGTAAAGAACAGAACCCAGGCAGCTGTCTATGGCCAAGAATGACCTTGGGAAGTGGGTCTAAGAATGAATAAAATAAGACCCTAGGTTCCCAGGAGTGCAGGCAGTTTGGTGGGCTCCAGTGTGGGCTGAGAGGCTGCCCTGAGACCCTAGGTGCCACCACAAACATGCTCCCTTGCCCAAGGCTTTGCTACCTTGCTGTTTAGCATGATGGGAAAAATCTCCATGAACAGGCCTGCAGTGGGACTTTGAATGAGTGGAGTTTCAAGGGGACAAGCCTTCAAAGAGACCACAAACCCAGAGGCCCCAGCCCCAGGGGTCTTCTTTTCCCCAGTTTAAAGCCCCGGGCATCCGCCTCCTGCTGAGCCATCCTCATCCCAAGCCCTGGAGCCCTACTCCACCAAGAGCCCTTCTCCCTCCCCAGTCAGTTTTTTGCCCCATGGGAGCCCCAGCCCCTGCCTGGCTGGGCTGGGCTGGGCTGGGCTGGGGGCCTGGAAGCCCCATGGGCACTCACTGAAAGTCACTGTAGATGTCCACCCAGCCATCCTGGGTGATGCAGATGAAGAGGGTGTACAGGGCAACCTGCATGTTCTGGAAATGTGTGGGCACGAAACCACCAAAGAGAGTGACCCCAAACACGGAGAACACCTGCCAGAGAGACAAAGACCACACAGACTTCACCCCAGGGCCTTGGAGCCAGGACATGCAAATGCCACGCAAATGAATGCTGCCAGGGAATCACAGGGATCAGGCCCACAGGCCTCTCCTCTTCTCCAGACACTCTGGTATCCCCAGTCACCCAGGGGCCTGTTCAGGGAAGGGGAGTGGCTGGGTTGGGGGAGGGCACTGACCAGCATGAAGAAGAGGATGAGAGCCATGATATTGGCCATGTCAGGTACCGACTGCAGGATGACGCGGATGATCCGGGCCAGGGGCTCCACCGTCATGCACACATGTACCAGACGAAGCACCCTGTGGCAGAGCCTCTCAGGGGTGCCCCTCAGCCCCTCCCAGATCCTCCTCCTCACTGCCCTCCCACCTGCCCAGACAGGCAGAGCTGATCCCCACCTGGTAACAATCCCTTCATCTCTCCCAGGGTCCAGACAGGTCCCCTTCTTTTCTCCAGTCCCAGCTCACCTGAGGGTGTAGGTGATAGAGATGACACTGAGTTCGTTAATGAAGAACCCCAGGAGCAAGATAAAGATGATAAGGAAGTTGAGGATGTTCCAGCCGTCCTGGGGAGTGGGCCAGCCCCAGCAGGGTCTGTCAGGCCCAGCCCACAGGGACATCCTGGGTCTGCCCTCCCCATACCCCAGGGATGGGGGCGCTCAATGTTCCTCTCAGAGCAGGGCCAGTCATCTGCCATCCACTGCTGTTACTCATCCTGCTGCCCCCCAAACATGCCACCAAACATGCATGCACTCACTGTCTCATGCATGTATCAACAACCAAATGCAGTCTGAGAGACACACAGCGGAGACTCTCACATATGCTCAGCTAGTTCCTAAGCTGGGCGCCCACCTTGGCTAGTGCACTGCTGAAAATGGCCTTGCCCTACAGTTAGGTGATCGAAGAGTGTTTGGATGCTCCAGCCTTTATGTAACACTACAATTAATATTAAAATGAAAATACTAATAAAAACATTAAGGAACACTGCTTTAGTAGCCAGTTCAGAGGTAAACAAGCTCTCACTGTACAAGAAAGAGAGACAGGCAAATTTTTACAAGCCCTTTGTCCAATAAAGCTCAAACTCATATAGGAGTGGGGATGGGGGAAGGAAGCTCACATGTAATTCCAGCACAACCACTAAAGAGGGGCATTTGCTCTATCTAATAAACAGTAGATGCATTGACTAGTGACCAGTGATCCCACTTCTAGAAATCTGACCCACAGAAACTCTGGTACAAGTACAAAATGACATTTGTTTAAGGTTGAAAACAACCAAAGGGTCCAGCAATCAGACACTGGTAGAATAAACTATGGCACATTCATTCAGTGGAGTGCTGTGTAACCACAAAAAAAAATGAGAAAGACCTCCATGTACTGATATAGAAAGGTTGCAGGATCCATTAAGTGACAAAAGCAAAGCGCAGAACAGTGTTTGTAGTATGCTACTGTTAGGAAAGGGAGGACTAAAAATATATACACATTTGCTTACGATTGCAAAATAAACACTAGGAGGATAAACAGGAGACTATAAATATACAAAGATGACCTAGAGAGGGTGGGGGAGGGGAAGGGATGAAAGCTCGGGAGTGGAAGCAAGAATTCTGTGTGTACCTTTCAATACAGTTTTGACCAATATGTATCTGCATTAAATATTCCAAAAGAAAACTATTTTTTAATGGAAAAAATATTCTTAAATTTATTGGGCAGCCCAATAAACACAGGCCCTCCTGGTCTCCCAATTCAGAGAGTCTGTGTCTACACACACACAAGGAGACACAAGCCGGCCTGTCTACAGATCCATCCCTCTATCCCTCCAATATTAAGCTCCCACTGTATGCCAGACCCTGAACTGGATCCTGAGGATACAGGATTTCTGCCCTGCTGGGCTCACAGACTATTTTGAGGGAGGTGGATAGACAGTAAATTTTAACGGCACGTGAGAGAGAGAAGCACACGGTATTAGGGAGACACAGAGCAACACCTAACCCAGCCTGGGAGAGACAGGAAGACTTCCTGGAAGAGAAGTCATCTGAATGAGTCTTAAGCTGTAAGTAGGAGTAAAGCAAGTGAATAAGTGGCAGGGAGCTTGTATAGACTAGGGGTCAGCATGGACAGGGGCATAGAGGTGAGAACAGCAGTGCATGTGTGCATGTGCATGCATGCGTGTGTGTGTGTGTGCATGTGTAAATGCAACTACAAGCTGTTTGGTGTAGCTGGAACACAAAGGGTGAGGCCGGGAGTGATGAGGCTGCAAAAATAAGCAAGGGCCACATCATGGAAGGCCTTAATCAAGTACAATAAGGCATTTTGACCTGATCCTACAAATAACAGGGAGCCACTGGAGTATTTTAAGGATGCTTTGTCTTGTGCCTGGGGAAGATTACCTTGATGGCAGGTGGGGGACACAGGAAGCCAGACAAAGATCCTGGTGAGAGAAGACAGGCAAGAACTAGAACAGGGGTAGCAGAGATGCAGAGGCGGCAAGAAATTTGAGAAATATTTAGGTGGTGAAATAGTGATAAACAGGCTGTGGAGATGAGGAGGAGGAAGGAGCCACGTGAGGGCAGTAGAAAAGGGAGAGCTGGGGACGAAATTTTGGGGATCTTTATGTGGCTGAGTAATATTTGAGATATTAATTTACAGACTTCCTCCCTTCTCTGCATTTTCCCTTTCCCTCCTCTCCCCTCCCCCACACCCATTCAACAAGGAGCAGGCTTTGTGCCCCAGGACTGGGGAAGGGATGGGGGTGGGGAAGGAGGAGGCAGAAGCAGCCTCTAACAAGTCCTGGGTTTTGCCCTTGAAAGCCTGGCCCCAGGGGTAATTTTGCTGTCCCCTCTAGGGGACATTTGGCAATGTCTTGGGACATTCTTGGTTGTCACAACTAGGAAGGTGCTAATGGCATCTAATGGGTAGAGGCCAGGAATGCTGCTAAACATCCTACAATGCACAGGACAGTCCCCCACAACAAAGGATTATCCAGGCCAAAATGTCAATAGGGGGCCGGCCCCGTGGCTTAGCGGTTAAGTGCGCGCTTCGCTGCTGGCGGCCTGGGGTTCGGATCCCGGGTGCGCACTGTGGCACCGCTTCTCCGGCCATGCTGAGGCCGCGTCCCACATACAGCAACTAGAAGGATGTGCAGCTATGACATACAACTATCTACTGGGGCTTTTGGGGGGAAAATAAATAAATAAATAAAATTACAAAATCTCAATAGGGCCGAGGTTGAGAAGCCGTGGTTTAGCGGACAAGCAGAGTAGCTTGGAGAACACAAGATTCTTAGGCTTGCTTCAGTTCTATCATGCTAACAAAACTCTGGGGCTTAACCTTGAAAGTGTAGGTCCCTTGAAAATGCAGGCCTTCTAACTGCTGCTGAAAGAAATCTCCGGAAGATATGAAGGAGGAAATGCTCCCTCTTATGGAACAGATGTCTGCCTGCATTCTAGAGCTAGTTCTGATAAAGTGGTATATTGAAAGGTTCACAAAAATCATGGTACCTACTCTCCTCTCAAGTGTGGAAACATGTAAATATGCACCATCCCAGTCTAATTTCTGTTAATAAACATCCTTGCAAGTGTTGTTTGCACAAAGCAGTCTTTCAGACATCCAGATCTCAGAATTTTTGTTCCAGGTTCTACATTCTGTGTTCTATGAAGTGAAGCCTCTAACCCCTGGAAAGCTTGGAACGCTAATCAGTTGTCCTGGGCCGGTCCCGTGGCTTGGTGGTTAAGTGAGTGCGCTCCACTGCTGGCGACCCGGGTTCGGATCCCGGGCTCGCACCGACGCGCTGCTTCTCCGGCCATGCTGAGGCCGCGTCCCACATACAGCAACTAGAAGGATGTGCAGCTATGACACACAACTATCTACTGGGGCTTTGGGGGGAAAAAATAAATAAAAATAAAATCTTTAAAAAAAAAAAAAATCAGTTGTCCTGATAATGGTATTTAAATGATACTTTCCTTTTATGAAAGGGTTTTTTTTTTCAATAGGTTGTTTTTTTAAGCCTCTTCTTATACAAAATAAGTTCCTTGACTCCAGAAGTCTTATTCAAACAAAGAGTTTGAGTCTTTGTCTCATTTAAGGTAACTGTAAGACCCATTCCTGCCCAAACAACTCTTTGATACTCTCTAGGAGTCACCCCCATCCACCAGCCCAGGGGGCCAGATCTGGCCAGCAGCCCTTTTTTTTTTGCAAGACCGCCAGGCTAAGAATGGTTTTTATATTTTTAAATGGTTGTGGGGAATAAATCAAAAGAAGAATAATATTTTGTGACACGTGAAAATTATATGAAGTTCAAAATTCAGTGCCCATGAATAAAGTTCATTTGGAACACAGCCATGTTCATTCATCTGTGTACTGTCTACAGCTGCCTTTGTGCTCCCAGAGAGGAGGTGAGTGTTTGCAACAGAGACTGTAGGGCCCACAAAGCTTAAAATGTTTATCCGACCCTTTACAGAAAGTCTGCTGACCCCTGCTCTTGAGCCCAATAAATTAAGGTAGATACTCTCTATCCCATTTTTCTGATAAGGAACTCAAGACTTTCCCAAGGTCACAGAACTGGGGAAGGCTGGAGTAGGGCCTGGAACCCAGGGAGGCTATACTTCTAGTAAAAGTTACTTTCTGCTGCACCACAGACACCTCAGAAGTAGTCAGTCTCTCTCTCTGAGTGCACGCATACACACACACACACACACAAACACAAACCCCTTAGTTTGCAGGGCCAGGAGCACAGGGGTAGGGACAGGGTGGGGTGCAGTCCCTACGGAGGAGTAGGGGCAACAGTGGGGAGGGCCCAAGATCTCACCTTCCAGAAAATCCAGAAGCCATTTAACCAGCCAAGGAGAACCTCACAGATAAGGATGGTCAGCACAATGTCATCTATGGTAGAGAACAACTCATAGTGTTTCTACATGGAAGACAGAGAAAAAGAGAGGGACAGAGAGGTCAGTGGAGCGGGGCCTGGGTGAGGCCAGGGAGAGAGGACGTCTCCCAGGGAGGGAAGGCCCATATTCCTGCTGTTCTTCATCCTCAGCATCTCTGTAGCTCCCTTAAAGCACACTTTCCATGTACATGCCAGGCACCAGGCAAAGACCACACATTCTTCATTTCACACTACCATCACCATTGTCCTACAAAGTAGGTTTTATTCCCATTTTACAGATGAAGAATCAGAGAGGTGCCCAGGTCAGATAGTTAGTCGATAAAGAATGTTGTCTAACTACAGACCCTGGCTCCTAACCTCAAGAGTAGAGATATTTGGAAAAGGGAGGTAGGGGAGGGGCGGAACAGGCTCCAGGACTGGGAGGAAAAGACATGGCCCTTGAGATAGAGGACATCAAGCCCCATCCTTCTTCCTCTGGGTATCCCAACCACTCCTGCTGCTCCAGGTCCCCAAATCCCCCAGGTCAGGCCTGACCAAACATCTGGGTATCTCCCCACTCATGGGTCCAGGACAGGTACTCTGGGTGGATGGATAGATAGATGGATGACTTGACTTTGAATTCTGCCCAAAACCTAACTCACTTTCACCCAACCTAGATCTTACTCCCTTAGCTTCCATTAAGCTGTGATCCTGCTATAGTCTGTGACCCCCTTAACAGCTTCCAGCCCCCTGACTCCACCCTGGCAGTTACCGAAGTCACCTTGACGCCTCCCTGTCTTCACCTCCACTGCCAACAGACTCAGTGCCCCAAGGCTCGCTGCCACACACGGAGGCCTCCTGCCACCCACACCTTGCCACCACCCCCATCCACCAGCCCATACAAGGCTGGGCAGAGCTTCTTAAACCCAGATGGGAGGTTAAGGTTTATGGGCTCCCTGCTTGCTCCAAATTCCTAAAAGGCTGTTATGGGCCAGGGATGTCTGCCTACAACAAGACAGAGCTTTCTTTCCCCTCATCTGTCCCCTCAGCTCCACCCCGCCGGCCACTGGAGGCAATAGGCCCTCTTCACTATTTATTGAAAAAGCTTCCTAAATAGTCTCCTGCCTTCTCCACATCATGGGCATCTATGGCTAAGTCAGAGTTGCCTTCTCTACCCAGAAGCCTTCCATGGCTCCCTATGGCCTGCCGGGTAAGGTTTAAAACCAGTCTGGCATTCACAGGCCTCTAGGATTTGACTTTCATGGACACATATCCAATACCAGGTCTTTTAGCATTTTGACTGGGACCCATAGTAAGAAATATATGTTACATTTTATACGATAATGCTGTTTCTCTCTCCTCTCTCTCTCTCTTTCACACACACACACACACTCACACACAATTTCTATTTCACTCTTTTTCATATCAAAGTGCTGGTATCTGCACTCTGAACTGATTTCATGATCCATTGTTGGGTTGCAATCTGCCCTCCAGCCTACTCATTCTGCAAACCTTGGCAACTGGGTTTCTGCTTCCACCACGTCAGACGCAGCTCTTGTCAAGATCACAAGAGCTAGATCCAAGGGATGCTTCGTAGTCCTTATCCCACCTCATCTCTTGGCTACATCTGACCCTGTGTCTGCTCCCTTGTTGGACACTCCTCTCGGCTCCCTCTCTCTCCTCTGGCACATCTCCTCAGTCTCCTTTTGCGTCTCCTCTACTTTCTGCCCTTTACTTGAAGGCTTTCCTCCGAGCTCTGTCTTGGCCCCCTTCTCCTCTCACTCGGCGCTGTCTCCCCAGGCAACCTCATCCATTCCTTTAGCTTTGGCAACGAACCACCTGGATGCTGGTGACTCTCACGTGGCCATCTCCATCTCAGCGCTCTCTGTGGTGTTTCAGATTTGACTGTCACCTACTCACTAGCCATCTCTCTGTGAATACTGCACGGGCACTTCAAATACTGACCTCATCATCCTCCCCAAACTTGCTCTTCCTCCTTCACCCCCACGTCCCAACAACAGCACCATCCTCGCACAGTTGCTCAAGCCAGAAACATGACTTCTTGCTCTCCCTTTCTCTACATGCATGAGGTGATGACATATGTTAAACAAAGGAGCACACAATAAGTGTTTGCTATAAAAAGAATCAATCAGGAAGGCCACGGATCTGACTCTAGAGAGCTTCAAATGCACGTGACCTCTTTTCACTCACTGCCATTGTCCTGGTCCAAGCCCCATCATCTTTCACCTGAACATCTGCAACACGGCCCTGCCTGGGCCACCTTCTGCCACTCTTGGCCTCTCCCACGCAATGTGAGTTTTCTAAAACACGTGTCTAGTCATGTCACTTCCATGCTTTAAACCTTTCCCTAGACTTCCAATGACTTAGGATAAAGGTCATCCTCTTTAACATAACTTAAAGACCCTGCATGATCTGGCTGCTGATCACCTCTCTGAACTCATCAGCCACCATGCTGGACATTTTTAAAATATTGATTTTAAATAGCACAGTTCATGTATGTAGTTTACTCCTTGTAAGAAACTAAAATATCAAGGATAAGACCAAAGTCATACTAGACTTCAAGTTGGACATACAGAACTCACTCAAACGCTGTTTCTTCTGCTCAAAATGCTCTTCCCCACCTCTCTGTGCCTGGCCAACTCCTACTCATTCTTAATCTCAGTTTGCATCTCTTTCTCCAGGAAGCCCTCCCTGACCCCCCAGATTAGGGTCGATGCCTCGTTTGAGCTCCTGCGTACTCTGTGTGACACTCAGGCGTTTGTAATGACATGTTTGTGTCTGTCTGGGACAGAACTCCTTGTGTTCATACCTGGACCCCTGGCACTGAGCACAATACCTGGCTCAGCATGATTCTCACTTAGTGACTATTGACTAAAATGGAATACCTTCCTCACAGGCACCCATTTGCCTGCCTCTGCTTACACCATTTTTCTCCTGCCCTTCTGCTACAAATCCAGTGCATTCCTCAAAGATGGGTCCCCTCCACCACGAAGTCTTCCTTGATCTCCAGACCCCTGGAAAGTCAGAGCTGTCACGCCCTTGAAAAGCATCCAATCCACCCTCATGGACAGATAGGAGACTGAGGCCCAGAGAGAGAAGTGCCTTGCACCAGGCCCCCCAGTTAGATCAGTGGGGGCAGAGGTCAGGCTGATGTCCCACCTGGCCAAGGAAGGAGTTGGTGCGGAGTGCGACGGTGATAGCGTTGACCACCAGCAGCATAGCCAGCAGCAGCTGGAAGGCCGGGTGTCTGAGCAGCTGCTTGATATACATGCGCGTGATGAACTCCTGCATGTCCCAGGCATCCTGGGAGAGGGCAGGGACCTTCCTTCAGGCAGGCATCACTGTACGAAGCCTCTGCCTGGACGGTTGCTCTCAGTGAATGGGGGTCTCTGGGGGGTCACTCTAGGGGGAGAAGTTGCCTGAGAGGGGATCATGGAATGGAGGCATCAGTGTAGAGGTCACCACCTAAATGGCCACTAAAAGTAGGTCACTGCTGGGGGATCATTGTGGGGCTCCTTGCAAGGGAGACTCTTTTGGGGCCTCTGCTGGTGAGTGTCATTATATAGGAGTTCCTGTGGAGGGCACTGTCTGGCAGTTATCAACATATCACGGTGGCATCACCCCAGGGTTCACTGCAGGGGAGGGTCCCCTAGGGGGACACTTAGAAGGCAGAAGGGGCAGAGTTATTATGAGGGCCTGCTGCCCCACAGGCACAGTTGCAGAAGGGTCAGTGTCGGGTGAGGATCCCCGCAGCCCTACCTCTTTCTTACCCTTCTATTAGTGACGTCTCGGCGGTTGATGAGTACCTGCTCCTCTGGCCGGATGTAGGGCTCATGAGTGGCCCTCTGCAAGGGTGAGGAGAGGGTCCAGGAGTGCAGCAACTGCCCCTCCAAACCCAGTACAGTCCTCCTGTGCCTCCTCCCACCCCGGGATGCCCAGCTTGGGTAGTGAAGCCAGGCAGGGGCCACCTACTATGACGTTCAAAGGCTTGATATTGGTGGTGTCGGTCCAATGCTGCCACCAGATCTTTTGATTATCGGTCATCGTTGCTCAGTCTCCTTCCACTCCTCAAAGAAACTTCATTCCAAGTGGTCTTACTCCTCCTTGTGGTGATATCATAGAGGCCTCTGTGACCTTAAGCTGTCTGCATTCCACTAAGGAATTCCAATCCGAGAGAAGCTCCTCCCACTGACCTCCCTCAGTAGGCTGCAGAGGAAGCCAGGGACAGGAAGAGGCTGGGCTGGGGTCAGAGGTCAGAGGCTGATGGGAGCAGGTCAAGTCTTCTGTACAGCCTGGATGGAGACACAAGGGCGTGTCCCTGCTCTGGGTCCGCGAGCTAGAGGTGAGGCTGGGCTGAGAAGAGGAGAAAAGTGTTTCACCCCAAGGCCCTCCTCCTAGCAGACCACAACCTGCACCCCTCCCTACCAGCTACCCCATCCCACCACCCCAGTCTCCAGGGCCACCCACCCTGCCCTTCCATGCAAGGTATGTTCCCCATCCACAGAGTGAAAGGCTGGTCTCTATTTCTTACTTTGTCCCCCTGGGGAATGGGGCAAGAGAGCATCCTCTGGTCTCCGAAGGGCTGGGGAGAGATGGGCATGAGTAGAAGCCCTCACTAGCCATGGATCAGCATCCACCATCCTGGCAGGTACAGAGCTTCAGGAACAGAGCCCAGGCCAGTGGGCCGCACAGTGGGCTAGTTACTGAGAGCCTTCACTCCCCTGACAACTTTTCATCCCGGTCCCCTCTGGGGAGCAGATTCCTGATTCTAATATGGAAGTCAGTACCCTCTGGGGAGCAGATTCCTGATTCTAATATGGAAGTAAAAGGCACGCGTAGATTCATGTTAGAGAAATTGACTTTATTTGGTTGACAAGTGTCTCTTGTGTAAAGTGAAGAAGGCCTGTACAGACTGGTTCGGTGAAGGCAGAAGTGCCCAGGGACTGAGGGGGGCAGGTCTGTGCCCCCAAAGGTCAGAGGATGGGAGAGAGTTTCTTTCAGCCCAGCCTCCTGCTCCTTCGTTGGCAAGGGAGGAGAGGATGGCACACAGCTCGCTTCACTTCACCCCCTCCAGGGGAGAAAGGAGCGGAAATGGTGGAAGCTCAGGCAGTGGGAGTCAGTTTGGGGTGAGACCATGGACCAGTACTACTTCCAACCTTGAGCAGAAGCTAGGGATGCTCTGTCCTAGACATGTCAGAGGCTGGGGGTTGAGGTGGTCCTCAGGGCTGGAGATCAGGATACTGGCCAGGGTCAGAGGTCAGGAGGTCGGAGGTTGCTCTCTGGAGTCAGGGGGCAGACATGGGAGTGCTCCTCAGGGTCAGAGGGCAGAGTGGGGGAAGACTGTTCTCTGGAGTCAGAGGTCTGGACTGGGGAGCTCCCCTCAGCTGTCAACACTCCCCAGGCCCCCAGGCCTTCTGAGTAGAGCTCCTGGTTCTGCTCTTTCCACTGTCTGAACTTCTCCGCAGTCAGCTCGGGGTCACCCAGCACTTCCTCCAGGGCCTGCAGCTCCTGCAGCTTTGCCTGTAAGAGTAGGGCCTAAGGGGTCATGATCACCCAGGGAGGGGCGGAGCCTGAGCCCAGAGCTAACTCTGGAGTCCAGTGCCTAGAACCCAGCACCTGGCCCAGTCTAGCTCTGATTCTCAGATCCAGAGCCTGGCTCTAGGAACCTAGAACTGGGCCCAGTCCACAGGTGACCCCAGAGCTGAGGGCCAGGAACCAGAGCCAAAAGCCCAGAGCCCAGCCCCTCGCCATGCCCAGAGCCCCCAGCTGACCTTGAGTGTGCTCTGTAGCGCCCGCACCCGGTGCACTCGCTCATTGAGCTGGGGGTCTCGGTTGCGCCGCATGAAAGAGCTCCGCCATTGTTCATGAGTGAAGGGCTGTGGCCGGCCAAGAAGGGACAAGCCACCCTGCCTCAGCCCCCGCACCATTCCTTCCAGTGCCCCTTCACTGTTGTCTGTGGGAGAAGGGAGCAGAATGAGGGTGTGCCACCCCAGCCCTCCATCTCGGCGCCCAATC